>NC_137969.1:185379962-185530994 GCF_963924665.1 Micromys minutus | reverse complement strand
TACACTTGAGCTTTGTACAAGGAGATAAGAAAGGGTCTATTTTCATTCTTTTGCATGCTTAGTGACAGTTGGTCCAGCACCATTTGTTGAATAGGCTGTCCTTTTGCCATTGAATGTTTGCGGCTCCTTTGTTAAAAATCAGGTGACCATATACGTGAGGGCTCATTTCTGGAAATTCTGTTCTTTTCCATTGATCCACCTGCCTATTTCTGTACCAGTACCATGCAGTTTTCAGCAAAATTGCCTTGTAATATAGGTTGAGGTCAGGGATAGTGATTCCCACAGATGTTTTCTTGTTGTTGACTATGGATTTCGCTATTCTAGGTCTTTTGTTATTCCATATGAAATTGCACATTCATCTTTCCAACTCAATGAAGAACTAGGTTGGAATTTTGATGGGGATTGCATTGAATCTGTAGATTGCTTTTTTTTTTTAAATGTTGGCTTGATCTCATTTAGTTACCTCTGTTGGACCAGTTTGAATCATAAGGGGTTTTTCAACTAGGATTCTTCTTGCTCTCCCAAAGACAAAGTGTCC
Organism: Micromys minutus; assembly: GCF_963924665.1. NCBI lineage: Eukaryota > Metazoa > Chordata > Mammalia > Rodentia > Muridae > Micromys > Micromys minutus. Next base: position 185,530,456 of record NC_137969.1, on the reverse strand, counting down.
TTTAGCTTTAAGTTCAAATGATAAGAAAATTTTTCCAGAACTACTGGATGCTGAGGGTCTTTGAGGTGAGGTTTTCTTTCTCTTTTTTTTAATTTTACAACTTTATTTTACAAAACAAAGATAAATGTACAGATTTTAAGCATTTTGGCATAAAAGTATCTAATACATTCTTGTCAGTACTTTTTTCAGATTTTAAGATAATTTTTACATGAAAATATATAAATATATATCTTAAGTCAGTAATTGATTTTTTTAAAGGTTTGATAGCATGTATTGAAAACTTAATAGTTACAATGAGCATAAAGTACATGTAAAACAAAATGTAACATGGAAATAGTCAAAGTTTTCTTGTTTTGTAAAGATTTTTTTTTTGTTTTGTTTTCTTTATTTCTTGGACTTCATACAGTCTGTGAGTTGTTTCTGGGGGAGTGCAAGCCGCTGGGGTTAGCATCCCACTACCAGTGACTGCATATTATGTCTGTTCTTTTGTGACTGGGTTATCTCACTCAGGATGATATTCTCTAGATGCAGCCATTTTCTTAAGAATTTGGTTAAGTCATTGTTTCTGGTGGCTGAGTAGTATTCCATTGTGTAAATGTACCACAATTTTTGTATCCATTCAGCTTCTGAAGGACATCTGGGCTCTTTCCAACTTCTGGCTATTATAAATAGAGCTGCTATGAACATTGTTGTGCCTGTATCTTTGTTGTATATTGGAGTGTCTCTGGGGAATATGCCCAGAAGTGGAATAGCTGGGTCTTCAGTTAGTACTATATCCAATTTTCTGAAGATTCGCTAGACTGATTTCCAGAGTGGTTGTATTAGTTTGCAACCCCACCAACAGTGGAGAAGTGCTTCTCTTTCTCCACAACCTCGCCAGCATCTGATGTCATCTGAATTTTGCATCTTGGCCCATCTGACTGGTGTGAGGTGGAATCTCAGGGTTTTTTTCATTTGCATTTCCCTGATGGCTAAGAATGTCAAGCACTTCCTCAGATGTTTCTCAGCGATTCAATGTTTCTCTAGTGAGAACATTTTGTTTAGCTCTGTACCCCATTTTTTAATAGGGTTATTTGATTCTCTGGTGTCTAGCTTTTTGAGTTCCTTGTATACCTTGGATATTAGGCCTCTATCTGATGTGGAGTTGGTAAAGATCTTTTCCCATTCTGTTGGTTGCCGTTTTGTTTTCTTGACAATGTCCTTAGCCTTACAGAAACTTTACAATCTCATTAAGTCCCATTTGTTAATCTTTGAACTTATAGCTTGAGTCATTGGTGTTTTGTTCAGGAAATTTTCTCCTGTGCCTATGTGTTCTAAGGTTTTCCCTACTTTCTCATATAATAGTTTCAGTCCTTGAACATGTTACCATTGAGTTGCACATTGTTCAGCTTTCATGTGCTTGTGGGCTTTTTGTTGTTTTTGTTGTTATTAAAGACCAGCCTTAGTCCATGGTGATCTAATAGAATGCATAAGCATATTTTAATCTTCTTATATATGTTGAGGCCTGTTTTGTGACACAATATATGGTCAGTTTTAGAGAAGGTACCTTGAGGAGCATAAAAGAAGGTTTATTCTTTGGTTTTAGGATGAAATGTTCTGTAGATATCTGTTAATTACAATTGGTTCATAATCTCTGGTAGCTTCAATGTGTCTCTGTTCAGTCTCTGCATTCATGATCTGTCTATTGACAAGAGTGGACAGTTAATAACTGTCTTTCAATATTATCCTGTCTGGTGCAATATATGCTTTGAGCTTTAGTAGAGTTTTTTTTTTTTTTTTTTTTTTTAATGAATTTTGTTGCCCTTGTATTTGGAGCATAGTTAATCAGTATTGTGTATTGATCTTGATAGATTTTTCTTTAATGAGTAAAAAGTGTCCCTCCTTTTTTGATAACTTTTAGTTGAAAATCTATTTTATTTAATTTAGAATCACCACTCCAGCTTGTTTCATGGGACCATTTTCTTGGAAGGTTTTTTTTTTTTTTTCCCGCCTTATACTCTGAGATAGAATCAGTCTTTGTCTCTGAGAATTGTTTCCTGTATGCAGCAAAATGCTGGATCCTGTTGACATGTCCAGTCTCATAGCTTTGTCTTTTTATTGGGGAATTGAGTCCATTGATGTTAAGAGAAATAAGGGAATAGTGATTTTTTTTCTGTTATTCTTTTGTTAGAGGTAGGCTTACGTTTTTGTGCTTTTCTTCTTTTGGTTTCCTTTCATGATTAGTATTATTTGTTTTTTTTTTTGGGGGGCTGTACTTTCCTTCCTTGGGTTGGATTTTTCCATGTATAGTCCTTTGTGGGGCTTGATTTGTGGACAGATATTGTGTAAATTTGGTTTTGTCCTGGCATATCTTGGTTTCTCCATCCATGGTGATTGAGAGTTTTGCTGGATATAGTAATGTGGGCTGGCATTTGTATTCTCTTAGGGTCTGTATGATGTCTGTCCAGGAACTTCTAGCTTTCATAGTCTTTGTTGAGAAGTCTGGTGTAATTCAGATTGGTCTGCCTTTATATGTAACTTGTCCTTTTCCCCTAACTGCTTTTAGGATTATTTCTTTGTTTTGAACATTCAGTGTTTTGACTATTATGTGTCAGGAGGTGTTTTTTTCTGGACAAAACTATTTGGACTTTTGTAGGCTTCTTGGATGTTCATGATCATCTGATTCTTTTTTTTTAATAACTTTATTTTACAAAACAAAGATAAATGTAAAGATTTTAAACATTTTTTGCTTAAAATTATACATTTTTGTCAGTACTGTTTTTTCAGACATTAAAATAATTTTTACATAAAACCATGTGAATATATTTTTTAGTCAGTACTTGATTTTTTCTAAGGGCTTGACATTATGCATTGAAAACCTAATAGTTACAATTAGCGTAAAGTACATGCAAAACAAAATGCAACATGGAAATAGTCAAAGTCTTCTTGTTTTGTAAATATATATATATTTTTTTGTTTTATTTCTTGGACTTCATACAGTCTGTGAGTTGTTTCTGGGGGAGTGCAAGACTCTGGGGTTAGCATCCCACTATCAGTGACTGCATATTATGTTTGTTCTTTTGTGACTGGGTTATCTCACTCAGGATGATATTCTCTAGATGCAGCCATTTTCTTAAGAATTTGGTTAAGTCATTGTTTCTGGTGGCTGAGTAGTATTCCATTGTGTACATGTACCACAATTTTTGTATCCATTCATCTTCTGAAGGACATCTGGGTGCCTTCCAGCTTCTGGCTATTATAAATAGAGCCGCTATGAACATTGTGGTGCATATATCTTTGCTGTGTATTAAAGTGTCTCTGGGGTATATGCCCAGAAGTGGAATAGCTGGGTCTTCAGGTACTACTATATCCAATTTTCTGAGGTATCGCCAGACAGATTTCCAGAGTGGTTGTATTAGCTTGCAACCCCACAAACAGTGGAGAAGTGTTCCTCTTTCTCCACATCTTCGCCAGCATCTGCTGTCATCTGAGTTTTGGATCTTGGCCAATCTGACTGGTGTGAGGTGGAATCTCAGGGTTGTTTTGATTTGCATTTCCCTGATGGCTAAGGATGTGGAGCACTTCCTCAGATGTTTCTCAGCCATTCGGTGTTCCTCTACTGAAAACCTTTTGTTTAGCTCTGTACCCCATTTTTTAATAGGGTTATTTGATTCTCTGGTGTCTAGCTTTTTGAGTTCCATGTACACCTTGGATATTAGGCCTCTATTTGATGTGGTGTTGGTAAAGATCTTTTTCCATTATGTTGGTTGCCGTTTTGTTTTCTTGACAATGTCCTTAGCCTTACAGAAACTTTGCAATCTCATTAAGTCCCATTTGTTAATCTTTGACCTTAGAGCTTGAGCCATTGGTGTTTTGTTCAGAAAAATTTCTCCTGTGCCTATGTGTTCTAAGGTTTTCCCTACTTTCTCATCTAATAGTTTCAGTGTATCTGGTTTAATGTGGAGATCTTTGATCCACTTACACTTGAGCTTTGTACAAGGAGATAAGAAAGGCTCTATTTTCATTCTTTTGCATGCTGAGTGCCAGTTGGACCAGCACCATTTGTTGAATAGGCTGTCCTTTTTCCATTGAATGTTTACTGCTCCTTTTTCAAAAATCAGGTGACCATATACATGAGGGCTCATTTCTGGATCTTCTATTTTATTCCATTGATCCACATGCCTATTTCTGTACCAGTACCATGCAGTTTTCAGCACAATTGCCTTGTAATATAGCTTGAGGTCAGGGATAGTGATTCCCGCAGATGTTTTCTTGTTGTTGAGGAAGGATTTCGCTATTATAGGTCTTTTGTTATTCCACATGAAATTGCACATTGATCTTTCCAATTCCATGAAGAACTGGGTTGGAATTTTGATGGGGATTGCATTGAATCTGTAGATTGCTTTTGGTAGGATGGCCATTTTTAATATGTTGATTTTTCCAATCCATGAGCATTGGAGATCTTTCCATTTTCTGAGATCTTCCTCGATTTCTTTCTTTAGAGGTTTGAAGTTCTTGTCATACATGTCCTTCACTTCCTTAGTTAGAGTCACACCAAGGTATTTCATAGTTTTTGTAACGATTGTGAAGGGTACCTTTTCCCTAATTTCTTTCTCCACATGTTTGTCTTTGGAGTATAGGAAGGCTACTGATTTGTTTGAGTTAATTTTGTATCCAGCCACTTTGCTGAACTTGTTTATCAGCTGTAGGAGTTCTCTGGTGGAATTTTTGGGGTCACTCAAGTACACTATCATGTCATTGGCAAAGAGTGATGTTTTTATCTCTTTTTTTCCGATTTGTATCCCCTTGATCTCCTTTTGCTGTCTAATTGCTCCAGCCAGGACTTCCAGTACTATGTTGAATAGGTAGGAGGAGAGTGGGCAGCCTTGTCGAGTCCCTGATTTTAGTGGGATTGCTTCAAGTTTCTCGCCATTAAGTTTGATGTTGGCTGTTGGTTTGTTGTATATTGCTTTTATTATGTTTAAGTATAGGCCTTGGATTCCTGTTCTTTCCAGAACTTTTAACATGAAAGGGTGTTGGATTTTGTTGAATGCTTTCTCAGCGTCTAGTGAGATGACCATGTGATTTTGGTCTTTGAGTTTGTTTATATGGTAAATTACGTTGATGGATTTCCTTATGTTAAACCATCCCTGCATCCCAAAGATGAAGCCTACTTGGTCATGATGAATGATCGTTTTGATGTGTTCTTGGATTCGGTTTGCAAGGATTTTGTTGAGTATTTTTGCATCAATGTTCATAAGTGAGATTGGTCTGAAGTTCTCTTTTCTTGTAGGGTCTTTGTGTGGTTTAGGTACGAGGGTTATTGTAGCCTAAAAAATGAGTTGGGTAATATTCCATCTGATTCTATCTTTTGGAATAGTTTGGCGAGTATTGGTGTTATATCCTCAATAACAGTCTGATAAAATTCTGCACTGAACCTTTCTGGATCTGGGCTTTTTTTGGTTGGGAGGCTTTTGATGACTTCTTCTATTTCTTTAGGTGTTATAGGGTTATTTAGATGGTTTACTTGGTCCTGGTTTAACTTTGGGACCTTGTATCTGTCTAGGAATTCATCCATTTCCTCCAGATTTTCCAATTTTGTGGAGTATAAGTTTTTGTAGTAGGATCTGAAGATTTCTTGAATTTCCTCAGTTTCAGTTGTTATTTCCCCACTTTCATTTCTGATTTTGTTAATTTGGATACTCTCTCTTTGCCCTCTAGTTAGTCTGGCTAGGGGTTTATCAATCTTGTTGATTTTCTCAAAGAACCAACTCTTGGTTTTGTTGATTTTTTCAATGGTTCTTTTTGTTTCTATTTGGTCTATTTCTGCCCTAATTTTGATTATTTCTTGCCGTCTACTCTTCTTTGGTATATCTGCTTCCTTTTGTTCTAGGGCTTTTAGCTGTGCTGTCAGGTTGCTGATGTGAGCTCTCTCCAGTTTCTTTTTGGAAGCACTTAGGGCGATGAGTTTTCCTCTCAGTACTGCTTTCATTGCATCCCATAGGTTTGGGTATGTTGTGTTTTCGTTTTCGTTGAATTCTAAAAAATCCTTAATTTTTTTCTTTATTTCTTCTTTGACCCTGCTATCCTTTAACAGAGCATTGTTTAGTTTCCATGTGTATGTGGGCTTTTGTTGTCTTTGTTGTTGTTAAAGTTCAGCCGTAGACCATGGTGATCTGAGAGGATGTATGGGAGTATTTCAATCTTCTTATATCGATGGAGTCTCGTTCTGTGTCCAATTATGTGGTCAATTTTCGAGAAGGTGCCATGGGGTGGTGAGAAGAAGGTGTATTCTTATACTTTGGGATAGTATGTTCTGTATATATCTATTAATTCTAGTTGGTTCAAAGTCTCTGCTAGTTTTGCCGTGTCCTTGCTCAGTTTCTGTTTCCCTGATCTGTCCATTGGTGAGAGTGGGGTATTAAATTCTCCCACTATTATTGTGTGGGGTGAAATGTATTTTTTGAGTTTAGTAGGGTTTCTTTTATGAATGTGGGTGATTTTTTTATTTGGAGCATATATGTGAAGGATTGAGAGTTCCTCCTGACAGATTTTCCTGGTAATGAGTAAAAAGTGTCCTTCCTTATCTATTTTGATAACTTTTGGTTGGAAATTTACTTTATTCGATATTAGAATAGCCACTCCAGCTTGCTTCTTGGAGCTGTTTGCTTGGAAGTTTTTTCCCACCCTTTTACTCTGAGATAGTGTCTGTCTTTGTCTCTGAGATTAGTTTCCTGTATGCAGCAAAAGGCTGGATTTTGTTTATGTATCCAGTCTGATAGTCTATGTCTCTTTATTGGGGAGTTGAGACCATTTATGTTAATAGATATCAAGGAGTATTTGTTTCTGTTTCCTGCCATTATTGCTTTTTTGGGTTGAGTTGTGTCTGTGTTTTTTTCTTCTTTTAGTTTTCTTGTTTAGGAGTTTTCTTGTTTTTACTAGGCTGTATTTTCCCTCATTGTATTGGGTTTTCCACCTATAATTCGTTGTAGTGCTGGGTTTGTTGTCAGATATTGTGTGAATTTAGATTTGTCTTGAAATATCTTCGTCTCTCCATCGATGGTGATTGATAGTTTTGCTGGGTATAGCAGCTTGGGCTGGCACTTGTGCTCTCTTAAGGAGTGTATGATGTCTGTCCAGGCTCTTCTAGCTTTCATAGTCTCTGTTGAGAAATTTGGTGTGAGTCTGATTGTTCTGCCTTTATATGTTACCTGACCTTTTTCCCTTACTGCTTTTAGTATTCTTTCTTTACTTTGGGTACTTGATGTTTTTACTATTATGTGTCGGGAGGTATTTTTTTTCTGGTCCAACCTATTTGGAGTTCTGAAGGCTTCTTTTATGCTCGTGGTCATCTCATTCTTGAGGGTAGGGAAGTTTTCTTTTATGATTTTGTTGAAGATATTTACTGTGCCTCTTAGTTGATACTCTTCTCCCTCTTCTATTCCTATTATCCTTAGGTTCGGTCTTCTCATTGTGTCTTGGATTTCCTGGACATTTTGGGTTAGGAGCTTTTTGTTTTTTGCATCTTCTCTGGCTGTTTTGTCTATGTTTGCAATGTTTTCTTCTGTCCCCGAGATTCTCTGTTCGATCTGTTGTAATCTATTGAAAATGCTTGCTTCTGTGACTCATGATTTTTTTTTTTTTTGGTGTTCTGACTCTAGGGTTATCTCTTTTATTGTTTTCTTTATTGTGTCAATATCTGTTTTAATTTCCCTCTTCCATTCCTTTATTTCTTTGGTTTTGTTTTCCTTTCGTTCTTTGAGTTCTTTGAGTGTTTTTCTTGTTTCTTCTTTAAAAGCTTCTGAATCTTTTTGCTTTTCCTCCATATCTTGTTTAAGTATCTCTATCAGCATCTTGAGGTATGATTTCAGGTTTGTGTCTTCTTTGGAGTGTTTGGAATTCCGATGTTTGCTGTTATGGGAGAGCTGGGCTTTGGTGTTGCTAGATTGTCTTGATTCCCTTGGGATATACTCTTTCTCTTTTCTCTTGCCATTTTGTTGTCAGTGATATGTTCTTGCCTTTCCCTTGTATCTGGTCTGTGTCCCTGGTTCTCCACTGTTTCAGGTGTCAGATGGGTCGAGCCCTGTTTTATGCCTCAGAGTCATCGGGTGTGAGCAGAAGTTCCAACGTTCTGTTTCTGTTTGTTGGATCAAGCATGGCTGGGCAGGGCAAGGCAGGGGGTGCACTTTCCTTGTGCACTCCGCAGAGATCTCTCTGCTCCCCTGCAGTCTAGGTCTCCCACTCACCAGTTGCTCAGCCTCTATGAGCCGCCGTTCCTCGTGGCAGGTAGGCCAGACTCCGCTCTGTGTCCGGAAGTCGCCTCCGGGTGGAAACAGAAGTACTAATTTTCTGTTCCCAATCACAGTTGCTCAGCCTCTATGAGCCGCTGATCTGGGTGGCAGGTAGGCCAGGATCATCTGATTCTTAAGGGTAGAGAAGTTTTCTTCTATGATTTTGTTGAAGATATTTACTGTTTCTTTTAATTGGGACTTCTTGCCCTCTTATACACCTATTATTTTTAGGTTTGGTCTTCTCATTGTGTTCTAGATATCTTGGATATTTTGATTTTTGCATTGTCTCTGAATGTTGTGTCAGTGTTTTCTATGTTGTCTACTGCCCATGAGATCTTCTCTTCTATCTCTTGTAGTCTGTTGGTGATGCTTGCAGCTATGACTCCTGATTTTTTTCTTAGGTTTTCTATCTTGAGGTTTGTCTCTTTTTGTGATTTCTTTATGGTTTCTATTTTTGTTCCTAATTCCTTCACCTTTTTGGTTGTGCTTCTCTTAGTTCTTTGAGTAATTTTTTTGTTTCTTCTTTAAGGGTGTCTATTTTTATACATGTGTTCTTCTGATTCTCCTATAATTGTTTAAGGGAGTTATTCTTGTGCTTCTCGAAGATCTCCAGCATCACCATAAAGTATTATTTCAAGTCTTTCTTGTTTTTCTGATGTATTTGGCAATCCACTACCTGCTGTGGTAGAACTGGGTTCTGATTTTACCAGGTTGTCTTAGTTTCTATTGCTTAGGTTCTTGTGCTTTCCTCTTGCCATCTTTTAACTGTGATTTTAGGAGATCTTCTTGTGTCTGTCTGGAGCTTATCTCTCCCATGGGTCTGAGGAGCCATGGGCTGTGGAAGGAGATTGCTCCTGGTTGTTTGGCTTTTTGTGGGCAGTCCATGAGTTCTGATGGCAGTGATTTGGGTCTCTGTGGGCTTAAGTGGGAGAGCACTTATGAGTCTGTTCTGGAAACTCAGCCATCTGTGGTACTAGGTCCTGATGGCACTCACCTGGCCCTCTCTCTGGGCTGGAAAGGACCTTATCCCACAGTGCTACACACTATCTGTACTCCTCTCTTGCCCAGAGTTCCCTTCCTGGATAGCTGGTGGAAGTGTGAAGCAGACTTACTGTGTGCTTAGGTGGGATAGTACTTGTGAGGCTGTTGTGGGAACGCAGAAATGTTTAATTTTATCATTTTTTTTCAATTTTATTGGCTATTCTCTGTATTTACATTTCAAATGTTATATTTTTTCCCCCACTCCCCTCCTCCCCCTCAACTTGCTTCCATTAAAATGCTTCCCTTACTCAATCACCCTCTCCACCTCTCATTTTAAGCTGAATGTAGTTTCTTCAGGGGCTACCTTAGTTCTAATGGAACAGACATGTGTATTTGTGAGTGTGTGTGTGCGCGCACACACACACACACACACACACACACACACATACACCATCTATGCGATGCTTAATACTTTATAAAATCGACCTTATAACATAAAAAAGCATTTACATTTATACAGTATCACAATTGAGCAATACTTATAAATGAAAATGACATTAATATTGTCTATTTTATGGCTCATAAGCTTTAGTACCTTTTAAAAATATTAAAATAGATTAAAATATAACCTTGAAGCACACTGCTCTCTTTTTCAAAACTTTATTTTCTATGTATTTTTCTTTTCTCAAAAGAAAATCATTTTTTTTTTTTTTGAGAAAACCACTTTTCAATAGCTGAAGGATAATGCATGGGTTTGTGCTTCCAGTTAAAGAGCTGTAACCATCAGAAAGCACTGAACTCCCAGCATGAGGCCACATCAGCACACTGTGATCTGACTGTGGAACAACCACCTCAAAACGGCTCCCTCTGATTTGTTCAGAACAATTTCTCAAACACAAAGAATTCTGGAAATGACATGAAGCAATTTCCTTCGTGTCAAGCTTTTGCCTTGCATCCTATAGTCTGGCTTGTGCACTTATTTCTACGTTGTATTTGAAAGTTTCCACTTCAAGGATCTCTAAATTAATTTAACTTACATTCTCAAACAATCTTTAATTGGCAAACAATTTCTTTGAAACGTCAATCAAAGCTGCTCATACTCCCCATGTTGACAGGATGCTTTTGTTTCGGGGATGGTGGTGGAAATGGCCTAAGTGGCACCAGACAAGCACAGTGATTTTTCAAGTATCTTAGTGTGTTCTCACACTCAAAATTAGACATCCTGTTTGCCATACTGGCTGTTAGTTATAACAGTTCTTCATACACTAAAATACACAGGTATCTTCATGTATAAACACATAAGCACAGATATGCACAGAACCTTCTAACTATGCACTCAGATAAAGAAGAATAAGACACTGGTAAAATACAGAAATTATTGGCTTTATTGTTTTGTCAAGTTTCTAGCCAACCCAGCCTTACTATCTTACTGAAGCAAATAGACATAGAAAAATGCAGCTCAGATGAAATCAAATTATAAATATGGTCACAGTAATGTAGAATGAATTAGGCAACCAAGCTTCTAAACAAAGCCCAGGGAATATACACGTGATAATTTGATTAGTTTTACCTCTGTGTTTTTACCCCTCCTTAATCTTGAAAAAAATTTAAAGAAAGGTAGGGCTGAAAAGGTCTAAATTTATAAAATACTAGGAGAAAATGCAAATACTTTGTAGTATGTGGTTCTTGTGACGAAATTCCCCTCAGCATTAAGAACAAGTTGCAATGCTAATTAGCTAGTTATTATAAGAAATGAAGCATATAACTGAGGCAGTGAATCCTAGCGCTATCGGTCGGTGGTAAGCTTCTGCAAAATATACTTCCAGAGGCTTCTGCTCATTTTTGTTTCTTACATATTCTGACCCATCACCTACAAGAGTGGTGCAATGTGAGTTCCAGTCCCCAGGAAATTCCTTGACATTTTATATCTGAGATGCCCATTTCAGGAAGGTATTGTCTCCAGATGATACTAACAACTTCCTCCAAACTGAAATTTCCAGGTGAAATGTTTATAATTCAAACAATTTCACACATGTAACTAGGACCTAAAAGAAAAAACTATGTCATTTTCACCCAGAGTCCCCTGCTTTCCTCACTTCCAATGCTTCCCATCCACATCCGAATTCTTAGAGAAGATTAAATTTACAAACTTTCATATTCCATTTAAACAAGGTCAAACTGCTCGAGTGAGTCTCCAAAGTGCCCTCTTGTTTGATGAGACTCACAATACTTAGAAGCCATTTATATTCAGGGTGATGCCTTCACCACAGCAAGCAGATACAGGCGGAAAAATCTGCCATAGCAGATGGAGAAAAGTTCAGGAGAAATGATGCACATGATTCCAGGTGTCCCCTCACAGAGGAGCTGTGTCAGGAAGTACTTAATTCTCCCAGCAGTGATGGGTGGCTGGCAACATGCACCCAAGTTGTCAAACCATGTAATCACATGTAAGCTTCAGCTTTTACTGGATCAACACTACTAGCTAGATTGACCTCAGTGACATAAAGAAACAACAGGTGTTCATTCTGAGTTGTAATGTGAACATAACTTTCTTGGTGAAACTAGTGCATCATGACCCAAGGCTTCAGGTTCACACACTGAAACACCTGTCAAGCAGAGTTTTCCAAAGGGTCAGACTAATTCCCCAAAGCTTGCCCAACATCAGCATCCTTTGGATAGAAAAGAATCTCTGCTATGCTATGTTTGCAATTCGTGAGTTCTGTCCACTTCATTCAAATTTACATTTATGAGATTTGTCTTTATTGTTGTCTGGATTGTGAAGTCTATACTCTTTTGTTAACAGTCTATTATTTGAGTGTTACAAATTGATCCATTGTTCGTGTATATTTATTTCTCTGTTTTATTTTTAATGACTCATATTGACATAGGCTTTTGAATGTAAGGGATCATTTAAAAAACATTTTGGTGTGAAATATTCTTTTAAGTTCTTTGAGAAATTTTCTATCAATCCTTTTCTGTGGTGATTTTAAAGAATTTTTAACATGTGTTCTAAAGATGTAGAGAGGAAAATATATACTGCCAACACCTCTTCAAACCGAACTTTCTCAGCTTTCTGATTGGTGGTGATTATGAAGAGAACTTTATAGAGAATCATGAGTAAGAAGAAGTCTGCATTTATAACCACAGTATTTGGGATGCAGGACTATTTGCAGATCTAGACTAACCTGGAATAAATTAGTGAAATCCTAAACAGTAGCAACAACAATAATGAAAATTATTATATATGGTTAATCTTAGGTCATAAATTTATCTGAATTCTGTTTTGTTGTTCAGATATAAGATTACCACCAATTTAGAGATAATTTTATGATAAAATATCAGAACACAGAGTTACTGTTTTTGACTATTCATTATTTATTTAAAAGATTATATGAATGCTTTCTGTAACAGAATGTAGAAATTCTAGTAAGTCATGAGATTAAATATATGTGGTCTAGATTCTAGATTTTCTGTTTCATTGGTGAACATATCTATTTTTCCTTTTCTTTGTTTCTTTTTAAAATAAATGACATTACTATATTTATTAGAGTTTTATAATTAACCTTGTTATCTTTAATGTGGATTAGTCTTTGGGAGTTCTGGGGGTCTGGTTGGTTAATATTTTTGTTCTTTTTATGGAGTTGCAAACCCCTTCAGCTCCTTCAGTCCTTTCTGTAATTTCCCCATTGTTCTTCTTATGAATTTATTTTTTTAAATGAGAACTTGATTTTCATCTTCGAAAAATTTCTCATATGCATCTTTAGGCTTATAATCAGGTTTATAACATTCTAAATTTATGAAATTTTCATTTTTCTCTGTATTTATTTATGTATTTACTTATGTATTTATTTATGTATTTATTTATTTATTTATTTATTTATTTATTTATGCACTTTACATTCTGTGATCAAAGACTCCCCTTCACTCATTCCTACCCCCCACAGCTGCTTCTCCCATTCTCTCCTCACATTTTCCTCCGGGGATCTCCCTTGGGTACCAACTCACTCCAGCATCACCAATCACTTTAGAACTAGGTACATCCTCTCCCTCTGAGGCCAGGCAAGGCAGCTCAATTAGAGGAACAGTACCCACAGACAGGCAACAGAGTCAGGGTAAGCTCCCCTCCAGTTGTTGGAGGACTTGCATGAAGATCAAACTTCACATCTTCCACATATGTGGGCGACGGGGTGAGAAGGGTGTGGGTCTAACCCTTTTATGCTCTTTGGTTGAGGGTTCAGTCTCTGGGACTCCAAAAGTCCATTCTGTTGGTCTTATTTTGGAGTCTTTCTCTCCTCTAGTTTTCTCATTCCTTTCCCCAACTCTTCCACAAGAATTCCCAAGCCCCATATAATGTTTGACTGTGGGTCTCTGTTTCCAGCAGCTGTTGGGATAGCCTCTCAGAGAACAGTTATACTAGGCTCCTATATCCAAGCATAACAGAATATCATTAATAGTGTCACGTTTGGTCCTTGCTTATGGGATGGATTTTGTAGCTAATCCCATATTGAGCCGATCATTTCCTCAGTCTTTGCTCCACCTTTGTTCCTGAATTTCCTGTTCGCAGGACAAATTTTGGGACAGAGTTTTTGTGCGTGGCTTGGTCTCCTTATTCTTCCACTGAGAGTTTTGCCTGACAGCAGAATGTGGCTCTTTCAGGATCCTCTACTGTTCGGCTTCACACAGCCTCCCCGGAGCCTCCCCAATCCAAGCCTCTGCCATGTCCTAGAGATCCCCTATCCCATTTTCTATCCAGTCTCCTAGCACTCTCTCCCCAGTTCTATCTACACCCAATTTCTTCCCGCATCCTGCCCTGCCCATCCCCTCTCCCACCCAGACATTCTTTCTCCATCCAAGTTCGATGACTATTTTATTTACCCCTCCGAGTGAGACTCAATCATCCTCCCTTTGACCTTTCTTATTATTTAGCTTCCTTGTGCCTATGAATTACAGATTGGGCATCCTGTGCGTTATAACTAATATACACTTATCAGTGAGATAGCTTCTAGTTATAATCCATTTGCCTGAAAATTTCACAATGTACTTGTTTTTAATAGCTAAGGAGTATCCCACTGTTTAAATGAACCACATTTTCTTTATTTGTTCTTTTGTTAAGGGGTATCTGGATTGTTTCCAGATTTTGGCTATTTTCAATAAAGCTGCTATGAACATGGTGGGGCAAGTGCCTTTATATACCATAAGGTGGAACATCTCTTGTGTATATGCTTAGAAGTAGTATAGCTGGCTCTTGAGGTAGAATTATACTCAAATTTCTGAAAAACTGCCAAATTGATTTCCAGAGGGATTATACAGGTTTGCACTCCTACCAGTAACAGAGGAGTGTTCTCCTTGCTCAGCATCCTCATCAGCTGTCACTGGAGTTTTTAGTTTTAGCACTTCTGATGGGTGGAAGGTAAAATCACAAGTCATTTTGATTTTCATCTTTCTGATTACTAAGGACATTTAATATTTATTTAATTGCTTCTTAGACATTATAGATTCCTTTGTTGAGAATTCTCTGTTTAGCTCTTTATTTTTAAAATTGGGTTATTTTATTTGCTGTTGTGTAATTTCTTGAATTTTTTTTTTTATATTTTGGATATTGGCCCTCTGTTAGATGTTGGGTTGATGAAGCTATTTTATCAATCTGCAGGCTGCTGTTTTATTCTATTCATGGGATCCTTTATGTTGCAAGTTCATTTTCATATATAACCATTGAATTTTTTACAATTTACTTACCTATTCAAAGAATATATATGCAGAATCATTGGAATTTCAACAAACACATATGCATATATGTCCTGTAAATAAAATGAGGGATATATGTTTCTTATCTATTTTTTATTTCTTTCTTATTACATGACCTTAAACTGTAATGTAGAATATAACAGTTATGAGTATCTTTATTTTTTCTAATCTTTTGGCAAACTTTTAAAAAATTTAACCATACATGTTTACTATGGAGTTTTAAGATAGTTGTATAATTTTAGGAATATATTTCTAGTTGACTACAGTTTTTAAAAATAAATTTTGTCAAAAAACTATTTATATATCTAAAAGATTCCCATATGTTGTATATTACTTTCCTATAAGATATAAAATTTGTCTAAAATGATAAATCATTCTTTATCTACATTGAATCGAACTCTGCTGTCACGAATTACCACATTATATTTTCTTACATTTGTTTTAAAAGAATTTTATCAAATATTTTGTACTTATGCCTATTCTAAGTCTTTATTTATTGACTTTTGCCTTTGGATGACTGCAAGTGTAAGACTAGTGGCCTTATAAAAAGAGACTACAAGAAGAGAATGTGTTAGTGAAAGAGACAGAGGAGGAGCTGGCGGTAGAGGCGAATGGATATGATAAAAATACATTGCACACATGTATGACATTTTCAGAAAAAGGAGTACGTATACTTTATATATTTACTAATTTGTGCATTAAAGTGTGCAGAAATGATATATTCCTCAAATATTTTGAAGAAATTCGTCAATAAAGCTGCTTGTGGTTGCCATTTAATAAATTGGACATATTAGTTGGTAGATAATCTACTACTAAGAGTGAGAACTGATTTCATTTGTTTGTGATGCTCTGTCTATACTATCCTGGCACAGCAACTCAAACTGATGGAAATATTAGGTTATCTTTTGTCTCCCGCTGCTAATAACTTTCTAGTGATATTCATCCAGGGGTGAGAGACCATTGCCATGAAATCTTAATTGAGAGATATTCTACACACACACATACACACACACACACACACACACACACACACACACTGTTTATTTCAAAGTAATTCTCATTCTGTGTATTTTATTTATTTATTTGTTCACTTTATATCCTGATTACTGTGCTCTCCTCCTGGTTCCCCCTTTATACAGTCCCTCTCCCCATACTCCCTCATCCTCACCTCTGAGCTGGGGGAGTCTCTTCCACCCAGTCCAGGTACATCAAATATCTTCAGAACTAGGTGAATTCTCTTCCACTGAGGCCTGACAAGGCAGCTCAGTTAGAAAAACAGGATCCACAGGCAGGCAAAAGATTTAGGGACAGCCCCCATGCTGGGAGACCCACCTGAAGACTGAGCTGTACATCTGCTACATGTGTGCATTGTGTCTAGGTTCAGCCTGTGTGTGTTTCTGTTGGTGGTTCAGTCCCTTGAAGCTTCCAAAGGTCCAGATTAGTTCACTCTGTTTACTCAAAGCATTTCTTAACTGGAAAGAAGTTAGTAAAAACACTCTATGAATCAAAATTACTACCTCTAGGATGTAATCTTCATAATGATAGTCTGTGAAAAACAGTATATGTATAAAAATAAAAAATTTCTCTTGGGTTCCAGAATTGCCTCACAAACTACAAGAACAGCAATGATCTCAGTCAGACAGGGATAGTTTATTTAGCACTCACCCCAGGACTGATAGATCAGGGACTTCGTCCAGACTTGGGAGATGAATTGTGATGTTACATTAAGATCCTATATGGCTTTTAAGGCCTGAATCTACAAATATCTGTGCCATGTTATTCCTTAGGGAATTTCCACAGAAACATGTTTTTGTTCTACATTTATTCTTTTTCTTTACTGGGGTATTCTACTGTGGCAGGACACCTGCCTTCCCTAACATTCATGTATTATCTTTCCAACCAGGATGTCAGTTACCCACATGTATGTCTGTTTCTGCCATATAGGATGTCAGTTCCCAGGGAGGTTTTGGGAACTCAAACTGCACTCAACCAGTACTCAAAGTGCCTGTTTTATTTTAAATAGGTGCAGGTGTCCCTCTTATGTTGGGGTCCATCCCAGCAGCAGATTATAAAAGTAAATATCATAAAACTTCATACACAGGTGCAGAAACTACAGCTGGGTGGTTGGTTCAGGCCCAAGCTTATTGTAGGTGACTCTACAAAGCAGTTCTACTGACTTCTGTTGTGATTGGTTTCCAAGAGCACAGAGTATGTAATCAACTTGTCTATGAGGAAGTTTCTTAGTAACAGCAGTAACAATATGTGAGGAAGGTTCCTTATAACATTAGCAACAGCACAAAATGCCAGTCTAGACATAACAGTTACATAGGCCTTAACATTTTACCTAGACTCTAACAGGTGCCAAGATGCTAAATACACACCCGTGTTAAAAATCATCATTATGAAATTATTTTTTTTGTGATTCTAGG
The DNA here is from genome assembly GCF_963924665.1 of Micromys minutus. Taxonomy (NCBI): domain Eukaryota; kingdom Metazoa; phylum Chordata; class Mammalia; order Rodentia; family Muridae; genus Micromys; species Micromys minutus. The sequence continues at coordinate 185,513,031 of NC_137969.1, read as the reverse complement.
AGAATAGTTTTTAGTTAAGGTTTTACTGTTATGAACAGACACCATGACCAAGGCAACCCTTATAAGAAAAACACATTTAATTGGGGCTGGCTTACACATTTAGAGGTTCAGTCCACTATCATCAAAGTGTGAACACAGCAGAGTTTAGGCAGGCATGGTGCATGAGGAGCTGAGAGTGCTACATCTTAACCTGAAGGCTGCTAGTGGAAGAGTGGCTTGCAGGTAGCTAGGATGAGAGTCTTACAGTGCACAACCTCAGTGACACACCTACTTAAACAGGGCCACACCTTTTAATTGTGGCACTCCCTGGGCCAAACATGTACAAACCATTACAAGAATGAAATGAAGAGCAAGTTAGAAACTAGGCAAAGGACATGAATGGCACTGTGCAAAGCACACACTGATCAATAAATACAAGGTCAGAAGTTTATATTTGATGTTATTTAGAAAAAAACCAAAGCACATTATTGCTTTCAGTTATCTTGAATGCTATCATTTTTCCTAATATCACCTCTAAATGTGAACAAAGTAACTGTCTTCTATATTGCTAATGGAGATGTAAGTTCATTGTTTTACAAGCATCTGAAAGTTATAGTTAGCAAATCTTGTCAGAGTTTTTCCAAGTAGATTACATTTCACATCAAAATATATGTATTAAAATGGTACAAAATGTTATTTTACTCATTGCTATTTCTAAACTAAAAAAGAAACACTAAGCTCCACCTAGTGGAGTAATTAGTGACATCAAAACCTGTGACATAGTTATATAAGAAGGTATCATGTAGGTACTTAAGGAATGAAGAATTTTGATTTGAAATTTATAAAAATTCAATATTTAAAGTTGAAATGATTTGTGTATATTTATAAATACATACATACAGGCATACATACAAACATTGTCTATACAACAACTTGCATTGTGTATCACTACATACCCTAGTACAAACATGGTTTTTCCATAAGGTTCTAATTATTTTTTAAATTTATAGAGGTATAAGATTTGCATCTAAACATAGGTTCATTGGGAAAGATAATAATACTCAGTACACAATTAACCTTTGTAAGATTTTATCTTTTAACATCTCATAAATTTATAATAAAAACTTTGAAAATATACTAAAATGTTAATATTGTCAACAATCTCTGAATTGATTATAATTTGGTTCAGTTTTCTTTTTTAGTTTTATTTTCAGTAGCTCATATTTTTTATGCCAAAGACATAATTATTCATTTTTATTCTTTCTTGTTTATTTTTGAGATTATAATTGAATTACTACCTTTTTACTTTCCCTTTCTTCCTCTAAACTGTCCCATATACCCCTCTCTGTTCTTCAGATTCATAGAATTTTCATTACTTATTATATGCACATATGTATTTGTACATACATAAATATCCTGAAATATAATCTGTTCAGTCCACATAATATTACTTGCATGTATGTTTCCAGTGCCTAGAGTTTGGCACTGGGGAACCAATTGGTATGCTCTTCCAAGGATGACCATCACTTTCATTCCCAGCTTTACTCAGTTACATATAGTTCTTGTGTAGTTTTCAGATCTCATAGGATTTTCTCCATCCAGTTGGGCATTTTAGTTGGTGTCATCCTTGTTCAGACCATGTTTTGACAGTCATTATGATGAGACTTTATGAGTTTATTTTTGATGTTACTAGAAGACATAATCTTACAGCAAAGTCTAATCCTCTGGTTCTTAGAGCCTTTGTGCCATCTTCTTTGCAATGTTCCCTGAGCCTGAGGTGCAGGACTATTTTGTAGATAGATGCATTCATCAGGATAGGTCTTCACAACTATATTTTGATTGATTATGATCTCTTGTAATGTTGTTGACTTAGTAAATTAGTGGGTCTTAAATTCTCCTCCAATAACCATGATTTTACTAACACAGAGTAGTTAGGTATATTAGTACTGGGTATTTTATTGTTCTTGTTGAACGCATCTTATGTCCAATGAGAGAGCTATTGGTTATTATCAAGGTATGTGTGCCACTGCTGTGCTCATAAGATTATTGTGACTATATGTTGGTTGTTGATATATTTATAGGAACCATTGCTGGGTAAGATTGTTGGTTCTCTCCATCTTTTGGGAACTTGTATGGTGCCCTCTGATACCATGAAAGTTAGTCCTTAGGGTAGAGAAATTTATGTCAGTCCCAGCTCATGGGTTTTAATGCTCCATTCCTGAAGTGCACAGTGTTTCTAGAGAAAGGGACTTATCTTCTACTGGACAGAGGCTTTGTTTTTGCTTGGGGGTATTTATTTATTTATTTAGGTAGTTTTTGCTAAGAAGCTTTTAACATTGCTGAGTGTAGATAGAGTGTGACTCAGGTATGGGCTCTGGGGACATTTTGACACTGCGAGTTCTTTAGCTTTTCTGCTACTGTCACAGCTGTTCTTCTCATTAGTTCTATAATAAGCAATATCAGTTGGCAGATCTCTTTCAGATTTAGATTTAAAACACCAATATGCACACCTAGTGCCCAGCAGTTATTTTTGAAAGAATTTGAGAGATTCCCAACTCTGTATTGAATAGTTTTTAAATGAAATTCACACACAATACATATAATTAAAAAGGTGTAGTGGTTTTATGCCTGGCACCCTCACTGTTTTGAGTAAATACACTATTATCTTATGAGCATTCTATAAAAAATATGGTAAAATCCATTATATTTATTGTTTCTGTTGCATCTTCTAGCTGAGTAGGCATGAGTCATTATGGACTAGAAGGACATTCCCAGCAGTGCTGGAGTTTATGTATAGTCCAAATAATGAAAACAGAAGAAATCAAATACATTTAAGAACATGTATTAGATATTTGTATATATCCACACCAATGAACAATTAGAATCTTGTGATGTTAACTGGATCACTGAATCACTTAGTTGCAAACTATAGACTATAATGTGAAAGTACTTTCCTACTGCTAATTATTGATCTTTTTGAAAAAAATCTGTGACTATGTCATTAAGTCAAGTGGATAAAACTGAAGATTGGAAAATAAGTTTGAGGTGAATTGTAGTGATATTAAGACAACTCAAGGGCGCCATTTCCAGTCATGACTGAAAATATATTTTTAAAATTGAGACTTTTATTTGCATGACGTCTGAATAAAAATTTAATCTTAAATAAACTCAATGTGCTAAAACCATGGAAAAATTTAGAATTTAAAACAATGTTTATACATGAAGATAATGGCAACTATAACGAAATGGGAAAGAACATAAAATAGTGACATTCTTTAATGACCAGCGCATGCCAATTTTTTCAATTTATAACAAAGCAAAACAGAGAGCTAGGAGAGTGGTTGGAATTCTCAATGTGGAAATTTCACTGAAGCAGGGCAAGCAGAAAGTCCATGGGGAAATGCTGGATCTGTGGGGAGCTAGAACCAAAAGGAAGAGACAGGCTCTTGGCAGGTGGATAAACACTTAGGGTTGATATTCTTTCTACTTGAATTTCATTGCTAAGGTCAAAAAGTAACTGAAGGCCCCGAGATGGAACAGCTCAACAGCTAAATCAAAGCAAGGACTAGGGATGAGTCATGCAATATAAACGTTTGGCAACTGTCATCTGAGAGAACTAGTGCATAATAAAACAATGATGAACAAAAAGACGAAGTCTAGGTATGAGTATGTTATTACTAACCTGCCTCAAACTCTATTTCCTAACTCGCTGTGTCTCTCCAGCAGCTCGATCAGGAAGGGAAAAGTTAATTCACAGAGAGCTTTGCTGAAGATGAGAAAATACCTTGGAGACAATTTGACAGAATGACAGTCAGTCAGGTCTGATGAGACTTACAGGAGGGAACCAAGGCCTAGCATCCCCATTCACTAGCTGTGTGACTTGAGCCTTGTCATCCCTGGTTTCATTTCCTACCTTTAGAAAGAGTGTTGTTACTAATGTCTGTCTTTGGCTGTGATTGTAATTCAGTGCAATGACACATCTACTTTCCTATATAGTATGCAGCAAGCACTCAAACAGGCATTAGCTACTATAGTACAAATGTGAAGATTTTGCTACTGGCTCAGTAATTGTAATAATGCATTTCTCAGAACACTGTAATACTGACGCTAGGCATCCGTAAATTTAAATCATGTCTAGGAAATGTTTCCTTCCACACTCTCCTAACTAGCTGGATTGATTTTTGAAGAAATAATTGTAAAAACAGAGGGAAGCTCACAAAACTAAATGCTTAGCAGACTTCTTTTTAATTAACACTGTATTCCAAGGTCAGCACTGTTGTTTTTGCAAGGATCTTTTGTATGACTAGTAGGACAAATTTGAAGGCTAGAATAATGTATTCTTATTCTATAAATGACTTAAAGGAAATTCAAGGCAAATCCATGTTAAAATTAACCAGGAAACTCACCTAAGCCCCTGCTCCCTTCACCAACATGTGAATGCCAGAGCCAGGCCTCACCGTTAAGTTTTTGGGTGCCTCCATTACTGGTTGTCTTATTTTAAATAAATAAATGCATTTTCTCAGTCATAAACATGCTAGCCAGGAGAACAGATATGATTCCTGGCATGGTAGGTGGCATATTTTAAAGTGGTGAAAGGCAAAAATTTTAACATTATCACTGCAAGTCACCTACTGGAATGTATAAACTGACATTTCTAGAAGTTACTAGGCCATATGCTGTCAATGCTGATGGCCTGTATGAAGTAAATGTATTAAAAAATTATTCACTTTGAATGTTTATGTGAGATTCAAGGTAGCTATAAAAATTGTGATGTTTCTAGAGGAATTTAATGAGGATGTATTATCTCATACATTGTATCTCATACAATAAAATGTTATGTATTGTACTGAGAAATGTCTATCAGTGATGAAGTTGCATGAATATTTATATCCCGAGTCTTTTTTTTTTCTAATTTACTGAATGTGACACAAATAAATGTGTTTTTTAAACCAAAGAAGTGAAATCTTGCTGAGGAAGATTGCTGCTTGCGCCTCTTTTGTGCTTCTCTCTCTCTCTCTCTCTCTCTCTCTCTCTCTCGCTTTTAAGTATAAAGAATATTTTTAAGTCTAGCCAGAACATTATTATTTTCCACTTAGCTTTCTCTAAGATCTCTGGAATAATAATACAATTATTTACTATGATATGGCTGAGTACTTCATACTGCAAAGCAGAAGGGGCTGGCTTACTTTTCTTTTCTGGCATCTAGAAGCCACAGACTCATGCAGACTTCTGAGATTTAGATGAAAAACACCCCAAAATTTCTGGAATTTATTATTTAAATTTTTATTATTAAGATTTTATACATGTATCCCACGAAATACAATCTTTTAAACTCCCTTACCATCTTAAAACTTCCATATTCATTCAAAGTTCCCCTCCAAACTGAATTTTTTCCCCTCCTCTTCCTCCCTCTTCTTCCTCCTCTTCCTTCTTGATTTCCTCCTCCCAATTTGTGTCCTCTTTCTTTTTCTTCTTGTTCTCTTCTTCAATAAAATTCTAAGTGGGATTTGTGCTGCTGAAATGTGTAGGAGTTGAGTCATCCACTAGAGCCTGGGAAACGTACCAATGGCCATATCCTCACAAAGAATGTCTATCCAATATTTTTTAACACAAAGTACAGCACATTTCTTTCCACAAGGGAGTTAAAACAAAATACATGACTGACATGTTTGTCATAGGCTTCTAAGTGATGAAAGCACTTAACATTTATGGAGCAATTACTTCACATCCTGTACCATTTCAAACCCTCAATAACCCTTCTAAAAGTACCACAAGGTAACTATTACGGATTATTCATGTTTTACTGTTGAGAAACTTGGGTGCAGACAAAGTTAGTGGTTTCTCAGTTCATAGGGTGGTGGACTGTACAAGTAGCTACTCCGTCTTCAGAATAGACCCAGGAGCTCTGCTCTTGTTCCATCTACATGTTGCAAAAGTACCATAAAAGCAGTTATCAGATAACCTGTATATTCTTGTTGATTTGCAAAGCTTTTCCCACAGCCTCCTTATAATACATGTTATCACACTGCCAAGCACTCACTGTGACGGAGTTTTTATCTAATAATGTGAGGTAATTGCTTAACTTCACAAGTGATTATAGGTGGTGAACTGTAGGTTACTTGTACGACACAACAGTTAGAATTATATCTTTGACTTTTAAGAATATGCCAAATATATCAATAATTTTTACACTGGAATAACTATATATTTATGAAAATAAACCTTAGAGACTTATAAAAAGCATTCATTACTATTTATAGGGCTTAGTTTCTTATATTTTAAACTATAGATGAAGTGTTTTGTACTTTTCTCCCCTCCCTAATCATGTTATAGGTCATAATAAGTTTTAGGGCCATATTGCTAGAACACAATGCTGCTGATAGAAAATATGTGAGAAAACCCAGACATGAAACTCTTGAGAAGACATTATTATCTTTTTATTCTTTTTTCTCTTCTCACTTCTTACTTCTCTCCCCTTCAATCCCTTCCTCTCTCCTTCTCTTCTCTTCTTTCCTCTTCTATTTCTATTAGACTCATGGTAAAATTTGTGTGTTTCTGCAAGTGTGTCACGTGTCAGGCACTAATCTTCAATGACAGGAGTCAGAATGTGGCACGTGGGTGGCTTCCAAATATTTCTGGTCCTTAGATATTAGAAAATAGGAAAGAATGGCAAACTACGGGTCCTGTAACCCCAATAGTTTACAGGAAAGATGCAGGATTGGGAACTGATTTTTTCCAAGATTTATTTAGGTTAAAGTTGAAAGTATCTGTGTCATCTTGATAATTTAATTTCATGTGGTTCAAATATATTTACTAAACTTTCACTGCTATTTTTTAATCTAGAAATGAACATATTCTTTATAGAACTGTGACATTTTCTTCTATCAGTGACATTTTTAGCTTTAGTTCCCAAGAAAAGATTGTTCTGTAAGTTCATTTGACTATGGAAGAAAACTTTTGGAATAGTATCATTCATGATTCCTGGGGCTTTGGAGGCCACTGTTCTGTCTTTTAAATGCATTGTCTTTGTTTTTCTTGTTTATAATATTTGTGTGTTAATATGATTTGATGGCTATATCTTAAAAGTTTACAAGACTGTTATAAAGGCTAAAATATATATTCTTTACAATACTACTATTTGTTTTTTTATTCATAGAATAGAGAATGTTTCACAATCTATCAATATCAAACATTTAACCAAACTTGTAATTAACTTCTTTAACTATATATGTGAAGATCTATAAATAAGTCACATAATAGAGTAGAGTAGATGGGGCAAACTAAAAAACAAAACAAAACCCAAGATGCTTGCTGATAAATGAGACTCAGCCATGATGATTATGGGTAAGTGCTACCCTTTGTAATTTGAACTATCATAGACTACAGAGTTGAATTTGGAAAAGAAAATCAAGTCATATAGATTACAGTTTCATTTCCAAAATCCTGATGGGAGCAGCAAGATGCTATTTTTTCTCTTTTTCTTCTTATGAAAATATATTATTTTTTCATAGACTATATTCTGATTATAGGTTCCCCAGTCCCTTCTTTTTTTCAGTTTCTTTCCACCTCTTCTCCCATTCAGTATCTTTTAGTTCCAACGTATAGAACAAACAGCTATATCAGAAATAATGAAATTAAATAAAATATGTGGGAAAACACTTTTATTTAAGTTTGCAGCCTACCATGTACTATGAGCTTGGCACAAAATGAAGAACTCCTTTTTCTAGCAGGGTTTCCTCTTCTCTGTGTGACCTTATTTGAGGAGCCTGCCCCCATGCCCTCTACGTGGAGGAGGTTGAGTAGTCCTTGGCAAAACTACAAGTTCAACTTCCTCTTTCCCAATAAGAGGCTGCCTAGAAGGTGTGAGGAATTCCTGGTTGCCTCTCCATGCAGATGAGGCATTCACAGTATTTTAAATTCCACACAATGATTAAAATTCACATGGTAAACTGTTTTCTGCTCTCCAAACGTCATATATAACCTTTGTGTACCCCAAATAAGGTGTATGCACGCAAGTTGGTTCGCTGAAGATTGTCTAAGACAGGTGTTTCATTGAGTGCCCTGCCAAACAGCGGTAACACTAAATTCCTCTAAAAAGCACCCCCTTCACTTAAAACATTCCAAGTAAAACCAGGATCCTGCGAAGCCCACCTTCTCTGGGCTCTGCTTCATTCTTCCAGTCCAGTGTACAGCATTATCTGAACACCCTGAGGTAGAAAGCTGGCACTCACAAAAGTACAGAAATAGAATTTTTAAAAGTCAGTATAGGACAAAACAAACAAGCAACAACCCAAAAGACCAAAAACAAAATCAAAAAGAAAACACAATCTAACCCAACCCAACCCAACCCAACCCAACCCAAACCAAACCAAACAAAATCAAACAGGAAAAGGCACAAGAAATACACATGGACACAGATACATACTTGTTGCACACATAGGAATCCCATAAAAATACAAACAAGAAAGCCAGAAACAATAATATATGTGCAATTAACCTATAGGGTTAAAAATACTCAGATGACATTATGAACAAAAGACTAAAGATGCCATTAAATTTGTTTCTGTTGGCCATCTTCTACTGGGTACAGAACCTATCCTTAAGAGTGGTTTGTTTCTCATTAGAGATTCTTGTAAAGATCATATGTAGTTGTTTGCAAGTGGCTATCAAGTGAAGCCAGAGTCTGGGTTATGGATAGAGACATGAGTCCATATCTTCTTTCAGCTATAGGACCTCATTTTTTGTAGACTTGGGTAGGCCCTGTGTATGCTATTTCAGTCTCTGTGAGTTCATATGTGTATTTGATCCTGTTCATTTAGAACGCCTTGATTTCTTGGTATCTCTATACACTTTGACTCTTACACTCTCTTTTTTTGCAGGGTTTCTGGATTCATGAATTGAGCAATGTGATAGAGACATCTTTTGGAGGGGTGAGTAATGTGTGTTCTAAGGTATCTTACTCTCTGCCTTTTGTCTAGCTGTGGGTCTTTGAATTTATTCCAATATACTGAAGAAGAAAGCTTCTTTGATGGTGGCTCAGCAAGGTACTAGTTTATGAGTATAGAAAAATGTCAATAGGAGTTATTTTATTGCTAACTTTCTTTAGCAGAATAGTAGTATTTGGTTTTACCCTAGGTCCTTGGCCTATTTAGTCTTAGGTTTCTGGCTACCTACAAAGCACTGGATGTGCATTCCATCTGGTGGAATGGGGCTTAACTCAAATCAGATAGTAGTTGGCTATGCCCACCAGATTTGTACTACTATTTTGCTCCTGTATTTTTCAGGAAAGTTACTCTTGTATATCAAAGGGTCTCTAGCTGTGTTGGTAACATGGAGACTAGTTTTTAGTGGTAAAGGCTATAAGTTGGCACCAGCCTAATATCTCTTAGTTTAGTGAGTTATGTAGATGTCTTCAGAATAGTGTTATCAGATAGTGGAGAGTCACCAACAGCTTTGCCAATAGCCTGAGTTGTTTGGGTTTCTTATGGAACCTATTTGGCCAACAACTCAATTAGATGCAACATATTACCAGCACTGGAAGCTTCACTTGGTAATGAGATTTTGAGCTCTGTAACCTCTGTTATTTTCTGACTTCATATAGATTGCCTTTATTTATGCATATATGTCAGGAGCTTCAACTTTATTAGGTTCTCCAAAAGACTTCCCAAATGGTTCTCATAGATTGATGTCAAGGCAATACATGATTGGAATGTAGAGAGTGGGATGGGGGCCAAAATTTTGGTAAGGCATAAGAGAAGGAGTAAGCAAGAGATTCAAGATGAAGACAGCAGAGGAGGATGATTTAGATCAAGGTGAACTATATCTATTTTACCTTGTCTAGGTGGACAGTTTATATGTTTATTAATTGGCAGTGAATTTATTGTTTGGATGTACTGTGGATTGAAAATTTAACATACAAATCTGATTGACAAATTATTAATTATTGAGTCTTGATTTTACCGGGCTGTAAAGGACATTATATGAAAGCAATGGCTGAAAGGTAGCTGGAGCATGCAGTTCTAGCTCTGTTGAACAAGATGTGTTGGTGCCAGTCATAGTAACTAAAGGCTTAGAGGACTGTGTAGTAGAGAAATAAACTGGTGCCTGCCTTCACACTGGAGTGTCTCCCTTGGCATGAGAGCTCCCACAGAGTGAGTACCTGTGGGACTGGTAGCAACAGGAAATTTTATATTTATAGCAACAGGTTCTTAGTTTCAACTGTCACTAAATATCTTCAATTACTCACTTTGTCTTTCATCTACTTCTCTGATCTTCCCATTACAATCACTCCTCATTCATCCATACCTATATATTCTATTTACCATTCCTATAGAGAGATAACCTTCCCCTCTAGTGTCTTACTCTCTGACTAATCTGTGGTTATATAGGTTGTCATATGTTTATTAATGGGTTAACAGTTAGCATCCTCATATAAGCAAATAGATGTCATGCTTGCTTTTCTAAATCTGACTTAATTAACTCAGGATAATGTTTTTCTAGTTCAATATTTTTGTATGCAGTTTTTATGATTTTATTTTTAAGTTACTAATTAATAGTCCATTTTTTAAATGTAGCACATTTTCTTTATCCAGTTATCTGCTGACAGACATACAAGTTGTTTCCAATTTATGGCTGCTATGATTAGAGTATCAATGAACATGGTTGACCAAGATCTTCTGTAGCATGATAAAGCATCCCTTGAGTTTATGCCCAAGAGCTGGAACTTGAGGTTGAGTGATCCCCAGATTACTCAGAAACCACTACATTGATTTTCATAGTAGCTTTATAAGTGTGTACTCCCACTAGCAATGAATGAATGTTCTCTTTATCCTACATTCTTACAAACATGAGATGTCTGAAGTGAAATTTCTGGTTTCTTTGGAGATTCAGTTGTATCATGTGATGCTTTTCTGGAAACTTTCTTTTTGTTGATGCAGACACATGAGAGGGTGTTTTGCTGAGAATAAACACATACCATTTTTTGGAGCTTCCTGGAAAACAGGTATGTGATGTTTGCTAGAATAGATGCTTGAGAAAACACCTGATGTTTGGAAAGAACACAAGCATAACTCAACAGACAGTGAGCGATGTTGTGACATTGGCTCACTTTGTCTTTGATTGGAAAAACCTCTAGGTTTCTCCTTGCTCAAACTGCTATTGCAGGTTCATTAATGGTGACTGAGAGTGGATGAAGCGAAAACTACTGATTTTCAGAAACTGAACTGCTGATATTCTGACATCAAAGATTGGAATTGCCCTGATGAACCATTTTAAAACAGCTCCACAACCTCCTTTGCCCTATTAATCTTACCTTTTCACAACCTCTGGTGGGTGGTGGTCTAGAAAGGAGGTAAGAGTATTTAAGAGCCCTTATTAAAGTAGGTTTTGAAAAATCTAAACTTGCAGATGTCTTTTGTTTTATCGATCTATTCTGATTTATATATAAGATGAAATATTTAAAAATTTTATTGTTTCCTTGTGAATTTCACACCATGTACCTCAATCTCACTTGTCTGTCTATTCCTTGGCTCATACCTGCACTCCATCCGTAGAACATCTCACACAGCAATGGAAAACATTCATTGTGGAAGCTGTAATGTGACACTATGACCCACAGTATACCCTTCATCCATACGTATTTGCTTGCAACTGCTCATTTCCAAGACTTCTTGATTTGGCATAAGGTCTCTGGCTTCTGCTCCTCTATCAATGCTGAAACTTTACTGGAACTCCTTTCAGATATCCTATTAGGCCATGAAGATCCTGTACTTTTGGTTCTGTAAGAACACCCTGTTCAGATGCTCCAATAATTTATCAATGGGGCAAATGTGAGGTGAGACAATTAAAATCCTTGAATCTGGGTCTGAGATGTATCTAAGCTGGTGAGACTGGCTGGATTTCCCACTCTCAACCCATTGGGGCTAGCTTACTGGCGATTCCCACAACTTTACCCTCCTGCCCAGGTGAGGAACAAGGCCCACTCTCCCATATGTTTGTAGCTGGTGAGGAATATGGCTAGTCCTCCAAATTTTTTTTTCTCTTACAACTTTATTTAAAGAAGAGAGATACATGTACAGACATTTGAAAGAATTTTGGAAATTCCTTTAGAAGTTTGATAGTATGCATTGAGATCCCACTTGTTACCATAAGCATAGAGTACATGTAGAACAGAATGTAACATCGAGACAGTAAGAGTTTTCTTGGTATGTATAGATTGAACATAATGATATTTGAATAACAACAATTGCCACAAGGCTATATTCTTAGCTCTTGGATTATTAATGATTTAAAGACTAGGTGTACCACACTCTGAGAGGGTGCTATACACTTATTTTTTTTCCTAAGAAGGACTGAGGCCTTTGTTATTCTTGACCTTCATATGGCCTGTGAGTTGTTTCTGGGGTATTCAGAGCTTTCTGGGGCTAGTATCCAATTATCAGTGACTGCATAATATGTCTGCTCTTTTTTGACTGGGCTACCTCACTCAGGATGATATTCTCTAGATGCATCCATTTTCCTAGGAATTTTATAAAGTCATTGTTTCTAATAGCTGAGTAGTACTCCATTGTGCAAATATAGCACAATTTTTATATCCATTCGTCTACTGAAGAATATCTTGGTTTTTTTTTTTTCCTAGCTACTGGCTATAATAAATAGGGCTTCCATAAACATTGTAGTACATGTGTCCTATTGTATGTTAAAACATCTTTGGGGTATATGCTTAGAAGTGGGATAACTGGGACTTCAGTTAGGAGCATGTCCAATTTTCTGAAAAACTGCCAGACTGATTTCCAGAGTGGTTGTACCAGTTTACAACCACATCAACTGTGAAGGCGTGTTCCTCTTTCTCCACATTGTGTGGTCATCTGAGTTTTTGATCTTAGCAATTCTGACTGGTGTGAGGTGAAATCTCAGAGTTGTTTTGATTTACATTTCCCTGATGGCTAGGAATGTTGAGCATTTCCTTAGATGCTTCTCAGCCATTCGATATTCCTCAGTTGAAAATTTTTTGTTTAGCTCTGTACCCCATTTTTAATAGGATTATTTGATTCTCTAGAGTCTAACTTCTTGAGTTTTTTGTATATATTGGATATTAGACCTCTCTCAGATGTGGAGTTGATAAAGATCTTTTCCCAATCTGTTCAATGCCCTTTTATTTTCTTGAAAGTGTCCGTAGCCTTACAGAAATGTTGCAATCTCATTAAGTCCCATTTCTTGATCCTTGGTCTTAGAGCACAAGCCATTGTTGTTCTGTTCAGGAAATTTACCGCTGTGCCTATGTGTTCTAAGAGTTTTCCTACTTTTTCTTCTAATAGTTTCAGTGTACCTGGTTTTAAGTGGAGATGTTTGATCCACTTGAACTTGAGCTTTGTATGAGAAGATAAGAAAGTGTCTATTTTCATTCTTCTGCATGTTGAGTGCCAGTTGAGCCAACACCATTTGTTGAAAAGCCTGTTCTTTTTCCATTGAATATTTTCAGTTCCTTTGTCAAAACTCATTTCTGTATTTTCTATTCTGTTCCATTGATCAACCTGCCTATCTCTGTACAAGAACCATGTGGTTTTTAACACAATTGCCTTGTAATATAGCTTGAGGTCAGGGATGGTGATTCCCGCAAATGTTGTCTATTCTGTTGAGGGTGGATTTTGATATTCTATGTTTTTTTTTATTCCAGATGAATTTGCAAATTGCTCTTTACAGCTCTATGAAGAATTGAGTTGGAATTTTGATGGGAATTGCATTGAATCTGTAGATTGCTTTTGGTAAGATGGGCATTTTTACAATGTTGATCCTTCTAATCCATATGCTTGACAGATACCAGATACCAATGTTAAACCAGGACCAGGTAAATTATCTAAATAATACTATAATACCTAAAGAAATAGAAGCAGTAATTAAAATACTCCCAGCCAAAAAAAAGCCCAGTACCAGTGCAGAATTCTATCAGACATTCATTGATGACCTAATACAAATACTTTCCAAACTATTCCTCAAAAACAGTCCAATGGAATACTACCCAACTCATTTTTCGAGGCCACAATATTCCTCATTCCTAAACCACAAAAAGTCCCTACAAGGAAAGAGAACTTCAAACCAATCTCCCTTATGAACATTGATGCAAAAATACTCAACAAAATCCTTGCAAACCGAATCCAAGAACACATCAAAACTATCATTCAACATAAACAAATAGGCTTCATTTTTGGGATGCAGGGATGGTTTAATATGCAGAAATCCATCAACGTTATCCACCATATAAACAAAATCAAAGAAAAAACCACATGGTTATCTCACCAGATGCTGACAGAGCATTTGACAAAATTCAAGACCCCTTCATGTTAAAAGTCTTGGAAAGAACAGGCCCATACCTAAACATAATAATAGCAATATACAGAAAACCAACAGCCACCATCAAACTTAACAGTGAGAAAGTTGAATCAATTTGACTAAAATCATGGAGTAGACAAGGCTGCCCACTCTCCCCCTACCTATTCAACATAGTACTGGAAGTCCTGGTCAGAGCAATTAGACAGCAAAAGGATATCAATGGGATACAAATCAGAAAGGAAGAAGTAAAAATATCACTATCTGCAGATGACCTGATAATATACTTAGGTGACCCCAAAAATTCCACCAGAGAACTTTTATAGCTGATAAACAACTTCAGCAAAGTAGGAGGATATAAAATTAATTCAAACAATCAGTAGCCTTCCTCTACCCAAAGGACAAACTTGCTGAGGAAGAAATTATGGAAAAGATACCCTTCACAATAGTCACAAGCAATATGAAATACCTTGGTGTGACCCTAACTAAGCAAGTGAAGGACCTGTATGACAAGAACTTCAAATCTCTGAAGAAGAAAATTGAAGAAGATCTCAGAAGATGGAAAGAGTCCCCTTACTTTTATGACCGCAGTGTCAGCCCCCCTACCTGCCATAGAAGGCTAGGGTTGAGACATGGGAGGAAGGTTTTTCTCCCTAGACTGCTCTCTCAAGTGTTGTAGCAGGTGAAGAACATGGGTAGCTTTCCTGCTTTCGTAATGTCAGGGACAGTTTCTGGTCTGCTGTAACTAACTGGCAGTGGGCAAGGATTGGGGAGGACATCTCTTTCTTGTCCACACTGCTGTACAGCAGACAAATTGGAGACCAGCTCTCCCATGCTTACATACTTGGGGCAGCTTACCCATTTAGTGGAAACAATGGCTTCGTTTTAGGGAGTGGCTTCTGATTGCTTTGAATATGGCTCTTCTTATGGGAAATATTCTAGAGTAAGCCCCTGTGTGCCTGGCATATACTATTGTGACAGGATCTGCAGTCTGAACTGTCTTGCAGCCTCAGCTGGAACTGGCTGTGTGGTAATCCCTTTCCTCTAGTGTAATATTATGTATACTCTTGGTAGATTTTTCTATTGATTTGTCTGCACTGGGTTTGATGCCATAATAAAAATTTCTTAATAACTCTAAGGTGGATTTATCCAAAATATATGATAAAATTGAAATAATGATTATTGAATCAACTAAAAACTTAGAGAAAGTTTTATGAAGAACAAACAAGAAACCATGCAGCTTTTCTGGGGTGCAGAATTATTCTCAGAAAAGTACATAATGCACACTGACTATGAAAGTAGCAATTGCAAGAATTGATTAGGAAAGTTAATGAAGACACATAAACCTGAAGACATTAGTTTAGGAAAAAGGAACTCATCCATGTAGATGCCAAAGCCTCAAGTAGTTAGAAAATAGAAAAGGTTGTTCAAAAGTCATTAAGATCTCGTGCCAACAAATACATTTTCTTTTTATGGTTATGGTTATTGAGGAAAGAAATCAAGATACTGTTGATGTAGACTCAGATAAAAAGATGTAGTAAGTTTTTAAGACACAGTGTACTGACCACAATGATTACAGAGATGTACTTAATTATGAATCCATAAGGTTAAATATCTGCCTGGGTAAAATAAAACATATGCCAAAAAACAAAACAAAAAAACAAACAAAAACTTCAGAGAGCTATGGTCTGGTTTCATGGAACAAGCCTGAGGAAAGAAAACTGAAACTGTATGCTTTATGACTCTGAAATGAAATGAATACAGAGAGGACTGAGCTATTCAGGGACATCTCCTGTATAACAAGCTGATGCTAATTTACTTCATCACCCTGATACCACATCTCTGCTGTTGGGGTCTTTGAAAATCACTGAAGCTGGACTCTAGCACCCACTTCCCTGCTATCAGGGTCTCCTCTACTGTGTTGCCTAGGTAAGGTACAGGGCCTGCTCTCCTTAGAACTGGAGCAGGAGAGGATCTCAGCAGTTCTCCTGTTCTTACACCTCCATCAGGAACAGCTCATACCCTCAGGACCCTCCCACCCATTCTATAGCTGGTAAGGGACAGGGCCAGCTCTCCTCTCTTGTGACTCCTGGACAAGGTCATTCACCTGTCGCAAGTGGTGAAGGGAAAGAAGGGAAGAGGATATTTTTTCCTTACCCATGCCACTGAATGAGAGACTGAGAGACTAGTGGCAGGGACATCTCTCTCATGCTCATATCTTTTGGTCCACTCTCCAGAGAACTGCATCTTAATAGGGATGAGGTCAGCTCTCCTAGTCTGTTCCCAGGGTCAGCTCTTCCAAGATTCCTAGGTGAGTGTTAAGACCAATTCCTCAGCACAGCTGCTCAGATAGCTTGTCCCTGGGGCAGCATTCCAAACCAGGGTCATCTGTTTGGCCTTTGGTGGTAACTGACCCTTGCTGCTGTGGGTCTTTCTGCAGAGCCAGACATGACCCTTAATTGTTGCATGGACCAGGACTCTGCCATGGTCCCAGGTGTCTGTCATCCCTGGCTACTCACATCAGGATTGTACCTCACTATCCCTAGAGCCTCTGGTTCTGTTTCTTTTTAATGTGCCTGCACATTTTTCTCTGTTTCTCTCCCCATGGCCTTAATAAAGTCCATTCTATATGGGAGAGAGAGATATGGGAGAGAGAGAGGGGAGAGAGAGGGGGGGGGAGAAAGAGAGAGAGAGAGAGAGAGAGAGAGAGAGAGAGAGAGAGAGAGAGAGAGAGAGAGAGAGAGAGAGAGAAGTAGCCAGCCATGAGCACATAACTCAATTAAAAACTAGGATACAAATTTAAACAGATTCAAAATTCAAAGGAAGGAATTTAAATTTTTAAGAAACACTTAAAGAACTGTTCAACATATTGATGTTGACTGAGAGCTTACTGCAAGTTGCCTTTTTAATATTGAAGCATATCTTCCATATCCCTCATTTCTCCAGGAAATTTATCCTGAAGGGGTTTTAGATTTTCTCAAAGGTCTTTCCTTAATGAGATGTGAGATGAATATTTTTTTTCTTTTTTGTATTTATATGATAAATTATACTTATGAAATTATCTATATTTAATTATCCCTGCACCTCTTGGATGAAGACTACTTGATCATAGTCTATTTGAAATATTCTTGGATTTGGTTTGCAAGTACTTTACTGAGATTGTTTTTTACCCTTTTCACAAAGGAGATTGGTTTGTTACTACCTTTTTTTGTTGAATCCTTATGTGGTTTGAGTATCACTGTAACTGTGTTCTCATAAAACAAATTGGCCAATGCTCCTCTATTTCTTTATTTGGAACAAGTTAAAGAATATTGGTATTGACTTCTCTTGGAAAGTCTGATAGAATTCTGTGTGAAAACCATCTGCTGGGTTTATTTTGTCAGATTTTAAGATAGGTATACCAGCTTGCTTCTTGAGTCCATTTGCTTGAAATATCTTTTTCATCCTCTTGCTCCTAGGTGGTGACTATCCTTGATGTTAAGGTGTTTTTGTCTTTTTTTTTTGTTTTTGTTTTTGTTTTGTTTGTTTATTTTTTTTTGATACAGCAGAAGGATGGATCTTGTTTTCATATTCATCTGTCAATAGTGATTAGTGATTTATTATTGGGGAAATTTAGACCATTGATACTGAGATTGATATTGGGCTCTTTCTGGTTAGGAGAATTTTAATTACTAATTCAATTTTATTAGTGTTCATAAGTATGTTTAAATTGCTTATCTGATACTGATTTAGCTGCTAGCCTCCTCCTCGATTTCTTGCCTTACTTTTCCCCCCTATTCTGCAACTCCCTGTGTCTCTGTCTCTCTCCATTCTCCTTCCCCTTTCATGTGTTCATGGCTGGCCTCTACTCTTCAATCTTCTCTCTTCTCTCTTCTCTCTTCTCTCTTCTCTCTTCTCTCTTCTCTCTTCTCTCTTCTCTCTTCTCTCTTCTCTCTTCTCTCTCTCTCTCTCTCTCTCTCTCTCTCTCTCTCTCTCTCTCTCTCTCTCTCTCTCTGTCTGTCTCTACTATGCCCTCAGCTCCCTGTTTCATGTCCTAAATACAATATATTCTATACTATGCCAGTCTTGGCTGGTACCTCAGGGAGCAGGGATGCCTCAGCATGGGCCTGAGGCCTGAAGAGGCATCTCCTTTCACTTCACCATACCAACCCTCTACCAAACATAGTGTTAGCCTCCCTTTCTTTATTATAAAACACAACAGCAAGGAAAGGAGATGCCTGTCTGTGTGTTGACTGATCCCTGAGGACGCTCATCTCTTTCTTTTTGTGCAATGACTCTCTCTGTTTTTTTTTTTTATTTGGGGGGGGTCTTTTTCATACATTTCACTGAGCACATACCCCCTGTTCACACTGAATTCTTGGAAACCCTATGGACCTTTTCAGTTTTATTTATTTTTTATGATATAAGAGCAAAGGTTTTTAACCCAGTCATTTTAAATGACTAGCTTTACCAGCTAGGCTTGATTTGACTGTGAAGAGACAAATCAATGTTCAGATTAAAGCTCTCACACTTTGGTGTGTTTCTTGTCACCTGGGACTGGTTAAAGCTTACGTGTCAGATCACCTCCACAGTCCTCTGAGTGACTTATGTGATATAAGCAGAGTCTGTCTTTCTAACAATATCCCAGAGGCTGCTCAGCAGACTAGTTTTGAATAAGAGTTTCCCCAATGGTGGTTTGCTTGCTCAAGTGTAAAATCAAAGTGATGAGCAAAGAGAGGGAGCACATTCTCCACAGAAAATATTGACTGACAAGTTATTATTTGTAATATCCAAACCATTTCATGACTTTTGAGCCAATAGAGCTTAGAGAATTGGGAAGATTTACATAAGTGAACATAACTCATGTCTTTCAGGCAAAACTTATCTTAGTATTTCAAGTTCTCTTAACAAGTATACCAAGTCTAGAAACACATTAATGCCTTTTTCACACAGGATGCAAGGCCTGTCCCCTTATTACCACGGCAAGGTTTTCAATAAATCCCGAAAAAATTACTAATTTTGGATAACAACAGTAAAATTTGTAGAAAATGGGACTTGTCTTTCATCTATTTAAAAAGTATATTTTTTTCCACAATATCCATTATTGTAAGACATAGTCATTGCAATATAGGAAAAATAAAAGATCACAATTTAAATATAAAAAAGAAGCACACATATAATATTTGTAATTTACATGAAACTATTTTAGTTTAAAGCAGTGTGAATTTACTTGCAAAGGAGAAGTTAGTTTGAGAATCACATTAATGTCTGTTTTAAAAAAATACCATCCTTGCTTATGTTAGGTGTTTCAGAACATCTGACTTTTTAAGGTTCTTGGTAGAAGCACTTCTACCTCCTTGTCCCTTGATCAATATTCCAACAGGCTATTCATTAAGAAAAGCACATCAAAGAGTGGCTTATTTATAATACAGTGGCTTTATCAATAAAGTTAAAAGGTGTTTATGATATGTTGATGATCTAAAATGTAAACATGTACTAAGGCCAAGGATGCCATTTTTAAGATTAGACATCTTTTAAGAAGCCTGCAATGCATCCTTGGTGCTGGGTTTCTTTTTGCATGAGTTCAAGAGCTACAGAATTTGCTTCAGGAAGATTTATTTCCAGGCTGGCTATACATTATTGTCAGAAGCTTGTTAGTGGATCCTTTTCAAATTTATGGTGTCAGCTTTGTTTTCATTATATTTCTGTTAGATTGAAGGGGAATATTGCATTTTCCTGTATAACCTCTTTTTTTAATTGTTATAAAGAAAAAGACAATAAGCATTGTGGTTAAATAAAATTATTTAGCAATCATATTAGTATAGTGGGTCAGTTTGTAATAGGCACAGATGTCCACCTGTTTGAACATCTCCTTAGCTATCTCCTTTGTGGCAAAAGAATAATGTGTTTTGCTGTTTGTTAAAGATTATACTACATTAGTTATAGCTAAAGGAATAAATGAAATAGTTCTGTATCAATACTAGATACAATGAATTGATGTTATATGCATCTTCCGCTTTAGTAATTTTATAATCAGTGAAAATGACAGATGCCACACTTTTTTTTAAAAATAAAAGTATGGTAGCAGATTGATTGAGAAAATGAGACTTCTGACAGTCTAGGCACAGAAGCTGAAACACTTTGCAGAGTAGAGTTAACAAACAATTCTAAGATTACCATTCTTGGAACTGTATTAAAGCTACACATTCAGGTTTCACTGCATCTGTTTAATATCTGGATATCTCCAGCAACTGGCCAACTTAAGCACATGATTTTTTTGTTTTCTACAATTTCCTCAGCATAAACACATTTTTAATAATAGTCCTTTTGTACCCCAAGAAAAAACACCTCCTGGCTTCTTTAGTATACAGTGAAAACACCTTGAGAGGTGGTATCTGGAGTGAGATTAGCTATTGCTTACAGGGTATTTCTTGGCCACTTTCTTCATTAGTGATACAACACTCAGTTCTAGGCTTGATCATAAGCTGAGCAGCCTCTAACCTCCACTCCTAGCACATACAAATAGAGGAAGATATTGCTCATGATGTGTTTTATAAAGCCAATGATGTTTTGTAGAGCACGGTATGGTGTGGTATCCTCAGTGGAACCATGCTTATGCCCCTACACACACACACACACACACACACACACACACACACCAAGGTACCAGGCATAGGTGAACTGGTGTATTATAAATTAGAGTTTATTTGGGGACATGGAAAGTAGAGTTGAGAAGTAAGTAGTGACAGAGAAAAAGAAGGGGCAAATGACACAGAGAGAGACAGAGGCAGGGAGGGAGAAAGTGACAGAGACAGAGTCAGAGAGAGACATCCAGGGACACATAGAGAGAGAGGAGAAAGGGTAAGGGGAGAAAGGGAGAAAGAGGTAAGAGAGAAAAAAGTGAGTCAGAGAGAGAAGGGGCAGGGAGAGAAGAGAGGACAAACAGTCCCGTTTATAGTAAACCAGGCTTACCTGGCTGTAGCTAGGTAACTGTTGGGCAGAGCCAAGAAGGGATGCTAACAGTGGATACTGTTGTGCTCAGAAGTGATGTTGAAGACATACATAAAGATAGAAATTTGCATAGATTCAATTTGGGCATGCAGAAAACTGATTTTTGCTTCAGAGTCATGGCCTGTTAAGTTTCTGTTAGGTATACATAAACACTTTAGTGGGTAAAAAGATGTGTTTAATTAAGTCTTCATATGGTATCTGTTATGAGTTTTATAGAAGAAGAACTAGAGAAAACATGAAAAAGTAAAGATTCAAGTAACAAATCCTTGTTTGTTATGAGAACAAATTGGGGTCCTTCCAGGAGCTGTTGGTCAGACTCTACCCACTTAGAAGTGGGAAAATCCAGTCCACTAATATCTGCTTTTCTTCCTTGCTTGGAGAAAAATTTAGCTTTGTTGTTTTTACACAAGACATCTTTTCCACTCACTTAAAGCTTTCAGGCAGCAAGGGTATTTATTAATAATATTATTCTACTGTGATGGCTTTTACAACATGTTATTTTTTTGCTATTGTTCCAGCTCAAGGTCTATATAGTTTGTTCCATATTTTGAAACGTTTAGAGAGACAGCTTTGAGAATAACATCAGGTGGTATTTCACGTTTGAACAAGCTTCATGATCTAAAAATATATAATTAAGGGGCCGAGGTTAGCATGTACTTCTCTGAACACTTTGATCTTTTCTTTCTACAACTGAAAGCTGACATTTTGATGTGACTTTGCCTAGATTGTGATATTTTGATTGTCAAAATTCTAGGTTGATATAGTTATATAAATCCATCAACTGTGACCATCTATTTTTACTAAAAAACCAAGATATTCTAGTGTTTTATATGGGTGTGTTCGGGTGGGGGAGATAAATCTGAAAAATGTGCTAGAAGAAAGTTGGAAGAATTAGGGAGAGAAAATGAGAAAAAAAGCCAAAGATAAAACCAGACAGACAGACAGACAGACAGCAGCACCCATTGTCCTAAGAGTAGGAAGCCTGTGATGCTCCAGCCATTTCTACCCATCCCTCTCCCACTGGAACCAGTGTCATCCCTTCCCTACAATCTTGGTCCATCACACATGTTCCTCCTTTTTCTTTCTGTGTATTTCCAACTAGTGATTGCTCGTGGGAAAAAGTAACAGAAAACTAACAGTGAAAGGGTCGGGAGTCCAGTTTTATGAACAGAAAATTCCATCATTAGAAGTCACAATTTAACAGGGTGAGTCCAAGGCTAAGAGACTTTATGAACTGTTCCCCTTGATGAATTAAAACAAAGACTATAGTAGGTTTTCTTATTCTGCACATTCTAATAATTGATCTTCCTTAAGCCACTTCTTTGTATCATACAGAACATATTTGTCATCATTTAGAGCCCATTTAGGTGGGACCCATGCACTGACACATTATATGAAAGATTTCTGTTATAGTAACATATATAAAATGTTACAGAGACCCCAAATATTATAGGAAATATGTTAATTATTTTACATGATCCTCATCTAAAATATAAAATGATTTTATTGCTTGTCACAATAATGGTTAGCCAACTCTCAGCAGATTATGGTTTATTCTGATAACTGCCATAGTAAATGTTATATAGGAATGTCTAACCATGTTATACGTGCAAAGTTGTCAAGTAAAGCTCACTCAGCTTGCATGAGACACTTGACAGCAGGGGGGGTACGATGTCAGTAGTGCCAGTTTAGAAACTGAGTTTTATTCACAGAAGCACCAATGCATGCAAAAATTTCTAACTTGATTATTGAACTCTGGAGCCCTAATATTTTATAAACAAGCTATCTGAAATATGCCAGACGTAACTGCTGATAAATTTAAATTCAAAGCAATTTTGGATATTTTAGAGGTTATTTATATATTCTATTGACTTATTGATTTTAATTTTGATCATTGTTTCTCATAGTTTACCACTTAATGCTTTAAAGCTACATGTTGAAAGCCATATGCCTGATATTATGAATGGGTCTTTATATAATGCAGCTGTCTGAATGAGATTGCCCTTATAGGTGCATATATTTGAACATGTGGTCCCTAATTCTTGGAACTGTTTAGAATGGATTAGGAGAGGTAGTTCTGTTGGAGGAGATATGTCCCTGATGGTGAGCTTTATGGTTTCAAATGACTCATATCATTTTGAGTCTTTCTTTCTTTGTTTCCAATTCTGGTACAAAGTAAACTCCATGTTAATACTCCATTGCTATGCCTTCCTGCTGCTATGTTCCCTGCTATGATGATTATCACAGACTCTAATCTTTTGAAATTATAAGCCCCAAACTCTTTCTTCTTTAAATCACTTTGATCATGATATCTTATTATAACAGGAGAAAAGTAACTATTTACATGATATATATGCTTGTCTGTGTGCATGTGTGTGTTTGTGATGCTTATTATATACCCTGGGTCCTACACATGCTATACAAATACTATACCAATGATCCAAATCCATAGATAATCCTGTATTTTTTTTTTGCTTTTGTACACATGTATTTGTGTGTGTATGCATGTGTGGTCTACACAGAAATGTGTATGCAAATGTGCATGGTGGGGCACATATAGAGGCCATTGAAAAATGTTGTGTTGAGGGCTCTATCTCTCTCCACCTCGATGTCTTGATACAGGGTCTTTTGTTGAACTTGGAATTAGGTGAACAATCAGCAAGCTTCTGCAGTTCTCCTGGCCTCACTCCATACTATCACAACACTACAGTTACAGGTGCTTAATCTCTTTTCAACATTTACATTTCTAAGAATTTAAACTCAAATACTAATACTTGCCTAGGAATGTTCTTACCTTCTGGGAAATGTCTCCTGGGCCTTGTCCTTGTATTTTTAAAGATAACATCAAATTTAATTTCTCTGAAATACAGTAGTTTCAATTTTATCCTACCTTGTAGGTGAATAAATTCTTTGGTTACATTATAGAATATAAAGTGCATAACTGAGTCTATATCCATCCTTTTGCAATTTACAGATGCAAGTCCCATCAAAATCTCAACAGAACTCTTTACAGACCTTGACAGAGCAATTCTCAACTTCATGTGGAACAACAACAACAATGGATAGCTGAAACATTGTGAACAATAAAAGAACTTCCAGAGGTATCACCATCCCTGACCTTGTCAAAGAGCAATCATCAAAAAAACTGCATGGGATAAATATAGGAACAGATAGGTTAATCAATAGAATCAAACTGAAGACCCTCAAATAAAACCACATATATATGGAAACTTGATATTTGACAAAGAAGCCAAAATCGTACAAAGAATAAAAGAAAGCATCTTTAGACTGGTCCAGCCTCCATCTGTGCCCAGAGCCACAGACAGAGCCAGGATACATCCATCAGGACTTGAGGCCTGACCTGAGAGAGCTGAGCACCCAGAGGAGATGCAAGAGCCCTCTCTCTCCTGAGCCCATGGGTGAGCCCACACTGTCTCTTCACTGACTACCTGGGGAGATACCTCTACTAACACTCAAGATATAGGTATCATGGTATTGCTTGGGTCTGTACCCTTCAGGCCTCCATCAGCACCCAGAGCTAGAGGCAGCCCATTGCTATAGGAACTCACAGACTGTCCATCGAGAGCTTAACACCCAGGATGTATGTCTCTCCAGAACCCAGAGACACAGAACCACAGGAGAAACAGGCTCCATTCAGAGACAACAATATCAATTCACATCAAAGACAACAATATCACAAGAGGAAAACACAAGATCTAAGTAACAAAAACCAAGACAACCTGGAAATATCAGAACCCAGCTCTCCCACCACAGCAAGAAATGTATATCTCAGCACACCAGAAATACAAGACTTGGACTTAAATTTGTGCCTCATATTGATGATAGAGGGCCTTGAGAAGAACATAAAAAAACTCCCTTAAAGAAACAAAGGAGAACACAGATAAACAAGTACAAGCCCATAAAGAAACACAGAAAAACACAAGCAAACAGATGAAAGAATTGAACAAAACCATCCAGAATCTAAAAATAGAAGTGGAAACAATAAAGAAATCACACAGGGAGACAACTGTGAAGATAGAAAACTTAGAAAAGAGGTCAGAAGTCATAGACACAAGCATCACCAACAGAATATAAGAGATGTTAAAAAGAATCTCAGGGGCAGAAGATAACATAGAAAGCATTGATCTAGTCAGAGAAAATATAAAAATTAAAAAGCTCCTAACCCAAAATATCCAGGAAATTCCAGGATACAACAAAGAGATCAAACTGAAGAATAATAGGCATAGAAGAGAAGAAAGACACTACTAAAAGTAAATATCTTCAACAAAATTATAGAAGAAAACTTTCCTAACCCAAAGAAAGAGATGACTGCGAACATACAAAAAGCCTACAGAACCCCAAATAGATTGAGTCAGAAATGAAATTCTGCCTGACATATAATAGTCAAAACACCAAATAATAAAAACAAAGAAAAAATACTAAAAGCAGTATGGGAAAAAGGACAGGTAACATATAAAGGCATACTGATCAGAATTACACCAGACTTCTCAACAGAAACTATGAAAGCTAGAAGATCCTAGACAGACATCATACAGACCCTAAGAGAAAACAAATGCCAGCCCAGGTTACTATGTACAGCAAAACTCTCAGTTACTGTAGATGGAGAGACCAAGATATTCTAAGACAAACCAAATTTACACAGTTTCTGTCAACAAATACAGCCCTTAAAAGAATAATAGATGGAAATCCAACACAAGGAGGGAAAATACACTCCAGGAAAAGCAAAAAACAATATTTTTGCAAAAAACAACAACAACAAAAGAATAAAGTCACACAAACATAATTCTACCTCTAACAACAAAAATAACAGGAAACAACAATTATTATTCCTTAATATCTCTTAACATCAATGGACTCAATTCCTCAATAGAAAGACATAGACTATCAGACTGAATAAGTAAACGAGGTCCAGCATTTTGCTGAACACAGAAAAATCATCTCAGCAACAAAGACAGTTACTACCCTAGAGTAATAGGTTGGATAAAAGCTTTCCAAGTAAATGGTCCCAATAAAAAGCTGAAGTTGCCATCCTAATATTAAATAAAATAGGTTATCAACTAAAATTCATCAAAAAAGATAAGGATAGATACTTTTTACTCATCAAAGGAAAAATCTATCAAGATGAACTCTCAATCCTGAACATCTATAGTCCAAAAATAAGGGCACCCACATACATAAACAAAACATACTACAGTAGTCTACAGTCAGGAAAACTAGAAAATCTAGAGGAAATAGACAATTTTCTAGACAGATACCAGGTACCAAATTTAAATCAAGACCAGATAAATCATCTAAACAGCCCCCTAACCCCTAAAGAATAGAAGCAGTCATCTAAAGCTCCCCAAACCAAAATAAATAAAAATTAAAAATAAAAACGTAGGACCTGATGTGTTCAGTGCAGAATTCTTTCAGACCTTCATAGAAGACCTAATACCAAAAATCTCAAAGTATTTCACAAAATTGAAACAGAAGGAACACTACCAAACTTACTCTTTGAAGCCACAATTACACTCATACATAAACTAAACAAAGACCCTACAAAGAAAGCAAAATTCAGACCAATTTCCCTCATGAACATAAATGCAAAATACTCAATAAAATACTTGCATATCAAACTCAAGAACACATCAAAACACATAAAGTAGGCTTCATCTCAGGAATGCAAGGATGGTTGAATTTACAGAAATCTATCAACATAATACACTATATAAACAAACTCAAAGAAAAAATGCACATGATCATCTCTTTAGATGCTGAAAAAGCATTTGAGAAAATTCAACACCTCTTTATGATAAAGTCTGAAAAGATCAGAAATTCAAGGCCTATACTTGAACATAGTAAAAGCAACATAAAGCATACCAGTAGTCAATATCAAACTAAATTTTGAGAAACTTGAAGCAATCCCAGTAAAATCAGGGACTAGACAAGGCTACCCACTCTCTCCCCACCTATTCAATATAGTACTGGAAGTAATAGCCAGAGCAATCAGACAGCAACAAAGAGGTAAAGAGGATACAAATTTGAAAGGAAGAATCAAAGTATCAGTATTTGTAGATGGTATGATTGTATACATAATTGACTCCAAAATTCCACCAGAGAACTCCTTCAGCATGTAAACAATGTCAGCAAAATGGCTGTAAATATAAAATTAACTAAAACAATTCAGTAGCCTTTTTCTACTCAAAGGATAACCAGGCTGGGAAAGAAATTAGAGAATTGACACCCTTTACAATACAAAAATTGTGGTACATTTAGACAATGGAATACTACTCAGCCACCAGAAACAATGACTTAACCAAATTCTTAAGAAAATGGCTGCATCTAGAGAATATTATCCTGAGTGAGATAACCCAGTCACAAAAGAACAGACATAATATGCAGTCACTGATAGTGGGATACTAACCCCAGAGGCTTGCACTGCCCCAGAAACAACTCACAGACTGTATGAAGTCCAAGAAATAAAGAAAACAAAAACAAACAAACAAACAAAAAAAAAACCAATAGTCACAAAGAATGTAAAATACTATGGTTAAGCAAGTGAAAGATCTATACAACAAGAACTTCAAGTCTCTGAAGAAGGAAATTGAAGCAGATCTCAGAAGATGGAAAGACCCCCTATGCTCATGGATTGGGAGGATCAACATAGTAAAAATGGCCATATTTCCTAAAGCAATCTACAAGAAAAGCCCAAACAAGGACGTGTGAATCTCACTTAGAAGGGGAAATAAAATAGTCATAGGAGGTAAATGGAGGGAAGAAATTAGGTGGAAGAGCAGATGGGGAGGAAAATTTAGAATCAGGTGTGAGAAGAGACAAGAAAGATGGCCAGATATCCATAAAAATTAATAAAAAATGCAACAGAAGGTGGGGGCATCTTAATGTGCCCAAGTCCTGGGATAGGTGAGGTGCCAAATAATCCATGAGAGTGACCTTAGCTGTGACTCACAGCACTGGGAATTATTTTTATGATAGAACCTGTGTAGCCAGGCAAGAACCCTGGTGAAGTGATAAAGACACTAACCCGTCCACAAAACTTTCAACCCCAATGTATTCTGTCTGCAAAAATTCTGGGACAAGAGTATAGACTGAAGGAATGACAAAGCAATAGCTAGCTCAGCTAGAGACCCATCCCTAGAGCAAGCACCAATCCCCGATACTATTAATGACAATCTGTTATGGTTGCAGACAGGAGACTAGCAAGGTTGTCCTCTGAGAAGCTCCACCAAGCAGCCAACTCTAGAGGGATGCAGAGACCCACAACCAAACATGGGAGAGAGGTCTGGGACCAGTCTGAAAGCATTGGGGAGAAAACTGAGCACCCTGAAGGGATTAGAAACTCCAAAGGAAGACCAACAGATTTAAATAACCTAGACTCTTGGGGCTCTCAGAGACTGAACTACCACCCAAAGAGCATACCCAGTGTTGGGGTTGGGACCTAGGCCCCCTGAACATAAGTATCAGATGTGCATCCTGGTCTTTACGTAGGTCTTAAATAACTAGAGCAGGGTCCATCCCAAAAGTTGTAATCTGTCTGTGAGATATGTTCTTTTAGCTGGGCTGCCTTGTGTGGCCTCAGTGGGAGAAGATGTGCCTAGCCCTGCAGAGGCTTGATGTGTCATAGTGAGAGAATATTTATTATAATAATAATAATGATTATTATTATTAATTTATGTATGCATTTCTGTGTTTGTGTGTGCATGTGAGGCTAGAAGAGTAACTCAGATCCCCTGTAGCTGAATTTAGAGGTGATTGTGCATCAGTCAGAGTTGGTTCTGAGAACTGAACTCTGACCCTCCTGATAAGCAGTAAACAATCTTGATCACTAAGTAATCTCTCCAGACCCAAGAAGAACTGTTTCTTAATCAAATAACTTTCTCTAATTGTTACCTTTGTATTGATTTTATTTTCTGTGTGAGAAATTAACCAGTATTTCTTACATCTCAGGCTTCTTTATAATCCTTCAGCACCCATGACATACTCTCTTACCACATAGTAGGTACTGGCATGAAAGAATGTTTAATGAATTCCTAGGAAAACAAATTTCTATGGAGACTTGCTTATGGTATCTATAAATTGCAGTTTTAATGACTAGAAATAAAAAAAGGTTTGGTATTTTCAGGGCTGAGAGAAAGTCTCATTGCAAAATTTCCGAAGTTGGGAAGTGTCTCATTTTATTGTGCACCATCCACAGTGATAACAGCACTCCTTCAGTCTACTGTCTTTTCTTCATGCTACTTTCCTTTCACGGGACTCAATGCTGCCTCATCACATTTCCCAATGTTCCTACAAACATTTGTAAGCATGCACAGGGTTCAAGATGCCTGCTCATCCAAAATCACATCCATATGTGAGGCCTGAGATGCAGGCCTACAGCATATCTTTTGATTTTGCAACTGATTGTTTTGGAGTGTTTGCAGAACAAAGTTTCCTCCAAAACAGCATGAAAGTAAATCAACAATTCTAAGGCATAGCCCTCACCATGGCGTGCCTCTCAGTAACTAGCTCCTATAGCTTTCTCTAGGACACCCCAGGGTATTTGGGAAGAAGGCTTTTGATGTGAAAGTGCATGTAGATGAAGTGAGGATAGTGTTTGTACAGCTGCTGGTAACCATAGAAACTCTGCTCTGGGAATACTCTTTAAGAGGGAAGTGAAAAAGCAGAGATTTCCCTTAGTGTAAGCATATTTGTTTGGCAACACAGCTTGATCTCTTCTTTCCTTCATCAGTTACATATTTCATTTGAAAATTCATTTTGCTGCATTATGTCAAAGGAGAATCTTCATCTCTATCTCTATCTCTCTCTGGAAGAGACCAGATATCAGCTGTAAATTATTGTCTGTGATTTTAAAACTATCACAATTAAGGTATGTACATATAAGTACACTTCCATAAACATAGAAAAATAAAATTTCTTTGCTAAATGTATTCCTTGATGTGGCCATTACAAGTCAAAATTGAGATTTTTAAAGTAAATCTTACTGATTTATCTGCAGATTTCTGATCAGAACTGAAATTAGCTTTTTTTAAATTTCAGTTTCCTAATTATTGATATTCTTACTGAATCTGGAGTTATATTTCTGGCAGGAGGGTAAGAAAGACAGGGTAAAACCATAAAGAGGAAGGAGAAAACAGAGGAAGAGGAGCAGAGAAGGAACTGGAAGGAAAGGGAGGTGGGGAAGGAAAAGAAGAGGAAAGGTGGAAGTTTAGAAAGGTGAGGGCAGGGCTAGTTAGTGTTGTTCTTCAAGAACATGTACTTCAGAACCAGCTTGGTCCTGCTCCCATGTCATCCCAGCACTCAGGTGGTAGAGAAAGGATGGTTGTGAGTTTGAGGTTAGCCTATGCTGCACTGTAAGATCAAGGGGGGGGGGGGAAACAAGAAGATAACAGAAAGGCCCAAGCTATAGCTCACTGCTGATCATTGTTTAGCATATGTATGCCTCTGTTTGATGACTTGCCTGTCAAACTAGACTAATTAACAATATGTCACCAGATGGACTACAATAAGATATAGAGAAAGAAGGAACAGCACTATGAATAGGAAAGCAAGTAGAACTGACATGTGGTGTCTATAAACAAGCATGAAGCAAGTCCAGATCAAATTTAAATATCCACTGGAAAAAAAATGGCTTTCACTAGTGGTCTGGCTAGCCAATCTACTGTATGCATGGACATACATATCTGATATGTTAGTAATGACTTAGAGTATTGACTTAGCCCAAAGAAGTAATCAAATGTCACCTTTAATATCTCCTTAGAAAAAGAACTAAATATACAAATGAGAAATTTAGAAGAATTTAAATGCTGTCTAAAGTTCTTAGTCTTGTCCTGGAAATGTCTTCTCTTGTTATCTGGTTACAGTGATTCAATAAATTGACCTTAAAGCAATATAATTGCACATTTGTCCTATTGGACAAAGCTCAAATTATCTACAATCATAAAATCAAAGTATCTAAGAAATGGTTTAAATTACTGGCACAGGGGAAAACACTGGAGCACACATCGGCTTTAGAAAATTATGTAATATCACTCTTCCTTTTTATTTTGCTTCTAAGTTTGTAGGTAGAACACATAACTCATCTCTCAAACACCTGTGAATATGAATATTCCAGCACATTCGTAAATCTGTGCATACACAATTTCTTCAGCATTGTGACTTCACTTTTCAACCATGTTCTCTTTTACAACCACTTAAAAATTCAAAGAAAAATCTCAAATCTGCCTTGAAAAGAGGAAATCTGACTTGTGCTAAACATTTGAAGTTTGACAACTTAATTGAACTACACAAAACTGAGAATAAATTGAGCTTACATTAGATTGGAGCTTTTATAAAATGTTTCTGCAGCAAATCTTTTCACATCTGAACTCTGATTCACCTGTAGGCCTTCAGAAACCAACTTTCCAGTTATTAGCCAGAAGATTTTAGTTTGAGTGGTGAGCTCAAAATTTTATTTCTATGATAAAACAGGATCATATGACACAGAGGATGAAAAGAATGTTTAGGTTTCCGTTTCTTTAAGGAGGTACAAGGCTTTCGGGCTTCCAGACTTTCAGGGATGAAGGGACTTATTGGTGAAAGATTGTTTCTCAGTAGATTACCATTGAAGAAGATGACTTCAGAAAGAAATGGGACAAACACCCACTATTAATTCTTTTGCGGCTCAATTTGAAGACCTGAAAATTTGAATCACTTAGAACTGAATTTAAATGATTATTGCAGTTGGATCACAATGACAAAGATTTGTACATTTCATTATTGGGTAAACTCTGGTGAGTTTAGATCAAAAAACATGCTTGTCTGGTCAGAAAAGATTACCTTCTTCAAATTTCATGTATGTAATGTGAGCTACCAGCAATTTTTTTTAATTCAAAAGGACTAGGTTGATGTTGGAAGAATATTTCAGTATGAACTGAAATAACAGGGATTCCAATACTTGTGATTAAAATACTTTGAAAAAAATGTATTCATATACCTTTATGCAAAAATGCTTAAATTTTGTACATTTATCTTTGTTTTTTAAAATAAAGTTGTTAAAAAAAACTTTGCCCAGAAGCGATGTGTGATGGCTACTCCTGGGTGTCAACCTGACTACATCTAGAATGAACTACGATCCAGAAGTTGAGCATACACCTGTGATCCAGATCTTGAGGCTGGAAGTTGGAGATTTCTGACCTGAATCTTGACAGTGAGATTTTTAGGCATTGTGGCCATTAAAATTTAAGGCCCAGGCAAGGTAGTGCACACTTTTAATCCCCGAAGACTGAGACAATCAGATCTGAGTTCATGGTCAGCCTAGGACAAAGCAAGTTTCAGATCCAGGTGTGATGACACACACCAGTAGTCTGGGGCACACCTGCTGGAGGCCTACATAAGGACATAGGAAAAACAAGGATTCACTCTTCTTCAACAGCTTGCACTTACTTGCTAGCATATCTGTTAGAACCTACTCTATAAAAACTCAGGTGAAACAACTAGCCTCATGGTACTGAGCAACGTCTAGATTCTTGGACTTCCTATTCATGGCTGCCCATTGTTGGGGTAGTTATACTACAGACTGTAAGTCATTACAATAAATTTCATCAATATAGAGAGACATTTCTTAAGTTCTGTGAGTTTAGAGAACGCCAACTAATACATAATGAGCCACTTCTTATATTAGGTAAATAAATTTACATAGTCTCCCCTCATTGTTAAAGAACAGTAAGTTACCATGAACATGGAAAGAAAATAAAAATATTTGCAAACTTGTTTAATAATTAACACAAAAATCAAACTGGACCTTCAGGCTGTACGTTGATCACTTGGATCCTTTACATCATTGGGGCAAAATATTTACAAGCCAGACGAAGTCATTGTTCTCAGTGGAATTCTTACCATTAATTGAATAGAGATTTTTAAGATGTCTAAAATGAAGTCTGGTAAGATTCAACATTCGTTTTTACATATACTTTTTTATTTTTGGACAGTAGCAAATTATATAGTTAAAATATAGAAATAAAAATTGAAATGGATGTACCAACATACTTCATGATTGATATTCAATTTCTTTAAATAATTGAACCACTTTATTTTACAAAACAAAGATAAATGTACATATTTTAAGCATGTTTGCATAAATGTATATGAATACATTTTTGTCAGTACTTGATTTTTTTAAAGGTTTGATAGTATGCATTAAAATCTTACTAGTTACAATGAGCATAAAGTACATGTAAAACAAGATGTAACCTGGAAATAGTCAGTTTTCTTGGTGTGTAAAGATTAAGCATAATGGTTTTTCATTTTCTTTTTTTTTTTCTTTTTCTTTTTTCTTTTTTTGGCCCTTTTTTCCCTTGAACTTCATATAGTTGTTTCTGGGGTGTTGAGAGCTTTCTCGGGTTAGTATCCAATTATCAGTGACTGCATATTATGTCTGTTTTTTTGTGACTGGGTTATCTCACTCAGGATGATATTCTCTTGTTCATCTTACTCTTGTCTTGGTTTCCACAGATAACCATTTTTATTAGTAGATCTGGCATGTTTGGACAGTGGATTGTTTTGTTAATTGTCTTCTATTATTTTATCTTTATAGCTTTTCCTTTTGAGCGTATATATTTATCATTCTTTAATGACTGTACTGTGTTTTGCAACACTTCCAGCTTATTGCCTCTGCAAGTGTTGTTTTATAACACATCCTAGAAAATTTTCCACATTACTACCTAGAGAGAATCTTTTCTGCCTTTAAGATACATATAATCTTATAAAGAGTTATGATTTCATAGAAACAAAAGGTATTGTCTAGCTATAATGTTGGTACCACAAATCATATTATAAACTTAATTCCTTGTATATTTGGGAAGGGCGAAAGGTATAATTACCTTGAAATGGGTTTGACCTATCAAAGCCAAAGGATTTATGAAGGGATTTTTACAAATTACTCTATAAATTCCCTATAATTATTTTCCTAAATTCTTTAAGTTTTAAA
Source organism: Micromys minutus (assembly GCF_963924665.1). Taxonomy (NCBI): domain Eukaryota; kingdom Metazoa; phylum Chordata; class Mammalia; order Rodentia; family Muridae; genus Micromys; species Micromys minutus. Next base: position 185,478,755 of record NC_137969.1, on the reverse strand, counting down.
GGGTTTTTTGGTAGTCTGATATGTAAAAAAAGTAAACTTCCTCAGATATAATTTGAATAAAGAGCTGTTAAGAAAAATAAAACTACCACAAGTTTGGAAATTCTTGGGAAATCACTAACTTTTCCATCATCACTAACTCTAAATCATATCTTTACTCTATGGCTGGACATGTTTTGTTTTGGTTTAATTTGTTTTATATCAAGGCACATGCTTATTTGTAACTGTTATCTGCATGTGTTGAAAAGAGCTTGTGTCCCATCCTTTTTTTAGACATCAAATTTATTCAGTTTAGTGTATAACAGAGTGTTTCTGTGACAGACAAGATTTCATAAACATTTAACCATATAAAATAATGTGTGCCGTTCTGACATTTTCATGTGTATACACAGCGTACTTTGACCATATTCACCTCCCTTGACATGGACATTATCCATCTTTTCCATCTGCCACCTCTCAAGGACCAGTCTCTATAAAGAGAGGGGTTCTGAGCAAAGGACACTCGAAGTCACAGCATGGATCCAAGCTGCATGGCCTATGTCCTTCTGAGATGGCTTTCCAGATTGCTTGCTCTCTCCCTCTCTTTCTCTCCCTCTGCATGTGTGTGCTTGTATTCTGCTGTGCTCTAAACAGCTTTTTCTTGCTATTATAAAAACTCTCTGGTTTAGATAACTGTCTTAGCTGATTTCTACTACAAAACATTATTGGATATTCTGAGCAAGTCAGAAATCCTGTTAAGAAAGAAATTCTTGAAGAGCTGTGTTGCTCTCCAGAGATCTCCAGATAACTCTGCTCTCAATAGAGAAAACATCTAAAGAAAAACTGCTATCTCTTTTTGCTCTCTCATTTCATGCAGACCAAAACTCCAGTTTCTTGTTTACATATCAATCTAGACATTTACTCCAGGTTTCCTATTCATTAATCTATGAATCATCATTTATAGACCCCAGCCCTTTGATTCTTAAGAGACAGCAAGCATGCATTTTATTTTTCTTAAAATATGGCAATTTCCAGAACATAATTGTGTCTACCTGTCTGCCATGTATCATAATTGCATCTGTCTATCTAATATGCAAATAATCTCTCTGACTACATCATTAATTCTGTTTTTCTAGCTGAATCTACTTCCTATAATTATCTTGAATTAAAGCATGTCTAGTGTGATTTAATTCAATGCCCATTAAATTAATACATTAAGCAAAACCTATCTTTGTTTCAAGACAAGCTTCCTCCACATAGCTTTGGTTATTTTAGCTTTGGTTCACTATGTAGAGAAGGCTGGCCTTGAACTCAGAGATCCACATGACTCTGCCTCTTGTGGGTTGGGATTAAAGGCATGTACCATCATGCTACAACTGTGTTTTCTTTTGTGTCTGTCAAAAGAGTTTTTAAACCTATCTTCAGCCACAATCCACACATTTTTTTACCAGTTTTTTCCCTAACAATTTAATATTTGTTCTTGTTAGTGAAAGTTAAATTCTTGACATTATTGTTTTAGGTCTCACATTTTGTTAAAGTACTGATCACACTCATCAACTTGGATCTTCCACCCCCACCACCCAACTTTCTCCTATTGAAGTCAAGATAGGGTATAAGTACAACATCATAGGTTCTGTTCTTGAAGGGATTCTATGGTTCTAAAGGATTAATATATTTGATACTGGTATCAGTCTTTTTCAATGATAACAAAGGTGCTCAATGGTCAATTGAATTTTAAAATAAAATTTCATAACCAATGTTACATTCTGTGTTTAATTTGAAAAATTAGCAAAAAACATTAATAATTATCTTTTACTTTGAATATTCTATTTATTTGTATTGTGGACATGAAAAGATATGATTATAAAATCTGTACAGGAAATTTGTAGTTACAGAAAAATTGTTTCTTATTTTATGAAACTGGTTGAGGCTAGCTTATCTTTGGTTTCTTTCTTGAAAAGTAAAAACAGCACAGTATTGTTTCAGGAAAGTAAAAAATGATTACAAAACATCCAATGGTTTTATTATTTTCTAACCATAGATTCCTAATTGAACATAAAATACCACAGAAATAATCTTTATGTTACTTAGGAATTTAATTGAGCAGCATTCTTAATGCTTCTGTAAGTATTCTTTGTGAATTTCAACTTGTTTTTACAGTGTATTTAAAGAAGCAGTGTTAATTATCCATGTTGTAATGGAGAGTCAGTTAATTTAGTGCCTCTCTTATATAATAAAATCGATTTGGACTTTCCTCATTCCCTTGAGATAAAATTGAATCTTCTTGAATACTTTTATACCTAATTTACATTGAACTGCATTAAATCTTATGCCAGATTAACTACTAAAAGATTATGAGGACATGAAAATTAAAGAAAAGTGACATGACTGGGAAGCCAAGCATTTCTTGCTAAGTTTTCTCCTAACTGTATGTCTCAGCTATTTTTCCTAGGAAAATTGATTATATTGAGTAATTTTGGGTTAAATTTAACTTTCATTTAGTGTCCAAATTATACTCAGAAGCACTGATTTAAATGCCTGCAAGTAGAACCACACAATTATGCTTTCATTGTAATTGCTCTTTGATTTAAGAATTTTGAATATTACCATAAAACCATTTAGACATAAAATTTTAGAAGTAAATCTTTCCTACTTCATGAATATGTGGTTAGCACAAATTGGACTTTGTATATTATTTTTTTAAAAAATCAAAGATGTGAAATTTGTAAATATGTTCAGGACAGATCAGGGAAGAAACAGGGGAAGGAGGTGAGGGGTGAATATGATAAAATACATTGTAAGAAATTTATAAATAATTAATAAAAGGACTGCATTAGATACATGGATGTGAGGCCCCAGGTACATAGGCAGCAGAGGATAGCATTTTCTGACATCAATGGGAAGAGAGGCCTTTGGTCCAGTGAAGGCTCATTTTTCCTGTGTATGGGAATGTCAAGGTGCTGATGTTGGACAAGGTAGTTGGGAGAGGAATCACCTGAATGGAGGCAATGGGAGGAGGGGAAATGGGATTATGGGAAAGGGAATGTAGATGCCGAAAGTATCAAATTAAAAAAAAATCAAGGATGTGGATGAGGAGAACACTCCTTCATTGCTGGTGGGAGTGTGAATCTGTACAGCCACTATGGAAATCAATGTGGTGGTTCATCCGAAAATTTGGAATTGATCTACCTCAAGACCAAGATATATCACTCTTGGGCATATACCCTAAGGATGTTCTATACTACCACAAGGACACATGCTCATTTACATGTATTGCTACTTTACTCAAAATATCTGCAATTTGGAAACAATGTAGCTGTACCTCAACTGAAGACTGGATATAGAAAATGTGGTACAATTATACAGCTATTAAAAATCACATCAAGAAATTTGCAGGTAATTGGATACAACTAGTAAAAAATGATTCTGAATGAGGTAACCCAGACCCAGAAAGATAAATATGATATATACTCACTTATAGGTAGATATGAGCTATTAAGTAAAATATAATCATCTTACAATTCATGACAGAGTAAATAACAAGGAAGAATCAAGGAGAAACATGTGGCTTTCCATAGGAAGGGAAATATAGTTTGAGGACTGCCTGCAGGTGGGAACAGGAAAAGAAGAGATCAGGTGAGATGTGGAAGTTTGGAGGGAAAGAGTGCCGGGAGACTGGAATACAGGAGCATTTGGGAGATGATCTTGAAATCTAGTGTACTGAGAATTCCCTGGAGGCTATGGGTATGCAAAATCTTAACTGGTTATCTTCTGTAACCATACAAGGCTTCCAAGGGTAGGACTGGAACATTAACCCAGCCACAATACCATCAACTTACAACCTGGCCTGCTGCAGGGGACTTCTGGATGAAATGGTATGTGTGGGAGTGCACGACTGCTTTGTAAGACCGGTTGTGCTTACCTTTTCTCAACTCCATATTCAATCCACCTCATTAATAGTGAGAAATTATACCATGAGAATCTGTCAACACTGAAGAGAAAGCTAATGGTTACTCTTTTATCACAAGTGCCTCCTATAAATGCTTGTAGCTTACTCTGAGTGATAAGGTGGCATCATGGGTGATGCTTTTGCTAATAAAAAGAACTTACGGAGAAGATGACAGAAAGTTTTCATGAAGAAGCATCACATGTTGAACTTTATATTCTTAGAGCTCACTATGTCTGTGGCTCTTTTCATTGTGTTTAAAGACTTTTTTAAAAAACGGAACACTGTTAATCCCTTAACAGTTAAATTAACACTGTTAATTTAATAGAAGATTAACTAAGACTTAGATTTTTAAAAAAGATTTATTTATTTATTTATTTATTTATTTATTTATTTATTTATTTAATGTATGAGTATGTTGTAGCTGTACTTCAGACACACCAGAAGAGGTCATTGGATCCGAATACAGATGGTTGTGAACCACCATGTAGTTGGTAGAATTAAACTCAGGACCTTGGGAAGAGAAATCAGTGCTCTTATCCACTGAGCCATCACTGCAGCCCCAAAGCTCAGATTCTTTTTTGAAGTTCTTAATAAAGAATACACAAAGGCAACTCACTGATTCGGATGGAACTAGCCATGTGTAGGCATCTTTTGTTAATGCTGATGATGATGCAGGGATGATGATTGCCTCAGATGGCTTTTCTTGTTTTAAATACTTCCTATCCATTCAAGAGTATGGATATCCTTCTCTTTGGTAGTTAACCGTGTTCTTGTTTATTTTGCAAAGTGCAGAGCTCCACATAGTTTCTACACATCTTTTTTGGCTTCTAACCAGCATGCTACTGACAGCTGCTTCACTGTGGTGACTGGAGAGAATTTTGTTCATATGTATGCTGTGATTTATGTATAATGGGGTTAGTGGCTTTTGAATTTTATGAAATGGTATAAATTTGTATTCTTTTCATTGCTTCCATTTCTTTACAAGCTGACAATGCATCTGAAGTATTTATGTGTTGCACAGAGTTTGTGAATAAGTGCTTCTTGGGAAACTTTGGGCTCAAGACAAATTGTTATTCACTCCAGTACTCATGATTGCAATATTATCTAAGAATGATTATCTGCAACAATAAAATAATATAAGTAGCAAACATAACTTGACAGAAATGAATTCCAAGCAGAAAGTTTTCTGTTAAAAATTAAATGTCAGGGTCTATTCAAAAGCCATGGTGGAGCCCATAGAAAAGATGAAATTTAGAATGAGAGTGATTTCCCCTGCAAACACTCCGTAAAAACTTTAGTTCCTGCTTGTTACCAACCAGTTGGATGAAACCCAGATCCTGTGCTTTATGCCTCTTGTGGAGGGCTGGAACTATTTGAGAAATGAAAATTCAAGAGTCACCCACTGATATGAAAATAAAGATAAAGCTCAAAATGATTCACCATTATCTGAGTATTTCTGCAGACAAAATTCATTTTACTTTGAAATCTGAAAATTTGTAACTCTTAGTCACTATGAAAATCATTAACTACTCAACCGAATTACATCTTATGAGACATTGATGATCTGTGTTTAATTGTGACAAAATGCTAAGCCTGCAATGAAAACACATGAAAAAAGTAATTTCTTAGTATTAGAATATTAGCTAGTTTACTCAGTCTTTGTGCTTGTGATTTTTACTACATTTAAAGTACTGATTAATATCTTCTAGAATCATAGATGATGTGATTAACATCACACAACTGATCAAGCATAAGTTACATCTTAAAGTCTTACACTTTAGGAACTGGATGCTTACAAAGCACCCATAAAATCCTGCCATTGGCATTAATAGACAGAGGAGGAGGAGGAAGAAGAGGAGGAGGAAGACCCAAACCTAAAAGTAAATCCATCATATGACTCAGCTATGCCCAACAGGCTTGATATCCTACTTTACAGATAATTGCTGAGCAATGTTCATAGTTGCCCTATTCTCAGTAGTCAGGAAATGAAAACAACCTAAACCCATTTCAACTGGATAATGAAAATGTGGCGCATATACACAGTGGAATACTCAGCTCTAAAGAAAAAAACTCACAAAAGTTTGCAGGTAAAATCTTAGAATGGCTTCTATTGAGTGAGGTAACTCAGGGCCAGAAAGGCAAATATCACACGCTCTCTGTCAAAAGCAGCAACAAATCTTTCTGCTGTGAGTACAGAACATGAGTAAGTACAAAAACCAGGTGAGTATAAAGGAAGCTGGAGTGTGACAGAGGCTGAGAGCTGAGCAGCAAGATGCAGGTAATGTGAATGCAGCAAGATTCAGGTAATGGAAAGGTAGCAAGATACAGGTAATGGGAAATAAAAAGGCTGGATGGTGCTTCACTTGAGGAAATGGAAGGAGGTCAATATAGAAGAGGAGGGACTAGGGACAAATAGCACCACAGTTGTTCAATAGAGTTTCAAAAAATTATATTATTTATATGCACCTAAAGTTATAAATAATATATATATTAACATCGAGAAATGGGACTTAATGAGATTGCAAAGTTTCTGTAAGGCTAAGGCCACTCAAGAAAACAAAACAGTAGCCAACAGATTGGGAAAAGATCATTACCAACCCCATATCTGATAAAGGTCTAATATCCAATGTATACAAAGAACTCAAGAAGTTAGACATCAGAGAATCAAACAATCCTATTAAAAAAATAAGGTACAGAGCTAAACAAAAAAAATTCTCAATTGAGGAATATTGAGTGGCTGAGAAGCATCTAAGGAAGTGCTCAACATGCCTAGTCATCCCGGAAATGTAAATCAAAACAACCCTGAGATTCCACCTCACACCAGTCAGAATGGCTAAGTTCAAAAACTCAGATGACAGCAGATGCTAGTGAGGATTTGGAGAAAGAGGAACACTCCTTCACTGTTGGTGGGGTTGTAAACTGGTACAACCACTCTGGAAATTAGTCTGGCATTTCCTCAGAAAAATGGACATAGTCCTACCTGAAGACCCAGTTATTCCACTTCTGGGCATATACCCCAGAGATGCTCCAACATACAATAAGGGCACATGCACCACAATGTTCATAGAAGCACTATTTATAATAGCCAGAAGCTGGAAAGAACCCAGATGTCCTTCAGTAGATGAATATATACAAAAATTGTGGTATATTTACACAATGGAGTACATATATATTAAGTGAATTTAAGCCACTTGATCTACAAAGCTCCCATAGTAACCATAGACTAATTAAAACAAAACAAAAAGCAGTACCAACCAGGCACAAAAACCTGTTTTCAAATGGTTTGCTAGGGTAGTCCAAGTAACTCATCAAACAGTATTGTTGGTATACCCTGGGTTACCTGTGAAAGGTTGAAGGCAAGTCCCTATTGTTGAAGATATCACCCACTTAGATATAGGACTAAGATGTTCTGAGCTGGATCTAGCTTGAAAGCTTCTATCTTATGATTTAGCTTCCATGGTATTAGAAAATACCATATAAACTTCCACTAAAGAGAAGAAATGGATAGTTCTTCCCATCGATACCACCTATGAACCACATGAATGACCAGCAAGGCAAGATCTGTAAAGGTGCTATATGTCACTCATAGGTTAGTGCTTCGCAAGAACTGATTTGATGTAAGGCTCACTCAAAACAGGAGGGAAGTCATTCCCTGTCTTGAAACCTAGGGAAACTGCCAAGGGTAATAAAGTCATGGACTTTAGAAAAAAAATCTACTATTAGTGCTAGAGTAGAATAATTCCTTCCTATGTACTAAATCAAATCCTTATACCCATAGTTAAATGTTGCTACCACCTGTAATCAAAACAGTTTCTTTATACAGCAAATGGAGACTACCATAGAATGTCACCACCAGACACAGGATAGAACACAATGAACTGTGGGAAACCCAACCCCAATGGCAGTATATACATAACAGTTCTTGAATTTGTAATTCAAGGAACATAACAGAAGAGGGGCTGGGAAGACTATTACAGCCAGGATATCAGGAGCTATTCTGTGATTTAGTCTTTCCAGAAATGGCTCAATAAACAATCCTGGAACAATGTCAACATCAGTAGACAGATTAACATAAACAGTGAAGCTTCAACCGGTTCCATTCCTAGGTGAAGAACTACCGGCAACTAATGACTTCAAGAAGACAGAGATTTAGCTTCCTCTGGGTATGAGCCTCTTTATTGGTTATCTAACATAATGTGGTCAGCCCTGAAATAATATACACATAAATAACAAAAAGTGGACTCAGTAAGTTCTAGTTTATGTTTGTATTTTGTATATTTGGATGTACATATATATATATGTACATATATATATGTATATATATATACACAACAATAATAAAGTAAATGAGGCAATCAATATGAGAGAAGAAAGATATGGGCAGGTTTGGAAAGAGAGGACCATAGAGAATGTGAAGAGGGGGGGGGAAGTGGTATAATTCTATATAAATTAAGAAATGCATAACGATTTTAAGAAATCTCATTGTTTCTCAAGGTCCTGCTTCTGCACTTGAGCTCACACTGACAGTGTATAACAGAACAGGAAAATAAGAAATCCACTGTAGCCTGATCAGTGATAATGTTTTTTTTTTTCCTTGAAAAAAAAAAAAAAGGTTTGTATCATAATGGCCAAAGACTGGGATTTGACTGTTCTTAATGTAAACCTCACATGATGGGAAGGCTCTTGGTGCAGACTGGAAACTAACATTAGTAGATCCAGAATGAGAAGAAGATATGATCCCAAAGGATTCTTAGGTTGGTACAGAGATGTCCCCTGTCTCTGATAAATATTACAGGAACTCTGCTATATTGCTCACAGCATATGCTGCAGAACCTCTGGTTAGGGATTCTTTTATTCTCTCCTTCTTCCACTTTCCTCCTGTGTTTGTGCAGAGAAAGTGCGGTTCCCTACTTTGGATTCTTAGTCTTACTAATAAAAGACATTAGAGACCGATGTGAAGGAAGCTCAAGGACAATTTTGTTGACTGTCAAGAGAAAAACAACGAAGTAGTCAAGCTGTATATTTTTGCGCTCCGAGAAAAGGGGAGATGGAAGAGGGAAAGCCATGCTCCTTGTAGCAACCATAAGCCAGGCAAGCAATCACGTGGCAGACAGAAGGGGCTTTCAGAGAAAGCTGAAAGAGCACAGTTTCTGAGAGAGCATATCTAGGGTTTGACCAGTGACTGAAAGAAAAATAATAAAAGAACAAGTGCTTCACAGGATTTTTTTTTCTACAAATGGCATTTGTGGAAAATACACATGGTAAGAAAAACTTGTTCCTGTCCTAGTTACCATTTTAATGTGCACCTTTTGGGATGAATTCAGTGGTTGTTGGCCACTTCCCCATTGGGTCTGGGGTAGCAGAGGAAGGTTTAGGAGCCTCAGGAGTACCTGAGGGGAGCATTGACTAGCAGGAGAAGGTTTAGGACTGCCCAGTCTTTGTGCTAGTCAAGGCACGTAAAAAACTAACTGGTGTGTATGTGTGTGTAAGTGCGCATGCATGTGTGTTAAATTTGCAAATTCAAGGAGCCCCTGGACAGGTGCACACGCAGCCCTCTGGGTAGGTAAAGCTGCTGCTAGTTTCACAAATTTTCTTCTATGTAAATCACTCTAATTTGCTCAATGAAATGTATGTAGCAAAACCAGCGACATAAAAAAAATCTTTCTTATTTTTCATTAATTCAATTCTATTAATCTTTTGTTTTCACGTATGAAACTTTTTTTTATATATTCTTTTAGTCAGTACTTGATTTTTTTCAAGGGCTTGACAGTATGCATTTAAAACCTAATAGTTACAATAAGCGTAGAGTACATGCAAAACAAAACGCAACAGGGAAATAGTCAAAGTCTTCTTGTTTTGTAAATATATGTATATTTTTTTTCTTTATTTCTTGGACTTCATACAGTCTGTGAGTTGTTTCTGGGGGAGTGCAAGCCTCTGGGGTTAGCATCTCACTATCAGTGACTGCATATTATGTCTGTTCTTTTGTGACTGGGTTATCTCACTCAGGATGATATTCTCTAGATGCAGCCATTTTCTTAAGAATTTGGTTAAGTCATTGTTTCTGGTGGCTGAGTAGTATTCCATTGTGTATATGTACCACAATTTTTGTATCCATTCATCTTCTGAAGGACATCTGGATTCCTTCCAGCTTCTGGCTATTATAAATAGAGCCGCTATGAACATTGTGGTGCATATATCTTTGTTGTGTATTAAAGTGTCTCTGGGGTATATGCCCAGAAGTAGAATAGCTGGGTCTTCAGGTAGTACTATATCCAATTTTCTGAGGTATCACCACACAGATTTCAAGAGTGGTTGTATTAGCTTGCAACCCCACACAGTGAAGAAGTGTTCCTCTTTCTCCACAGCCTCGCCAGCATCTGCTGTCATCTGAGTTTTGGATCTTGGCCAATCTGACTGGTGTGAGGTGGAATCTCAGGGTTGTTTTGATTTGCATTTCCCTGATGGCTAAGGATGTCTAGCACTTTCTCAGGTGTTTCTTGGCCATTCGGTGTTCCTCAAATGAAAACGTTTTGTTTAGCTCTCTACCCCATTTTTAATAGGGTTATTTGATTCTCTGGTGTCTAGCTTATGAGTTCCTTGTACACCTTGGATATTAGGCCTCTATCTGATGTGGTGTTGGTAAAGATCTTTTCCCATTCTGTTGGTTGCCGTTTTGTTTTCTTGACGATGTCTTTAGACTTACAGAAAATTTGCAATCTCATTAAGTCCCATTTGTTAATTTTTGACCTTAGAGCTTGAGCCATTGGTGTTTTGTTCAGGAAATTTTTTCCTGTACCTATGTGTTCTAAGGTTTTCCCTTCTTTCTCATCTAATAGTTTCAGTGTATCTGGTTTAATGTGGAGATCTTTGATCCACTTACACTTGAGCTTTGTACAAAGAGATAAGAATGGGTCTATTTTCATTCTTTTGCATGCTGAGTGCCAGTTGGACCAGCATCATTTGTTGAATAGGCTGTCCTTTTTCCATTGAATGTTTACTGCTCCTTTGTCAAAAATCAGGTGACCATATACATGAGGGCTCATTTCTGGATCTTCTATTCTATTCCATTGATCCACATGCCTATTTCTGTGCCAGTACCATGCAGTTTTCAGCACAATTGCCTTGTAATATAGCTTGAGGTCAGGGATAGTGATTCCCGCAGATGTTTTCTTGTTGTTGAGGATGGATTTCGCTATTCTAGGTCTTTTGTTATTCCATATGAAATTACACATTGATCTTTCCAATTCCATGAAGAACTGGGTTGGAATTTTGATGGAGATTGCATTGAATCTGTAGATTGCTTTTGGTAGGATGGCCATTTTTAAGATGTTGATTTTAACAATCAATGAGCACGGAAGTTCTTTCCATTTTCTGACATCCTCCTCAATTTCTTTCTTTAGAGATTTGAAGTTCTTGTCATACAGGTCCTTCACTTGCTTAGTTAGAGTCACATCAAGGTATTTCATAGTTTTTGTAAAGATTGTGAAGGGTACGTTTTCCCTAATTTCTTTCTCCACATGTTTGTCCTTTGAGTACAGAAAGGCTACTGATTTGTTTGAGTTAATTTTGTATCCAGCCACTTTGCTGAACTTGTTTATCAGCTGTAGGAATTCTCTGGTGGAATTTTTGGGGTCACTCAAGTACACTATCATGTCATCGGTAAAGAGTGATGTTTTAATCTCTTCCTTTCCGATTTGTATCCCCTTGATCTCCTTTTGCTGTCTAATTGCTCCAGCCAGGACTTCCAGTACTATGTTGAATAGGTAGGGGGAGAGTGGGCAGCCTTGTCGAGTCCCTGATTTTAGTGGGATTGCTTCAAGTTTCTCGCCATTAAGTTTGATGTTGGCTGTTGGTTTGCTGTATATTTCTTTTATTATGTTTAAGTATGGGCCTTGGATTGCTGTTCTTTCCAGGACTTTTAACATGAAGGGGTGTTGTATTTTGTCGAATGCTTTCTCAGTGTCTAGTGAGATGACCATGTGATTTTGGTCTTTGAGTTTGTTTATATGGTGGATTACGTTGATGGATTTTCTTATATTAAACCAACCCTGCATCCCAGGGATGAAGCCTACTTGGTCATGATGAATGATCGTTTTGATGTGTTCTTGGATTCGGTTTGCAAGGATTTTGTTGAGTATTTTTGCATCAATGTTCATAAGTGAGATTGGTCTGAAGTTCTCTTTTCTTGTAGGGTCTTTGTGTGGTTTAGGTACGAGGGTTATTGTAGCCTCAAAAAATGAGTTGGGTAATATTCCATCTGATTCTATCTTTTGGAATAGTTTGGCGAGTATTGGTGTTATATCCTCAATAAAAGTCTGATAAAATTCTGCACTGAACCCTCCTGGATCTGGGCTTTTTTTGGTTGGGAGGCTTTTGATGACTTCTTCTATTTATTTAGGTGTTATAGGGTTATTTAGATGGTTTACTTGGTCCTGGTTTAACTTTGGGACCTTGTATCTGTCTAGGAATTCATCCATTTCCTCCAGATTTTCCAATTTTGTGGAGTATAAGTTTTTGTAGTAGGATCTGATGATTTCTTGAATTTTCTCAGTTTCAGTTGTTATGTCCCCACTTTCATTTCTGATTTTGTTAATTTGGATATTCTCTCTTTACCCTCTAGTTAGTCTGGCTAGGGGTTTATCAATCTAGTTGATTTTCTCAAAGAACCAACTCTTGGTTTTGTTGATTTTTTCAATGGTTCTTTTTGTTTCTATTTGGTCTATTTATGCCCTAATTTTGATTATTTCTTGCCGTCTACTATTTTTGGGTATATCTGCTTCCTTTTGTTTTAGGGCTTTTAGCTGTGCTGTCAGGTTGCTGATGTGAGCTTTCTCCAGTTTCTCTTTGGAAGCACTTAGGGCTATGAGTTTTCCTCTCAATACTGATTTCAATGCATCCCATAGGTTTGGGTATGTTGTGTTTTTGTTTTCATTGAATTCTAGAATATCCTTAATTTCTTTCTTTATTTCTTCTTTGACCGTGCTATCCTTTAACAGAGCATTGTTTAGTTTCCATGTATATGTGGGCTTTTTGTTGTCTTTGTTGTTGTTAAAGACCAGCCTTAGACCATGGTGATCTGAGAGGATGCATGGGAGTATTTCAATCTTCTTATATCGATGAAGGCTCGTTCTGTGTCCAATTATGTGGTCAATTTTCGAGAAGGTGCCATGAGGTGGTGAGAAGAAGGTGTATTCTTTTACTTTAGGATAGTATGTTCTGTATATATCTATTAATTCTAGTTGGTTCAAAGTCTCTGCTAGTTTTGCAGTGTCCTTGTTCAGTTTCTGTTACCCTGATCTGTCCATTGGTGAGAGTGGGGTATTAAAGTCTCCCACTATTATTGTGTGGGGTGAAATGTATTTTTTGAGCTTAAGTAGGGTTTTTTTTATGAATGTGGGTTATTTTTATTTTGGAGCATATAAATTAAGGATTGAGAGTTCCTCCTGACACATTTCCCCGGTAATGAGTAAAAAGTGTCCTTCCTTATCTTTTTTGATAACTTTTGGTTGGAAATTTACTTTATTCGATATTAGAATAGCCACTCCAGCTTGCTTCTTGGAGCTGTTTGCTTGGAAGTTTTTTTTCCCCACCCTTATACTCTGATATAGTGTCTGTCTTTGTCTCTGAAATGAGTTTCCTGTATGCAGCAAAAGGCTGGATTTTGTTTATGTATCCAGTCTGATAGTCTATGTCTCTTTATTGGGGAGTTGAGACCATTTATGTTAATAGATATCAAGGAATAGTTGTTTCTGTTTCCTGCTATTATTGCTTTTTTGGATTGATTTGTGTCTGTGTTTTTTTTTTTTTTTTTCTTCTTTTAGTTTTCTTGTTTAGGAGTTTTCTTGTTCTTACTAGGCTGTATTTTCCCTCATTGTATTGGGTTTTCTACCTATAATTCGTTGTAGTGCTGGGTTTGTGGTCAGATATTATGTGAATTTTGATTTGTTTTGAAATATCTTCGTCTCTCCATCGATGGTGATTGATAGTTTTACTGGGTATAGCAGCTTGGGCTGGCACTTGTGCTCTCTTAAGGAGTGCATGATGTCTGTCCAGACTCTTCTAGCTTTCATAGTCTCTGTTGAGAAATCGGGTGTGAGTCTGATTGGTCTGCCTTTATATGTTACCTGACCTTTTTCCCTTACTCCTTTTAGTATTCTTTCTTTACTTTGGGCACTTGATGTTTTTACTATTATGTGTCGGGAGGTATTTCTTTTCTGGTCCAACCTATTTGGAGTTCTGAAGGCTTCTTTTATGCTCGTGGCCATCTCATTTTTGAGGGTAGGGAAGTTTTCTTCTATGATTTTGTTGAAGATATTTACTGTGCCCTTTAGTTGATACTCTTCTCCCTCTTCTATTCATATTATTCTTAGGTTCGGTCTTCTCATTGTGTCTTGGATTTCCTGGACATTTTGGGTTAGGAGCTTTTTGTTTTTTGCATCTTCTCTGGCTGTTTTGTCTATGTTTGCAATGTTGTCTTCTGCCCCCGAGATTCTCTCTTAGATCTCTTGTAATCTATTGGAAATGCTTGCTTCTGTGACTCCTGATTTCTTTTTTTGGTGTTCTGACTCTAGGGTTATCTCTTTTAGTGTTTTCTTTATTGTGTCAATCTCTGTTTTAATTTCCCTCTTCCATTCCTTTATTTCTTTGGTTCTGTTTTCCTCTAGTTCTTTGAGTTCTTTGAGTGTTTTTCTTGTTTCTTCTTTAAAAGCTTCTGAATCTTTTTGCTTTTCCTCCCTTTCTTGTTTAATTAACTCTATCAGCGTCTTGAGGCATGATTTCAGGTCTGTGTCTTCTTTTTCTGGTGTGTTTGGAGTTCCGATGTTTGCTGTTATGGGAAAGCTGGGCTCTGGTGTTCTAGTTTGTCTTGGTTCCCTTGGGATATACTCTTTCTCTTTCCTCTTGCCATTTTGTTGTCAGTGATATGTTCTTACCTTTCCCTTGTATCTGGTCTGTATCCCTGGTTCTCCACTGGTTGAAGTGTCAGATGGGTCAAGCCCTGTTTTATACCTCAGAGTCGTCGGGTGTGAGCAGAAGTTCCAATGTTCTGTTTCTGTTTGCTGGTTCAGGCACAGTTGCTCAGCCTCTATGAGCTGCCGTTCCACCTGGCAGGTAGGCCAGGCTCCACTCTGTGTCCGGAAGTTGCCTCCGGGTGGAAACAGAAGTTCTGATTTTCTGTTCCCAATTGCCGTTGCTCAGCCTCTATGAGCTGCCGTTCCGCCTGGCAGGTAGGCCAGGCTTCGCTCTGCCTCACGTATGAAACTTTATAAAAACTTAACGAGCTTATGATTTCCTAGGTACTTTTTAGTCTGTGATTGTGTGACAGCTTAGCCATAATCATAACTTGCAAAAGCTTTACAATTACCTTGATTAAACTTACAAAAGGAATACTCATCATTTCCTATTTCTGAGAATTTGATTACGGCCTTACTCTGCTCTGTAGGTTCCTCTGTAGGCAATTTTCCTTCATTTTACAATAAGTTCTGTGACGGAGCTCTTTAGAAAACTACAGACACAACGGACACAATGTGAACAATGCACAGATAACTTTACACAACTAACATATATCCTCAGTATACAGATGTCCTTGAGGAAATTCATTGCTTGGTAATCACACCTTCTTAAAACATAAAGACTCTGTTTATTAACAACATGTGGTTAGTGTTATTTTTATTAACAAAACACCTCAAATTCACCAAGAGCCAGGCTCTATCCCAAGTGTTTTGAGATGTTCTTTATATATATTAACTATTAAATTCTCATAAAAATATTCCTTTCATTTATATTAAAAATATACTGAGGCACAAAGAGAACTTAAATAATTTCTTCAGATCCAAGAGCTAACGGCAGAACCAAATGTTCAGCCATCATTCTAGCATGGGCTTAAGAGCCTATTCTGAATTACTTTCAGAGGTATTATATAAAAATGTCACCATGACATTTATAAACATCTATATTATCTTAGAGTTGTTCTATTTTTCATTGTCCATATATGGTTTGATGTCAGCTTTTATGTACTCATATAAAAATGTATAACAATAACATAGCTGGTATAATAAATAATATTATATAAGAATATATAATACATATTTTTACAAATGGAAATATATGTTAGGTCTGACATACACCTTTGGTATTGCTAATTTTTTTCCAATAATTTATAATTGAAAGATTCAGTATGAATTTCTTTATAGTTCAGTGTATTTTATTAAATACTTTAAAGATCTCTGCCGAATGTGACTTCACACAGTGTATTTTCTGAGCAGCGTCTTGTTCCTCCTCTGGGTAGCTTCTCAGACCAACCATCAGGTGCATGTAACTGTCTTCACAGTCTGCAGCTCATCCCTGGAAGTCACGTGGTCAAGATGCTGACTTAAGCCAGCATATATAAGCTTACTGTGTGGCATGAGATCATGATTGCTTGGATTATTTTGTCTCTTAGATTCAGGTAAGAGAGATGATAAGTCCAGTCAGTCATTTACTTACTAAGATCATGTTCCATACTTAGAGAGATTTATTCTCCCCCATATTATTAGCTATTCCACATGCTAGAGATACAGCATACCCATTGTGATGCGATGCCATGAAACTCTAGGCAAATAAGATTTTTTTCTGCATTGAGTCATGAATTTCTAGATGGACTATATTCCAGAGACTAGCAGAAAGATCAGCAAACATTTGCTGAGTATTTGCTATGGGTCAAGTATTGCAGTCTATCACTAAATCTCACGAGATATGTACTTTATTTATTACCATGAACACAAGACAAAGCAGAAAAGAGAGATTAAGCAACTGAGAAAAGAGCTCACAGCTTTGACTTTAGCATTTGCTTCGCTCTTAATCCCTGTATATGCAGCCAGTAAGTAGCCTGTGTTGAAACAAGACTGCCAGTTCCTAGCTGTGAAATACAATCTGTGCCTTAGTTTCTGTAACATTAAAGACATGCTCGGACTTGAAGAACTGGAGACATTTCACATAGTAATACATAAAATGACCTTTGAAATGTTCATATTTAGTTTCACCCAGCTACAGAAGTGATCCAGGTGCATTCTGAATTGGTAGACTTTATATTCTGGATTTACATACTGTGTCATTTTATTCCATTCCACTACCCTCATTCATAGAATAGCTCCCTCTAGAACCAAACTTAATTCCTGCCGTAAGTTATAGTTATTTACTGTTTTGTGCAGCACTACCTCATAGACATACCCTTAAGGCTCACATGTCACCATCTAAACCAATGTTCACAGGTCAAAGAAAGGTATTGTGGGGGGCCCTGAACTCAATGCCACCTAAAACATAGCATAACACACACACACACACACACACACACACACACACACACACACATACACACACACACACACACACACACACACACACACACACACACAAACTTCTATACACAAAGAAAGGAGAAAAATAAAATAAAATAAGAAAAGAAAAGAAAAGAAAGAAAACAAATTCAGAGCAGCCAGCAACCTGGGTACAGTTCTGCATTGTCCACAAAGTCTCCTTCTTAAAGAATTTATTTACTTGAGTAGCTAGGGAACTTCTAAAGAGGATTCCTGGGAAAATCTTAATGGGTAATGGAATCTACTAACCAGTGTTGCTAGGGGCTCCATTTTGTGAGCTTGGCAGGAAGGAAAATCAAACCACGTTTTGCCCTCCATCTATAAATAAATACCCACTCTGTTCCATTCTACACCCTAGGAGCTCTTTCATGTTCTCCACAGAAATTGGCTGTGCATTTTCTTTTGTGAGCAATGGCTCTCTCTGATTTAATAAATTCCATTTTACACTAATGTAATCCTCAAGAGGATTTGGAACCCATTAGGAATGTGCTATTTAAAAGCCTCATTGGACCCCATCAATGTTTCCTGGAACAAATTACAGGTTTAACACATTAAAATTCTATCTTGAGTGAATTCTGTGAACATTTTCTAAAAGTAGGCATGGAAGATGCTATTGAAAATATAACAGGAAGAGTATAAAGAACATTTTCTAAGAAAATCATTAGTGAGAGAATAATTCAGTTCTTTATATAGCAAATAATCTGGTTGATTCATCAACAAAATAGCACCAGGTTAAAGTTGGTATAATCATTCATCTGAAAAGATTATATATATATTATTAATAATGCATGCACATGGTTATGTATGTGTAGGGTGTACTTGGTGGCATGCGAGCCATAAATATTGTATAGAGGTCAGAGGACAACTTTGGAGTATGTTTTCTTTTTTTACCTTTATGATAATTCTAGGGATGGAATGCTGGTCATTAAGCTTTCATGGCACAAACCTTAACATGCTAAGACATCTCTCTGCTCTTATTGTTCACTTTTTTATATTAAGTAGAAGATGGCTTTATTCAAATTCTTAATCAATTTCTGTTTTATAAAGTTGGAATCTGACCTTCCACTTTACAGGGCAGAAAATAAACTAAGCATACATTTTCAACTTATCTCCATCTTAAATTTTTATAAGAAAGCAGCCCAAGAAAAAACATAAAGGAATTTTTATTCTTTCTCTCTGCCTTTCCTTCTCCATTTCCTCTCCTTCTCTTTTCTCCCTCTCTCCTCCTCTTCCTTTTCTCTCTTTTCCTCCCTTGTTTACTCTCTGGCGTCTACACACTTCTCCCAGGTCTCCAGGTCTGAATACACATGATCTTTGTCACTATTCGCAGATGTATTATTTTAAGATGTTGAGCTTTCTCTTGAGCCACATCTCTTTATCTCTGTGAACCAGTTCCAGCCTTCCATATGTGTAGTGTGCTGAGTGCTAGCTGACTGAATATACATCCCTGCCTTCAGCTTTTTGATAAAATGGGAATTGTGAATACAGTGTCAATGTGATAAATATCAGGGGCATGTTTTGAAACCCAAAGAGCCAACAAGGAGACCAAAAGAGCCTTTTGGACTCATCCACACCTCACAGTTGAGCAGATGCCAGCCTAGGTTCAGCTTCAACCTGAGTCTGCTGCTCTGTTGCTCTGTAAAAATGCTTTCACTCTGGCTGCTTCAGTGAGGATTAATGTGCTCCATGTCCTAAAGCGAAGCTTAACTGGTAATCATTTCTATCACTATTTTCCTTCTGGGAATGACAAGCAGTCTATCTTCACTCTCCCCAAAATTGTAGAAACACTGTCTTAGTGAGATTTAGGACTGAGTGACTAACTTCAGGAAGTAAGGTCTGGCTTAGAATATTGATTTTTTGGAACAGATATACTTAGAAAAGTCTTTAATACACAATAGCTGAGACTGGTATCTAAAATTCTGAGAGGAAGGCTGATGATGCAATGTGTTTTGGGCAGCAATATTCCTATCCTGATTAGTAAGTATGGTCAAATCTACCCTTAATGTAACTGACTTGTTTAGTACTAAGTATTGTAACAAATAATAAAAAAATACCAAAGATCCAAAGTCATGATTATATTTTCTATGATAAACATCTTCCTAAGGTTCAAGCAAAGTTTATGTAAAACTATGTGTCCATATATAATTCCAAACCACTAGCCAGATATGGTAACTGAGCACTTCATATGTAAGTTATAAAAACACAGTGGATTTTGAAGGCTCTGTACAAAATTTAGAAAGAAAATCGTTTTTACACTAATTATAAATTACAAATTTTGGGATAAGCATCTTAATTTGTTGGAATATATGAGGTTAATACAGAATTTGTCACTTGTTAAAGAGTTTTTTTTTTAATGGTACACATCTGTCATCACAGTCCTTGTGGTAGGGCTTAGTTTTTGTAAATAGTGAGACTTCTGTTAAAAGGTCTTATTTCAAATACATTTACAGTCAGCCTGAGAACAGCATGGGAGAGAATCACCATAATTCACAATTTCAGAGATGATGAATTCTATTATGTTGCTGTCTAAAATCCATTTTTTTTTTTAATTCCGTGGAGCTTTTCTTATGCACCTCCTTTGAACGACCATCTCATCTTCCTAGGGACGTCATTGATGAAATACTGCCCTGCAAGCATGGTACATAAGTCACTATTCACATTGGCTGGATTATGCATCCCTGCTGTTCTTGGGGGCGTTGGGCAGTATTTTTATCCATTGCCCATACTTATCTAAAGAACATATAGGTTTTCATTTCTAGTTGTGTTGTGGAAGATAGGCGGGAGAAAAGGTAGTTATATCTATCTCACCTTCAATTAAAACATCCTACATTCATCTCTATCTGTCTATCATCTATCTATCTATCTATCTATCTATCTATCTATCTATCTATCTATCTATCTATCTCTCTATCTGTCTGTCTGTCTGTCTCTCTGTCTGCCTATAATGTATGTATGTATGCATGTATGTATGTATGTATGTATGTATGTATGTATGTATGTATGTATCTATCTATCTATTATCTCCCTCATCATCCCTCTCTTTCTCCTTTGGTAGGAGCACCATCCCCCAACACATACACACAATCTGCAGGATTAGGCACATCCTCTCCCACTGGGATGAGGCTACAGGTTTAGGTACAGCCTCCACTCCAGTGGTTGGTAGACCCACATGAAGACCAAGGTGCCCATTTGCTACATATGTGCCAGGGACCTTGGTTCATCCTGTGTATGCTTTTTGGTTGGTGGTTCTGTCTCTGAGAGCTTCCAGGTGTCCATGTTAGTTGATGCTGTTGGTCTTCCTATAGAGTTCCTATTCCCTTCAGGGCTTTTAATCCTTCCCATAACTCTTCCATAACAGTCAATCTTTGGTTGTAGGTATCTGCATCTGTTTTCAGTCAGATGCTTGGTAGAGCCCCTGAGAAGACATTTCTTCTCATCTCCTGTCTGCAAATATAACAGAGTATCATTAATGGTGCCAGTAATTTGGCAATGAGAGGGAGAGGAGTGAGATTGGGGGGAAGGGGATAACATCTGAAATGTAAATACAGAGAATATCCAATAATTATGTTTTTTAAATTAGTGCCAGTGATTGGCACTTGCTCATGGGATGAGTCTCAAGTTGGGCCAGTTATTAGTGGGCCATTCCTCCAGTCTTTGCTCCATTTTGTTCCTGCATTGCTCTTAGACAGGACAAACTTTGGCTGAAAAGTTTTGAGGATGGGTTGGTGTCTTTATTCTTCCATTGAGCATCCTGCCTGTCTATAAGAGGAGGTCTCTTCAAATTCCATGTCCCCACTGTCAGGCATCTCTACTAAAATCACCTGCATTGACTCGACAGCCTCTCTCATCCTAAGTCTCTGAAACTTCCTAAAAATTCTCCCCATACCCCAACTCTGGCAGCTTCAGATTTTCATTCATTCTCCTAGCCCTCTGCCCCCCTCTCCTATTTCTCCCCACTCTTGCTCTTGCCTTCCCCATTCTCCTCCCATTCCACTTTTCACCCAGTTCTCTCCCTCTTTTTTGCCTCTTATGACTATTTTATTCCCCAGTCTATGTTAGATTCAAGTGTTCTTGGTTGGGCCTTCCTTCTTGTTTAAGTTTTTGGAGTCTGTAGGGTGTATCAGGGGTATCATGTACTTTATGGCTAATATCCAATTATGAATGAGTATATACCATGCATGTCCTTTTGGGTTTGGGTTACCTCATTCAGAGTGATATTTTCTAGCTCCATCGGTTTGTCTGCAAAATTTGTGATGACCTGTGTTTAATTGCTGAAGAGTATCTCATTATGTACATGACCCATATTTTATGTATCCATTCTTCAGTTGAGGAACGTTTGGCTAGTTTCCAGTTTCTGGCTATTAATAATAAGGCTGATATAAGGAACATAGTGGACCATGTGTCCTTGTGGTATGGTGGAGCATTTTGGGGTATATGTTCAGGAGCAGTATAGCTTTGTCTTGAGTGAGAACTTCTCCCAATTTTCTGAGAAACCACCAGATTGATTTCTAGAGTGGCTGTACAAGTTTGCCATCCTACCAGCTGTGGAGGATTATTCCCCTTGCTCTACATTTTCCTCAGCATGTGCTGTTCTTTGAGTTTGTTTTATCTTAGATATTCTCATTGGTATAAGGAAGAATCTTAGGGTCATTTTTATTTGCATTTTCCTGATGACTAAAGATGCTGATCATCATTTTAAAAGCTACTAGGCCATTTGAGATTCCTCTGCTGAAAAATCACTGTTTAGCTCTGTGCTTTATAATTAAAAATTTGATTGTTTAGTTTGTTGGAGTCTAACTTCTTGAGTTCTTTACATTTTGCTTTGATATTATCCCTCTGTTAGATGTAGAATTGGTGAAGATCTTTTCCAAATCTATATGCTGCTGGTTTGTCCTATTGACAGTGTCCTTTGCCTTACAGAAGCTTTTCAGTTTCATGAGGTTCCATTTATCTGTTGTTAATTATAGAGCCTGAGGCATTGGTTTTCTTTTGAGGAAATTTTCTTCTCTACTAATGAGATAAAGGCTATTTCCTACTGTCTCTTCTATTAGCTTTAGTGCATAAACTTTTATGTTGGGGTCCTCAATCCTTAAATACTCTTTGGGGATTTGCTTAAAAAAGTTTTTATAACTTGTAATTTGGTGAAAGAAATTATCAGAAATACTCACCAGTCAAATAAGTGGCACATTTCATTAAGTATACCCTGTTATTTGAGTGTGGTGTGTAATTTAGGAATATGCAGGTATTTAAGAATACAGGAAACCATATTTGGTTAAGAATCCCTCTACTTGATATCCACATGAACCAAGCAAACAAAGGGCTCAGTTAATAGTTGTAAAGCCCTTTTCCTTTTATTGTTTTATTCTGACATCTGCAAAATTATACTCTCTCATTCCCACTGGTCTACCTGTTCTGAGGGATGACAATGAAAGAAGTTACAATATGATTCAGAGATGTGTATACTTGGTCCTTTGTGTCAGTGGACTCTAGTGTGATTATTCTGTGTTTCATGGCTAATATCTACTTTTAAGTGAGTACATGTCACATAAGTCCTTCTGCATCTCAAGACAAGGAAGGTTGGTTGACTCTCATAACAGGAAATTAAACACATATTGGAGGTGGATGGAGGGAGGGACCTGGGTATAAAAGTGGACAGGGAAGAAATAGAAGTACGGGGAAGATTGCGAATAGGGAGAACAGGGAAGACAGACATAAATTGATGGTGTACCGAGGAGGGGGCATCTCTAGAAAGTGCCAAAGATGTGGAATAGGGGAGACTATAAGTTGTCTATCAAGGTGACTCTAGCTGCAATTCTTACCAGTGAGGGATATGGATCCTGAACTGTTCACTTCCTGCAGCAGGCAAGACTCCCAAGAAGGGTAATAAGTACAGCAACCTACCCATAAAGTGTCTCCTATATACAAGGTGTTCAGGGACAAAAGACAGAACAGAGGTAGAGGGAATGGCCAGCCAATGGCTGACTCAAATTGAGACCCATACCACGGATAGGAATTAATCTCTGATACTATTAATGCTACTCTGTATAATTGTCCTGTTAGAGGGCCTATCCAACAGCTGACTAAAACAGATGCAGATATCCACAGAAAAACATTATGTGGAGCTCAGTGAGTCTTGTAGAAGAGTGGGGGAAATATTGAAGGATCTGAAGAGAATAGGGACTTCACAGGATGGCCAACAGAGTCAAATAATATGAACCCTTTGGGGTCCCAGAGACTGAACCATCAATCAGAGAGTGAGAATTGGCTGGACATATGCCCCCTGCACATATATAGGAGATGTGCAGCTTGGTCTTTATGTAGGTCCTCAACCACCGGAGTGGGAGCTGTGCCTTGATTTGTTGACTGCCTATGGTTCCTGTTCCCCTAACTGGGTCACCTTGACTGGGCTCAGTGAAAAAGGATGTGCCTAGTCCTTCAGTGTTTTGTTTGTGAATGACCCACAGCTGGCTACTGCATACATGCTGCATGGTTCAAGGCTGGCTACTAAAAACAAGATGTACTTGTATAACATTTTTATAAGCATTTGTTTTTCTAATCTTACATAAGACCACGCATGGATATTTCTATAATTCTGCTTTCAGCCTTGCATATGTTTTTAAAATCACCAAAGAGAAATGACTAATATGTGTTGGCGTTGCTCTGTAAAAAAAAAATTTTTATTAGCAATGTATTCTTACCTTCTTAGATGTGAAAAATCTAGGATCATAGCTTCAATCATTGTAAGGAGGGTTAATCTAAAGCATGTGGTTTTCTCCTTTCTCTACCATTCTAAGGGTAGAGGGTTATAGTATAAATTATGTATTTATGAGATAGGGACCAGTGAGACATTAATGTAAGCATACTTAAAGATTACCTTATTTTAAATATATTTAGGAAGAAGTGTTGCCTCTTAGGCTGGAGTTCAGCTAATTATAAGTGTTTGTAGGCCACACTGTGCTAAGAAATTTACTATAAGGTTGACCTGGGATGTGGAATATAACTCTACAGTCTCCACACAATATTTAGGAATTCTGTATGTTTCCTAAAGTCTGCTGCTGAATTGGCTTCACCATTTTATTTGTTCCTCTTGTTTGTATGGCAGTTTTGAAATGAATAAATATCAAAAACTATGTTTGAGAAAATTAGCTTTGCCTATGATTACTATTTTGAATCAGTAAGTAATGAAAAATGTCCTCATCCATTCCATCTCTCCTTCCTCCTTGATGTTGGGGCTTCTAAGACTTCTCAATGTATATGATGTTTCTTTTCCAAATTTTATGAGAATTTGTCTTTTCTTTTTGATCAAAGGATTTATTGAGAGAGGATAATACTATATTTAATGTGGATTGAAAGTGCACTCAATGTTAGCTTGTTAAGAACTGAAGATAACTATCCTTACATATTTAATTTGCTCTTAACATGGGTGAAAACAGGCTACACTTTGTGGTGTATGACAATTCTGGTATCTATGAATATTAAGCAAGTTTCTTTTTTTCTGGGTCATGAATCTTTCCAACATGGCCACTAAAAAAACTTGCTCTTCAGAACCTCAATTATGTATTTATATAACACAATATTAATTCAAGATAGAAAAGATCCCCTTGCTTAATAATTTTTATTGAACTGAAGATAAAATAGAAAAATACTTTCCTAACTCATTTCATTATACTTCGGACAAAACTTTGAAAATGAATTCATTGAAATTTGCAAAAATAAGCAATTTCACGTCATGTATTCCCATTAGATTCAGGGAAAAGTACTAATTTTATTTCCAGAATTTTTATATTTTCCATGAACTGAATTCTTTATAAATAGCTGTCCGATTCAACTACTTAGCAGAACAAGAAAACACAAAGCTGAATTTTGGACTGTAAGATGACTGAATTCCATGCTCTCAAAAAAAAAAAGAATTGTTAATAGAGATATAATTAGCTCAATACCCAATGTATTAGACAAACAGAAAAATTACAATTACCACCTCTTGGCATTGTTCTATTTGAACCCCCATTCTCATTTATTTATTGTTTATTTATTTACTCATTTTTTAAGCTTGAATTCCATTGTTCCTTTCAAATCCTCGTCTCTTTTGGAAATTTTATACAACCTACTTGCTAAGTTGACCTAGGCTATCTTTCTCTCCATGTTTAAAGTTTCTTCATTTTGTTTAGGATTAAACTCCAAAGGTCAGCACAGGTGGGGCAAGAATTCATTCTCTTCCAGTATGGAACTAGTAGTTGTCAGGTAAAGCAGATACATATATCTATAAATCCACCTACCAATAGTCCTTAACTAGGCAGTCAGGATGGTGTTTGAGGCAGGAGTATTGTGAATTTCAGGTCAACTTAGGCTACAAAGTGAGATCCTATCTTAAAGCAAACAAGCAATTACAAAAAGGCAAGACAAAACAAAAGCTAAGCAAAGACAAACAAAGGAAACTAAAGTTTGCTTTTCTAATTTCCAGCATAATCTCTATGATGCAAGCTGAGAATTACCCAAGCTGCTCCATCTAGAACATCTACTCCATGATCTTAGACTAAACATACCGAAAGATATGTCCACCATCTTTGCCTCTTGACTAAGGACCTTGAGCTGAGCATGCTTAGGAATATGCCCCTTCCTAATGTGCTGATCCCCTCAAGAAGTTGTAGGCCTTCTTTGTTCCTAGAGGACATTGCTTTAGAAGGAACTTTTCTGCTGCCTGGTACTAATAGATCTTTCTTTGGTAATTTATTTCTTGGCCATAATTTTCATTAGTGTACTCTTGTTCATGAGAACCTTTGTCAGAACAGAGGCTGAAAAAAAAATTTCCAGATTGACATGTGAAAGCTTTTTTAAAATATGCCCTGCCAAATCACTGAGAAAAACAAGATCCAAATCTCCAAAAATACCATAGAGTTCCTTTGTGTTGGCCATCAACTGCTGGGGCCAGAGCCTGCTCTTAAATGTGCTTTCTATATTCAGTGAGACTCCCTTGGAGAAAATTAATTGTTTCTTTGCAAGTGGTTGTTGGTTTCAGGTAGCTTTTGTGTCAAAAATGAATGACTGGGTGAGCTTCCTATGTCAGCACTAGGCCCCCAGAGACCTGTGCTGTCCCTGTGTGTGCAGCCACAGTCTCTGAGTTCATATGTATGTCAGCTGTTTTCTATCAAAAATGCCTTGTGTTCTTGGTATTCTCCCTCCCCTCTGGTTCTTACACTCTTCCTGCCTCTTCTTCCATAGCGTTCCCTGAGTCCTAAAGAGAGGGATTTGATAAGAACATCTCATTTAGGACAGATCGCTTCCAGGTCATCCTCTCTCTTCACATTGTACAAATATATTTGTTCCCATCTGCAGCAGGAAGAAGCTTCTCTTCTGACAGCAGAGCCTTTTTAGTTTGTTTTTAATTATTTGTTATCAGTATTATTATTTTAGATGTATGTTTGTATTCCAATGAGAGAAATAAAGGTGTGAATTTGGGTGAATGAAATAATGGGGAAGATCTAGGAGGAGCTAGAGAGGGGAATCTATAAACAGAATATATTATATTAGAAAATCAGTTTTTAAAATTTTCATTGGATATATTTTATTTACATTTTAAATGATATTCCCTTTCATGGATCCCCTTCCATAAGCCCCTTATCCCACTTCTCCCCTTGCTTCTATGAGGGTGTCCCCCACCTTCCCAACCCCTTTAGACTCTCCACCCTAACATTCCCCTACACTGGGACATTAAGTTCTGGCAGGACCAAGGGCTTCTCTTCCAACTGATGCCCAACAAGGCCATCCTCTGCTACCTAGTCAATGGGAGCTATGGGTCCATCGATGTGTACTCTTTGGATAGTGGTTTAGTACCTGGGAGCTCTGGTTGGCTGGTATTTTTGTTCTTATGGGGTTGTAAAGCCCTTCAACTCCTTCAATCCTTTAACAACTCCACTGGGGTTTGTTCTCAGTTCAGTGGTTAGTTGTTAGCATCCACCCCTGTATTTGTCATGATCTGGAAGAGTCTCAGAAGACAGCTATATCAAGCTTCTGTCATTATGTATTTCTTGGCATTAGCAATATTGTCTGGGTTTGGTGACTGTATATGGGCTGGATCTCCAGGTGGAGCAGTCTCTAAATGGCCTTTGCTTCAGTCTCTGCTTCAAACTTTGTCTCTGTATTTCCTCCTGTGGATATTTTTGTTCCCCCTTTTGAGAAGGACCAAAGCATCTTCACTTTGGTTTTCCTTTTCCTTGAGCCTGATGTGGTCTGTGAAATGTATCTTGGGTATTCCAAGCATTTGGGATAATATCAACTTATCAGTGATTGCTTACCATGGGTGGTTTTCATCTGTCTGTCTGTTTGTTTGTTTGTGACTGGGTTATCTCACCCAGGATGATATTTTCTAGATCCATCCATTTGCTTAAGAATATCATGAGCTCATTGTTTTTAATAGCTCAGTAGTACTCCATTGTGTAAATATACTACATTTTCTGTATCCATTCCTCTGTTGAAGGATATCTATGTTCTTTCCAGCTTTTAGCTATTATAAACAAGGCTGCTGTGAACATAGTAGAGTATGTGTCCTTTTTTTATGTTGGGCATATGTCCAGGAGTGTTATAGCTGGGTCATCAGATAGTACTATGTCCAGTTTTCTGAGGAACCTCCAAACTGGTTTATAGAATGGCTGTGCTAACTTGTAATCCCACCAACAATGGAGGCATGTTCCTCCTTATCTACATACTTGCCAGCATCAGCTGTAACCTGAATATTTTATCTTAGCGATTCTGACTGGTATGAAGTAGAATCTCAGGGTTGTTTTGATTTGCATTTCCTTGATTACTAAGGATGTTGAATATTTCTTTAGGTGCTTCTCAGCTATTTGATATTCCTCAGTTGTGAATTCTCTGTTTATCTTTGTCCCCCACTTTTTAATAGTGTTCTCTGATGATCTGAAATCTAACTTCTTGAGTTCTTTGTAGATATTGGATATTAGCCCTCTATTGGATGTAGAATTGGCAAAGATCTTTTCCCATTCTGTTGGTTGACATTTTATCCTAATGATAGAGTCCTTTGCCTTATGGAAATTTTGAAATTTTATGAGGTCCCACGTGGAATTCTGTTAAAAAAAAATCCTCCAGCCCATGTGTACAAAGCTCTTCCCCACTTTCTCTTTTGTTAGTTTGAGTGTATCAGGTTTTATGTAGAGGTTCTTGATCTACTTAGATTTGAGATTTCAACAGGGTGATAAGAGTAGATTAATTTGCATTATTTTACCTTCTGACCACCAGTTGGAACATACCATTTGTTGAAAACGCTATCTTATTTCCACTGGATGGCTTTAGTTCTTTTGTCAAAGATGAAGTAAACATAGTTGTGTGGGTTCATTTCTGGGTCTTCAATCCTATTCTATTGATCTACCTTCCTGCCTCTGTACTAATACCATACATTTTTTTTTCTTCTTTTTTAATCAGGATTGATCTGTAATATAGCTTGAGGTCAGGGATGGTGCTGTATATGATGTGTGTATATGGGGGTGCTCTGATGGCTCTTTTCTCATACCACAAGCACACTCCAATTCCTGGGACTGCGTTAGCTTTCTTAATAAGCTATCTCTATTTATGCTTCTAATTATACATCCACAACCCTGGACATACTCCCCATTTCTCTGATCTCCATGACTAACTTGAAAGGCAAGGCTTTTTCTGCAAGTCTTCTGATTTGAGGACTTTCAGCTAGTCTCTATAGTTCTCTCACCCTCTGATAAAACTGTCCTTGAGTTTCATTATGACTCCATTTTAAAATTCTTATATTATGAACCCAGAAGAGGGTCTTTCAGTTTCCCTGGCAACAAGCTCATTGCACTCAATTACAGCATCCCACTGATTTTCATGTTAGTTTAGCTGTATATTCTTGAAATAATATTGAGCATTACCACCAAATTTCTCAGTCAACCTCCACCCAGTCCCTTTTCTCTCATGCATGCAAGCATGCATTCACTATACTGTCTAAATGTCTCTTTGACGATTCATGCTTAGCTTTTATAGTCTATTTCTATGTTTATTGGTAGGTTAGCTTATGATTTATTATAAATTTTAAGGCAAGATTTAGTCACCAAAACTAATAACTGCTAACTAATAACCATGCATCTAGAAGCAAAGTAAAAGATATAAGATGCCTGTCTTACTGTTTAAGCAATACTTTACAGTGTCTTCCATGACATATTTGTAACTTGTATGTTGGCTCATCATAATTTAATTAAACTAGAACGTAGGAAAAAATTCAATGCCTTTATATTTAGCTGTTTCCAGGGAAATTCGATAAGAGGGATGTATTTTTATTTCAGTTTTCTACAAATAGAGAGAATAGCTGTTGCCTTTCCAAACCTCCCAAGTCTTATATAATAAAAATAATACGTCGTTATTGCCAGTGATAGAAAAGCTGTGATTAAATTTAAAACTATGTGGGAGATAAAATCCTGGACACCTGTCAGAAACACAGGGGCAGTAAAAATGTTTACATTGTTTTGTACTTGGTAATCCACAGGCAAAGGAGACTATTATACAAAACAGAATGTGACATTTAAAATGCAAAACTGGGAGCTAAGAGAGATGCCTTTGCAGATGAAAGCACTTGCTTCTCTTGCAGGTTCAGCTCTTGCACACACATCAAGTGGCTCACAACTAACTGTTTGTAATGTTCCAGGGGATCTGAATCCCTCTTCCGGCCTTTGTAGAAACCTGCATGCACATGGATGTGCATACATACACCAAAGGAAACACAAACTCATAAAGTGTAAAAGATGCCGAATTATTTCAGACAGCAGTTCAGGTTTAAAATTTTTGTCTGTTTCTACGCTTTCATAATACAGCATATGTTGGTCTCCTGCATCATCTCTACACGGCCAAAGCCACACTAAGTAAAAGTTATCAAAAAACATTTCTACCTGTTTAGGGGCAATCTCAATTTATTCTCACAGCAATAAAGATTTTGTTATGATCATTCTCACATTAAAAGGCAAATGGATGTTCATAAGTTGGGCTTTATAAATTTCACACTCAAATAGCTGGTAAATAGAATTCAAGCATATGGATAAATATGTTCCCAAGAATATCCATGACCTTTACCACTTGGGAGCAAACTGGTATCTAATTAGTCCAGATGAATTTGCTTTTTAATTAAGTGAACTATTTCATTCTAGAGATTTGCCAGTCTGTTGGATAGGGTCTAAAGCAGACTTGCTTGGTTGTTCTATAGTGACACCTTATTCATTTTATAAAATCAATTAACTATTAATCATTATGTTATCTACCATTTAAAACAATATTCAAATTCTAAATTGAACAACTAGGATTAGTATTGTCAGTTCACCTTTTTACAGAGACCTTGGCTTTGATCCAGGTGGTTTAGATCTTTAATGGATCAGTAGTTCCAGCAGTAGTTTTAGTACACAAGTTATGTTTGAGCTTATACAGTACACTTGAGTTACTACAGTAGCTCAAATGAATAGCAAAGAACATCAAAGTTACAAATGTTTACAGCATGAAACAACTCTACGAGTCTGATGACACCCAGTGATGGTTCTTGGCACTGTCCCAACATAACAGGTTGTGAATGATGTCAAACTCTGAGAAACAAGAATGACAAGAAAAGCCTTTTTTATTGGTTTGCCTAGATTTAGCCACATCCCTTCTTTATTTTGTAGTTTTATTTTTTTATTTTTTTAAACAACTTTATTTTACAAAACAAAGATAAATATACAGATTTTAAACATTTTTGCTTAAAATTATACATTTTTGTCAGTACTTTTTTTTCAGATTTTAAAATAATTTTTACATATAACTATATGAATATATTTTTTAGTCAGTACTTGATTTTTTTTAAGGTTTGATAGTGTGCATTGAAAACTTAATAGTTACTATGAGCTTAAAGTACATGTAAAACAAAATGTAACATGGAAATAGTCAAAGTTTTCTTGTTGTGTAAAGATTATTTTGTTTTGTTTTGTTTTGTTTTCTTTATTTCTTGGACTTCATACAGTCTGTGAGTTGTTTCTGGGGGAGTGGAAGCCTCTGGGGTTAGCATCCACTATCAGTGACTGCATATTATGTCTGTTCTTTTGTGACTGGGTTATCTCACTCAGGATGATATTCTCTAGATGCAGCCATTTTCTTAAGAATTTGGTTAAGTCATTGTTTCTGGTGGCTGAATAGTATTCCATTGTGTATATGTACAACAATTTTTGTATCCATTCATCTTCTGAAGGACATCTGGGTTCCTTCCAGCTTCTGGCTATTATAAATAGAGCCGCTATGAACATTGTGGTGCATATATCTTTGTTGTGTATTAAAGTGTCTCTGGGGTATATGCCCAGAAGTAGAATAGCTGAGTCTTCAGGTAGTACTATATCCAATTTTCTGAGGTATCGCCAGAGTGATTTCCAGAGTGGTTGTATTAGCTTGCAACCCCACCAACAGTGGAGAAGTGTTCCTCATTCTCCGCAGCCTCGCCAGCATCTGCTGTCATCTGAGTTTTGGATCTTGGCCAATCTGACTGGTGTGAGGTGGAATCTCAGGGTTCTTTTGATTTGCATTTCCCTGATGGCTAAGGATGTGGAGCACTTCCTCAGATGTTTCTCGGCCATTCGGTGTTCCTCAACTGAGAACATTTTGTTTAGCTCTATACCCCATTTTTTAGTAGGGTTATTTGATTCTCTGGTGTCTAGTTTTTTGAGTTCCTTGTATACCTTGGATATTAGGCCTCTATCTGATGTGGTGTTGGTAAAGATCTTTTCCCATTCTGTTGGTTGCCATTTTGTTTTCTTGACAATGTCCTTAGCCTTACAGAAACTTTGCAATCTCATTAAGTCCCATTTGTTAATCTTTGACCTTAGAGCTTGAGCCATTGGTGTTTTGTTCAGGAAATTTTCTCCTGTACCTATGTGTTCTAAGGTTTTCCCTACTTTCTCATCTAACAGTTTCAGTGTATCTGGTTTAATGTGGAAATCTTTGATTCACTTACACTTGAGCTTTGTACAAGGAGATAAGAATGGGTCTATTTTCATTCTTTTGCATGCTGAGTGCCAGTTGGACCAGCACCATTTGTTGAATAGGCTGTCCTTTTTTCATTGAATGTTTACTGCTCCTTTGTCAAAAATCAGGTGACCATATACATGAGAGTTCATTTCTCGGAAAGGAAGAGATAAAAACATCACTCTTTGCCAATGGCATGGTAGTGTACTTCAGTGACCCCAAAAATTCCACCAGAGAACTCCTACAGCTGATAAACAATTTCAGAAAAGTGGCTGGATACAAAATTAACTCAAACAAATCGGTAGCCTTCCTATACTCAAAGGACAAACATGTTGAGAAAGAAATTAGGGAAAAGGTACCCTTCACAATCGTCACAAATACTATGATATACCTTGGTGTGACTCTAACTAAGCAAGTGAAGGACCTGTACGACAAGAACTTCAAACCTCTAAAGAAAGAAATTGAGGAGGATCTCAGAAAATGGAAAGATCTCCCATGCTCATGGATTGGAAAGATCAACATCATAAAAATGGCCATCCTACCAAAAGCAATCTACAGATTCAATGCAATCCCCATCAAAATTCTGACCCAGTTCTTCATGGAACTGGAAAGATCAATGTGCAATTTCATATGGAATAACAAAACACCTAGAATAGCGAAATCCATCCTCAACAACAAAAAAACATCTGTGGGAATAACTATCCCTGACCTCAAGCTATATTACAAGGCAATTGTGCTGAAAACTGCATGGTACTGGTACAGAAATAGCCACATCCCTTCTTTACATGACCATGTATTTTCTTGTCCAGATAAATCTGATGGATTTGGTGATCAAAAAGCCTCTGTTTATTCTGAAGCAAGTACCCATCTTTTTTGTGCTACATGTTCACTGATTCCAAACTGGGCACATGACACAGCTGCATGAATCTAAGATATATTCCTTGTCTAGACTGTTTAATTTCTAGAATAATTTAAAAAGTGGCAAATATGTGAAGTGGAAGCATTGAAAGCAGAGGTAAGATGTTGAAGGGGGTAAGGAGCAAGCTAACTAATAATTTTAATTTTTTACATTCCCTGGTTCTGCTCATCTTTTTACATTTCAAAATATTATTTTGATTTACAGTTTAATTTATGTGTATCTGTGTAAGAACTCTTTAGTTTATGGAAATGAACTGTGTGCAGTGGTCAGAATAAGGCATTGGATACCCAGGAATTATAATTCTGGGTAGTTTAATTCCCATAACCTTGTGGCTTCTCTTCAAGGGCAGCCAGTGCCTAACACCAGAGCCGTCTCTCCAGCTCTGGTTCTCATCATCTTTGAACATAGTCAATGAATTTTTCTGACTGGCTGGAATTTTTTGTCATTTAAAATCAAAATATAATTACTAAAACTTTGTGGAAACATATCTACTTTGCCTGATATCTGAGACAACGTTGTTCTTTGGGAATGAAAATTTATTCAATTTTGTTTTAGACTAATGATAATTATACTCATAGTTGCAACTGTGACTATTGTAATTTATGTTTACTAATCATCTTGTGACTTCACATATAGGATCTCATTCTTCTAAGGAGCATATTGCTCGGTTTCTGGTGCTGTGACAAATGTCATTATCAGAAGCAACTGAGAAGAAAGAATTTTTACAGTTGAAAGTTGACCCTCTAGAGAAGTCAGTTCAGGAACTCGAATAAGAATCAGAGGCAAAAGCTGTGGACAAATGCTTGGTGTTGGCATGCTCACAAGTGCTGTTATGTAGCTTTCTGAAACATCCCAGGAACTACCTATCCAGGTAGCAATGCCACCCACATTGGCATGAGTCTTCTTAAAGCAATGAATAGACAGTACAATTTTCCAAAGTTCTGTCCTCTGGCCTGTGTGATCTGGACAATCCCATAACTGAAACTTCCTTCTGTGAAGACTCTAGACAAAGTCAGTCAGAACAAAGTAAGGGTACTTGTTATCCCAAAGTCATTATTATCACCACAGTTCAAGTTGAAGAAGATGAAGCACAGAGAAGGAAATAATGTTTTCAGGATCATCCAACCCTACAAATCAAAGGTGAGACAGAAATGTTCAGTTTGTATTAAAATTTATTCTGCTCTCTAATCAGTAAACAGCAGTGCTAGGCAGCAGACATCTACAAGAGTGCATAGGTAGAGAAAAGCTCCTGTGTCTGGTGATCACACAAGAGATGTTTCTTCCTCACCCTCCTAAGGTGCTGGCAATAACTTCTGTTCCTTAGTTTATATTCAGGTATTGATGTTGTTAATTGTGATTTTTAAAAATGGATTTAAAGTAGCATTATAAGACTAAATATAAAACACACTAAATTATCTTCCAGAGCTAAATAGTACTACCTAGTATTAATCATAAATTTGATACATTTTTATTTACTGTCAATTAAATGACTATGTTATAAAATCTGCTAAGACCCATTTGAAGTCTTTTTGGGAAGCTTACATTTATAATAAAACAGCAAACACTGTTGTTTCATGTTTGTGGATGAAGGATAAGAAAGACTTTGAAAATGTGTATGTAAACAGTTTCCTGATGTACAAGTTCACAATCAAGGAAGTCGGGAAGTCTATTATCAAACCAATATTCTAACCCCTCCTCCCTCCCTCCAGAATCTTAATTTGTCAAATCATATTTCTTTATAGCTATTTTAAACTATTCATAATAAAATTGGCCAATATTGTAGAAATATGTTAAAATCTTAGCTATAAGACAAAAATAAAATCACTAGAAATTATAAGGGTACAAATATCATCCCAAGACCTATTTCAAATTTATTTCAAGGAATTTATACTGTTTAATGCTGAGTTAAGCAGTAGCAGACAAAGCCAAGTCTCTTAATGTAATTAAATCTATTTTATAGGGTATTCAATTTAGACATAGGATAATAACTATACTCATCAACTGAAATTGTATCTTATTCTGAGTAAAATAAAGTGATTTTTTTTTATTTCTCAGCCACAAGCACAGATACTGCAGTTACCTATTTCTTTGAATGTATTTGTATATCTATAAATTATATGTACATGTGTGGGATACACACACACACACACAAATATAATCTTGGGAATCTCTCCATTTTCCACTTTTAAATGAAAATTTTAATATTGATCTTTGAGGACTCACTGGGAAGACCAAAAAAGAAATACTTCCTCTTTTGATTTAGTTTTAGTCATATATTACCTTGTCTTAAAAAAATAGATGAAAATCAAAACTTGAAATTTTGTTTTCAGTCATACTGTGGTGCACTATGGGCTGTTGGAACAGTTTCGGAAGAAGATTGTTACCAGTCACTTATGACCAGTGGCTCTTCTGGTGACAGTAAATTCTACTTCAGCATTTCTGCTCATTAATATCTATTCACTTTATCCACTAAAGTCAAACTCAGAACTTGGTCACGTTTCCATTTTCTCTGTAAACACTGTAAAGATCCAGCAAAGTGCAGCAAGCTAAGATGCTGGAGGAGCTGGTGCTGAAATGCAGCCTCCCATTGCGGGGACAGCAGAGATAGACATTCCCATGGAGAGTTCAGCCAAAGCAGTGGTGGAGTGTGTGCCTGGAGCCCTGGGCCCTCTCCCCAGAACCTTATGCTGAAAAAAAATAATTGCTCTGAGAGATTAAATGCAAACAAAACATTTTAAACACTAGATAGCTTTGTGGAATGGAAACCCCAATTGGACTAGATGCCTGCTCTCCACAGAGAGCAGTAGGAATTTAACCAGTTCTCCCTGGGGATTCCAGCAAGCTTTTCTCTTCTTACAGAATTTGCCAAGGTGATTCTGAAACTTTCAGAGAGAAACAAAGGAAATGAAATCCTGTTGAAGAAACAAATTAAAACCCAAACCAACTAAAAAACAAAATCATGGAAGATTTTAGGACTGGATTTGAAGAATCATTCTTAGTTGATTAATCACTACACCTGATATGTAGCAGAGAGAGGATCAATGAAACAGAGACTCTCAGAAATGGCTCTACACAGTCACCGGAGTTTCAAAGAAACAGTCAGATCACTCAGATGGAGAAAGAAATATGCCTCCACACGGTTCTAGAATATTTACAAGAAGTCAATGAATGAATCTCTCTATCCTTAATTAGCACTATTCAATTTAAATATGGGAAAAATATGAGTTGACTCTTAAGCAAGATAAAATATGTAGGTCGGTTAAAATATACTTCTTTCCTTTGCTAAGTAGCGGTAAAGATGAAATGAGAAATATACTTTCGTTTTGGATTCTCAGCCTTTGAATAGAAGAGCTGGAGATGGGTTCTTTAAGAGACTAAGTCATTTTCAGGCATGTCTACGTGGTTTATTGACTAAAGACTTGAACGAACTCTTTCACCTTGTCGGGATATTAAAGACATGAACATTGTTCAGCCTTTCACTTTGTTTAGGGACCACATTTTCTCATGAGCCTAAGTGTTTTATTAGTTGTAGGTTAGGATACCTACATATTTTTCAGGCTTAACTGGGATCTCTATGATAAGGACTAGGGGTAGTATACAGGAAATAAGCATCTGAGGTGAGTTTTAGACTCTGAAGTTTGAGAATGCAGCTATGGCATGATAATGAGGATATATTGGGGACAAAAAATTAAAGCTATCTCAGTCTCAGAAAGATTGAGAAAAGTGGCCTAGCCTGGACTATCTTTTACCTCTGGTATTTGTTTTCTTTCATACTCACCTGCCTTCCTTTATTATTTAGAATATCAAGAGCCATTGCAACACAGATTCCAGGCTCCAGACAATTTTCTTAAGATTGTCCCCTTCAAACATTCTCTCATAAAGGGAAAGCAACCAAAGGAGCATGTGAGGAATTGGTGAAAATCCTCACGTTTCCCTTGGGCCCCAAACAGCTGTACCTGTGGATGCAACTCTCAAGCTAAACTCACTGCAAACGGGGCACAGGTCAGCCGGTTCCTCTATGTAATAGGCAGAACACTTTCTTCTCTAAAAAAAACACAACAGGAATCCTGTGAAGCTCTCAAGAGTTTCAAGATAAGAGGAAAGCAAAATTCAGACTCTTAAGAGTTGAGTGCAGAAAGGAGTAATTAGATGCATTAACTGGATCCCGAAGGTCAGAACACTGGACAGTTGGGCTAAATATCTACTGTCAGAGGATGGATCAAGCCCTTTACCTTGTGTTGTTCAGGCTACAGGATAACAGAGTCAGAATTAAGACTAACAAATCTGCATAGCGTCCCCTTAGACCTGTGGTTCATGTAAAACACACCACAAGCCTGATTTCCCCAGAGTGCTCTCAAGAGTACTGTCAGTAAGGACAGTATTAATTTTCACAGTCCATGAGACAATTTTAATGCCATGTCACCAAAAAGAGACCCTGGGAATACACTTTAACATCTCACACTAGTTCTCTTAGCTGGACAGTAAGAACAGTTTAAAGCAAACGATCGAAAAACTGTGCGGTGAAGAGCACTCATCTGTCGCTGTTTGCCGGCTGGATCTCACGTTTCTTTCTTCTCACGGGGTCTGGCAGGTTGTAAACCCTGATTTTTTACTTACAACTTAGTCCTGATTTGAGTCCAGTGGGCTCTGCAGGCCTCCCTTCCTGCTTCAGCTTCTTTGGAGCCTCAGGCTATGTTTGTATCTGTCAGACGGGATTCACTGACAGGAACCTGGAACCTATGAACAATGTCCTCTGAGAGGCTCCACCCTGCAGCCGACCCAAATAGAGGCAGGGACCCACAGCCAGACATTAGTCTAAGCACAGAAAGTCTTGTGGAAGAGTTGGGGGAAGGATTGAGGAACCCAGAGGGGACAGGAACCCCACAAGAAGACCAACAGAGCCAACTCATCTTTACCCTTGGATGAGTGAGATAACAGGAAGCGTCCCAGTCTTCTGAGAATCAGGAATCTTCATACTGTCTTAAGCAGTGCACGGCCCCTCAAGGCATTGACCAAGTCCCAGGTAAATCCTAGGCCAAGCCAATAGGAAGTACCGGTTGTCAGACTCCAAACCATTTCAAATCTGTATATATATGGGAGCTTGGGTCGAAAGTAAAAAACTCGTGTAAGAATCATTTTACCACCTGGGAGTCTTTGTTCTAAAGAGCTGATAACATCTCCAATTGGGAAGAGATTTTTCTCTCCCGAAGCTTCTTGCATCTGGTGCTGAACGCTGGGTCCCTTTGCCCAAGCTTGCGCATGCCAGCTGGACACAGTGGCAGAGGTGGCAGAGGTTGTCCCTATCTCGAGCCAGAGTGCTGTGTAGGACTTCTGGCTCCAAGTTCCACACTTTCCCACCCCACTTTCCACATATGTAGCAGATGTAAAGCTTGGTCTTCATGCAGGTCTTCCAACAACTGGAGTGGGGTCTTATCCTGACTCCGTTGCCTGCTGGTAGATCCAGTTCCCCTATCTGGGAGACCTTGTTTGGTTTCAGTGGGAGAGGATGTGCCTAGTACTGCAGTGACTTGAAGTACCATGGTGGGTTGGTTCCCAGGGGAGCCAGGGGAGACCATTGTTTTCTCAGGAAAGGTAGAGGTGGGGGATAAGGAACTGTGTGAGGAGAGACTGACTTGGAGGATAGAGGCTCTAATGTAAAGTGAATAAATTAATTACTTAATGGGGTTGACTGTGGAAAGCCATTAAATCAGTTGTTTGAAACAAGTATGTAAAAGCATGATTTTTTTCTCTCCCAACCTGCCTTTCTGTCTCCCTTTCTTTCCTCCCTCTTCTTTCTCTTTTGTCCCCTTTCTCTGTGTAGGTATATGTTCATTATAACCCTGCTACTCCCAACAGTCTCTGACCTGCCTTTTGTCATTTTAATTTGCTATTTTATTTGCTAACAATATTTGCCTGGTGTCTGTACCAACATTCTAACTCGTGTTAGAACTAAAATAATCGAAAAACTTGTAAAAGTTGTTTCAGAATTCCGAGTTACAAACACCTTCTTCTGAGGCTGACAAAATCAACTTGCTCGTAGTCCATGAAAGCAAAAGCAGCCAAACGGAAAGCCAATGCCATAATTATCTCTGAAATTTCTGTTACCAAAGACTTTAATCTCTTTTAATAATATCAACAGTGTTTGGTCTCTTGTGGTACTGCAGAACCTATACAACGGTGGCTAACAATATCAGGCTTTGGATCCGACTGGGACTGAACTCCATTGTTAGACTGAAGCAGAAAGGGGGGAATGGCACAAAGATGTCATTGCCAGGCTGACTTCTGGGAAGAGTATGGTAGCTTCGTCCCCTATACTCTTCAGTAATTGGTGACAGATGTATACTCTTCCCTCTTTCTTCCCATTAACAACTGTCTGGGTTTATACCCTTTTCCACATGCCTTGATGTTGGTACACTAGTGTTAAAAGTGATTTGTGAGTGACTATTACTGATGCGTTCTAAACTCTCTGTTTATCTCTTGCAGGAAAATTTGTTCTTCCTGTGCCTTTACTGTTTAGTGTTTCCCACCTTTACTTCTCAGAGTTCCTTTTAGTGTTTCTTGTGGTGCTGATGAATTTTCCCAGCCTTTGCTTGTCTGAAATCTCTGTAGCAGCTCTTCACTATTAAATGACTGTCCTTCTGGGAAATACTCTTTTTCTCTACACTTTTAGCATAGAACTTTGTATTCTCCTGGCTTGCAAACTTTATGCTAAATAATTTAGGTGCACATAATAATCTTTTGTTTGTGAAAAGTCATTTTATTGTAAAGTTCTAATTTTCTTGTTAAATTTTGATTATTTAATATATTATTGTACATCATTCAACAGAATGTTGCTGAATATGGATCGTTTTTGAGGTAACTTAGAATTTATTTAGAGCCTTTTGGATATATGGCCAGAGTGCCCATTTCTCTTTTGGCTTGGGGAGTTTTAAGCAATTTTTTTTATTTGAAAAGTAAAAAAATACTTTCCTGTTTACTTTTCTTCTCTCCTGTCTTTTTAGAATTTTCATTGTGCTAATGATGCCCTAGTAAGCTTATAATCTTCCACATTCTTATTTTAAATTCTCTTTAACTGGATAATTTCATATGAATTGTTTTTTTTTAAGTTGATTGAGTCATTATTTGAATGGTTTATTCTGCTGTTTCAGTTCTACATCAGAAAATTATTCCCACTATTATTTTGTTCTCTCCAGATTTTTTTGAGGTGTTTACAAATTCTGCTTCCTAGTTAAGTTCCCCATTTCGTTCATGGACTTTATGTCTAGTTTAATTGTTTGGATTCTCTTTATCTGGCTGTGTTCCTTTAAGAAAATTGTTTAGTCAGTAGGCATGCCAAAGTTGATGGGGGAAAGCCCATGAGGCAGACAACTAAGGAATGCTCAGAGTTGGAAAAATAGTTTTCTCCATGAAGAGCACACTGATTAGTTATTCAATACTAAATGGTCAGCCCTGAAAACATGAATATGAGTAACATTATACAGACCGAGTAGGCTATGTTTAGGAATAAACACACACACACACACACACACACACACACACACACACACACACTAATTAAGATGCCATGAAGTTGAAAGAAAGTAGCAAGCAGTGGAGGAGTGAGCATGGAGGGAAGATGGGAAAGGAGAAGTATTGTAACTATATCATAATATCAAAAATGAAAATAAAATAGACAAATATAGATGAAATGAAATTGCCTTTAAAGGGACAAAGGGACACAAAGCCAGAGCTGCAGGTGCCTTCATGACAGTGGTATCTCAGATTCATTCTTAAGGAACTGAGAACATAATCATGTAAAATGTCAAAAAACAAAACAAATCAACATCTTATGCCCCAGCACAGCAGGGTTTGTGGGATACACTCCTTAAGGTCATCTTGCCTGCAACAACTACAGGCTGGGGGGGGGGGGTACCGGGCTACCAAAAGCTGGGTCATGGCATCCTCTGGCGTTACAATTCTAAAGCCCCCAAAGCCACCAGATAAGCTGCTGATGCCCGACTTGAGGCACAGCAGAAAGGTCTGGGAACTAGTAAAGGCTTCCAAACATGACTTATGTTTGTGGGAGATGGGCAAGATTATTGGTGGCTTGTGGCGAGATCTCACTTATGAAAAAGGAACAAAAAATATTTAAACGAATATGAAGCAGAAAAGATAGAGTACAATTAATCCATGGAGGCCTATCGTAATTCCCTTGAGTACCTGGCGTACAATTAATGCAAAAAGTCGTGGGGGAACTGCATTTGGGGAAGAATGTCGACAGAGACAGTCTCTCATGGAGAAAGGAGAACCTTACATGAGCATTCAGCCTGCTGAGGATCCAGGTGATTATGTTGATGACTTTTCAGTGAAGCACACAGCCACTGCCGTTTCCAGAGAAACCACTGCCTCATCAGTGAGATCCTCAGTGAGAGTGCGCTACCTGATGTGCGGTTGGTTGTCACAACAGCTAGAATGCAGGTTCTCAATCAACAGGTCGAGTCTTTAATCAGCGGAAACTAGAATCCGAGCTTCTTCAGATAGAGGAACGACACCAGGAAGAGAAGAGGAGATTCCTGGAAAACACAGACTCCTCTAACCATGAACTTGAAAGGTTGTGTGGTCTGAAGGCAGAAGTAGACACGGAGAAGACTTTAGCTGAGATGACACAGGCGGAGGAACAGGCCCGCAAAAGGCAGGGGGAGGCCGCAGAGCAAGCTGCGCATAGTCAGAGCAGCATCGCCTAGAGGAAGAGCAAGTGGCGAAAACAGCCATGGATAAGGATAACGAGAGCATCCCGATGGAAACAGAGGAGACACATCTTGAAGACATGGTGGAGAGTCAGCAGAATGGAAAAAAAGAATCGTCTACTCCTGAGGACAAGGAGAGTGGGCGGGGGGCTTTGACAGTATGGAGATGAACCGGACGAGTGACAGAAACACCAGCTCAGAGAGCAACTGCAAGACTGGAGGAGCCGCCCACAGACCCAGTGCCAGAAGACAGAGAAGGAGTAAATGTCGCTTTGTTTTATGTGACCTAAACTTTTTGTTTGCCTATTTTTGCATTTTTATTGGTTGGCTATTTTATGTATTTACATTTCAAATGTTATTTCCTTTCCCAGTTCTCCCCTTCCATCCCCCCTCACCCTGTTTCTATGAGGATGCTTTTCCTCCCACCTACCTACTCCCAACTCAACACCCAGGCATTCCCCTATGGGAAACAGGCCTTCATAAGTCCAAGAGCTTCTCTTCCTATTAATGCCAGAAAATGCCATCCTCTGCTACATATGCAGCTGTAGACATGGTCCCTCCATATGTACTGTTTGGTTAGTGGTTTATAGTCCCTGAGAGCTCTTGGGGGTCTGGTTGGTTGATATTGTTCTTCCTATGGAGTTGAAAACCCCTTCAGCTCCTTCAGTTCTTTCTCTAATTTCTCTACTGGGGTTCCCGTGCTCAGTCCAATGGTTGTTTGAGAGCATCGACTGTATTTCTCAGGCTCTGTGGTAGGATCTACATTGATTTCCATAGTGGCTATAAGTTCCAGTGACACCAGAAGAAATTGTTGCTTCTTCTTATTGATCTTAGCCATTGCAGCAAAATCTCAAAGTAGTTTTGATTTTCACTTATCTGAGACATAAAGTTTTTGAACTTTATGTCTTTATTTATTTAAGCATTTTTCATCCCTTTGAGTTCCCTCTTTTGAGAATTTTAAGTTTAAATCTATGCTCCATTTTTAATTGGGTTGTTTGTTTTCTTGATACCTAGTTTTTTGAGCATTTATATATTTTGGGTGTTAACCCTCTATGTGTGTAGTAGGTAGAAAAGAACTTCCCCATGCTTTAGGCAGCTGCTTTATTTAAATGATGGCATTCTTCAGTGCAGAAACTTCTCAGTTTTATGAAGTTCCATTGTTGGTGTTATCGCCTGCACTATCAGTGTTTGGTTCAGGAAGTTGTGTCTTGAGCCAGCCTGTTCAAGGCTGTTCCTCAACTCTATCAGGTTTAGTTTATCTGCTTTTATGTCAAGGTGTTTGATCCATTCATACGTTAGTTTTTTGTAGTGTGATAAATACAGATCTATTTTGATTCTTCTGCATTTAGCCAACCATCTTGACCAGATTCGTTTGTTGAAGATACTGCTTTTGTTTCGGTGGATTATTTATAAAAGAAAATATTAGGTGCAAATTTTTCTGAGTGTTCAGTTTAATTCCATTGATCAACCTGTCAGTTTTTTTTATGTGAGTACTATGACGTTTTTTATTACTATTAGTATGCAGTACAACTTGTAATCAGGGATGATGCTACAGCTCTTTTATTATTCAGGACTTTTAACTATTCCATATATATATATTTTATGTTTCTATATGAAGCTGAAAATTTAGTTTTCAAGATCTGGGAAGAACTGTTTTGGAATGTTGATGGAGGTTGTACTGAATCTGTAAATTGGTTTTGTGGGGAAGGTAATTTTTACTATATTAATCATAACAATTCATTAGCATGTTATTTCAGTTTTCTTGTGTCTATTGAGACTTGCCTTGTATCTGAGTATGTAGTCAGTTTTGTGTAAAATTCCATGAGGCTATGAAAAGAAGTTATAGTTCTTTTGTGTGTGTTTGGGAGAACTCTTCTGTAAGTAGCTCTGCTAGCTCCCACACTTCTCTCTTTAATTTTTGTCTGGATGACCTGCATATTGGTGAGAACAGAGCTTTGAAGAAAGTCATCAGCTATCACCATGTGAGAATCATTTTTTTTTTTTTAGAACAGGATGCTCTTGTGTTCAGTTCATAATGGTTTCATATTGGATTATCTCCCTGCTTGATCTTTCTATTGATGAATATGTAGTGTCTTTTCTAATCTCTTTTGGTTAGTTTTTTATATAGAAAATATTTTTACTATGTAAAATTCATAAAGAATGATTATAGTAATTCTAACTTAACTGAGTACAACCTTGAAAATTAAAATTTTGTTATATTCAAGTAAAACTACGGTCTGATTCTATATAAGTCAGTTTTATAAACTAACTTACAAAAATCAAGATTTTGTTTTATCTAGTTTTTAAGTGATATTTACAATCTGTGACTAGATTTCTCCAAATACTATTTTTGGATTTTCCCATTAACTAAGTTACATAGTGATCATAGATATGATTTTACTCGTCAAAAGCATAAATTTAAATTTGATTCATTATACACAATTTCATCATATCTATGATCTTCAGTCCTCTGGTTTAATAGTCAAATAAAAAACTGTCTCTAGTACATTGTCTCCCTACTTATGTGTTCCTTAACTCCTTTGTATTTACAAGTTATTTAATATCTTGCTCTGTTTTTCGTTAGTGATAAATATAACTAATCTTAGACCTGATAAGACTCAC
This sequence comes from Micromys minutus, assembly GCF_963924665.1. Taxonomy (NCBI): domain Eukaryota; kingdom Metazoa; phylum Chordata; class Mammalia; order Rodentia; family Muridae; genus Micromys; species Micromys minutus. The sequence goes on along the minus strand of NC_137969.1, from coordinate 185,434,217 downwards.
TGGATTCTCTATCTGAAATAAACCATCTTGGGTGTCCCCATAGTTAAATACTCCTATAATGAATTGGAACATCTGTTGCCTTCATCTTCTTCCTATGGTTCTATAAAATATACCACTCTACCAATTTAATGTTAAAATAAAACTTCAATGATAAAAGTAAAAAGTCAAAATGTTACAGGGCAAAACCAGAATGATCCTGAACTCATTTAGCCTTTTAAATAGCCAAACTCTTACCTTCCTTTGTATGTGACAATATCTTTGTGAACAAAGCTCAAAAATCTACTGAGATAGATTATATTTACAGGGAAATCAGCCAATTAAGACCTATCTTTATTCTCTGATGCCAACTCTACAACCTCCACTGAAGAATATTCAATTCAGATCTGTAGGACACTCACTCTTCAGGTGCCTGGTCTGTCAGTAACTTCTTATACTTTCTGCTCCTCAGAGCTGCTCAGATCTACCGCTGCCCCGTCTGCCACCTTTGCTTCTGATTAGTTTTTACTGCCTCTTTTATTATTTATTAAAATGGTCACATCATTGTGATTCTTAGGCACATTGGCTTAGGGAACCTTTTTAGATACATTTACTCTGAGGTGATTTCTATCCTTGATCTTAATGTGTGTTTCCTGGATGCAGCAGAAAGATGGATACTGTTTTGCGTCTACTGTTTTAGTTTCCATATTTTAATCAGAGAATTGAGACCACTAGTGTTGAGAGTAATTAATGAGCAAAATTTATTAATTCCTCTTATTTTGTTTTAGTGGTGTGTGTGTGTGTGTGTGTGTGTGTGTGTGCGTGTTCCATCTTTTCATTTTCTAGTTTGGGTTTATTTAATCTTTTTGCTTTCTTGAGTGTAGTTAACCTCTTTAAATTTTTCTTCTAGTGCTTTCTGCAGGGGTGAACTTATAGAAAACTGTTGCCTTAATTCGTTTTTTATCATGAAATACCTTATTTACTTCTTTTGTAATTGAAAGTTTGGTTGAGTATAGTAGTTTTGACTGGTATCTGTGCTCTCTTAGAGTTTACAGAACATATGCCTAGGTCCTTCTGGCTTTTAGAGTCTTTATTGAGAAGCTAGGTATAATTATTTTTTAATTAATTAATTGGTTTATTTACCTCATAAACCATGCTGTCCTTCCTCATATTCCCTCTTCATACCCAAAGAAGTTATACAAGTAGTAAAGCCAAAGCACGGATGCTTAAATCTCAATTAGAATGGGGAATAAAGGGATGCTTAAATCTCAATTAGAATGGGGAATAAAATAGCCATAAGATGAAGAGGGAGGAAGAGAGCTGGGTAAGGGAGAGAGTGAGGAGGGGAATGGGGGGTTCAGAATCAGGTATGGGGAGAAACAGAAGAGAGGGTCAGAAGGCCAGAGAATGAATGGAAATCTGAAACTTCTAGGGATAGGGAGATAGGGGGATCTCTAGAAAGACTCAGAGAACTGTGATGGGGAAGGCTCCTGAGAGTCAATGAGGGTAGCCCTAACTAAGATGGTTAACAGTGGGGCCATAAAACCAGAAAAGTTTACCTCCTATAGACAGGCAGAAGCCCAGGGGAGGGATAAGAACACTAACCCACCCACAAAACTTTCGAACCAAATTTTATCTTGTGTAAAAGAAATGCAGGTTTAAAGATGGAGCAGAAACTAAAGGAATGGACAATCAATGTATTGCCCAAGTTGCGGCATATCCCATGCGCATGCACCAGGTATAATTCTAAAAGGTCTGCCTTTATGTATTACTTAGATTTTATTTGTCTTGAAGCTTTTGATATTATTTATTTGTTATGTAGGTTTGATGTTTTGATTATTATGTGTCATGGTGACTTTCTTTTTGGATCCACTCTATAGGAAGGCAAGGAAGAATTTCATCTACGATTTCATTGAAAGTGTTTTTTTTTGTGCCATTTACCTGGGCTTCTCCTCTTTCCTCTATTTCTATTAGTTTTGGATTTGGTCCTTTCAAAGTGTCCCACATGTCCTTAATTTTTTATGCCATGATTTTTTAGATTTAGTATTTTTCTTAAATACAATATTTATTTTTTGGCATTGTTGTTAGTGATGTAGTCTCTTCCTTGCATCTCTTGAACTCTATTTCAAGACTTTCCTCTGAGTTTCCTATTTGAATTACTATGATTTTCATTAAAGAATTTTTCTTTGTTTTTTTAAGTAAATTCTTGAACTGTTTTACTAATGTCCTTTCACTGTTTATTTGTATTTTCACAGATTTTTTTAAAAAGATATTTATTCATCTACTCTTTAAGGATTTCTACCATATTCCTAAAGACCATTTATGGTGTTTGTTGTATGTTTCAGCTGTGTTGTAAGTCTCAAGAGCAAATTTTAGTAGAGCTTTGGGATTGTAGTAGGACATACTGACTTGGCTGTTATTGATGACACTTTTATGTTGGCATCTAGGTATCTGGATTTGGGATGACTGTAATTTCAGATATTGATATCTGGTCTTGTCTTTATTTAATGTTTTACAGTTCTTGGTTTCTTTTTCCCTCTCAGGTTCTTAAGATGATATTGTGGCCATATGTTACCTGGTAGGGAATTTTCTGGTATTGGGCTAGATGTGGTGACTCTGGTTATTTGGTAAAATGTGTTTCTAGGTATTGGGAGCTTATGTTTAAGGGGTAGTAGTCAGAAGGAGGGACTTAGGAGGCTATAAGAGGAATGTAATCAGGGTGTTCTACTGAGATCTGTTTAGTACCCCAGGAATAGGAGAAGAAAGTGAGGAGAAACTTCAAAAGTATTTTACTACAGAGCTGGGGATAAGATGGAGGTGGGGGACATTGTAGGAGAGGAGGCTACATGGTTCTGGTCAGAGCAGCCTTTGGGATCTTGGGATGTATCCACTAGTATTGGGGGTTAAGATTAAACAGTAAGTGTGGAGAAAAAGGTGAGAGGGGATAATCTGTGTGATGCACTAGAGATTAGGGGAGGTAGTTCGGCGTTTGCAGTAAGTGATCTGCTACAGGGCTGGGGTAAAAGTAAGGGATTGGATTTGGAGGTCTGGAGAGTTGATGCTCTGCAGTTAGTCTACCTGCTTCACTAGTTTGCAATCTTTTAGTTATTTAATGATATGTTTAGTCAGGGGATAAAACCAACTATACTAATATTTTGTTTAAGACTTCTGAGATATTCGTATCAGGATAATCGATTTTCTTATTCAAGTTTTTTTTTTAAACACATTTATTGTGGTTTCTAGTGGAATATTTATTATTTAACTAGAGACTTCTAATTGTTCCTTTGATCTTTTTTTAAGGAAACTGAGCATCTAACGTGCAACTGATAAAAGACTAGAATATTGCCCTACTTCTCCTGCAGGTACCAAGCTAACCCTGGGAGTTCCCTAAGGCAGGTCCTTCATTTAATTTAAATTCTCTAGTTTATGCTTCATAGCTTTATTCCAGAATAACAGAGACACAGCACTTTAATTAATTACCTTGCCAGTTGCCCCCAGGGACTGCTTTGACTCCCAAGCTAGTGTGTCTCTGGTACTGGGAGACTTTTGGCATGTCATGTGCAAAGCATTTCTTTTGCTGGAGTTCCCATTGAGATGTCAGTTGCTCATCTCTGCAGGATTGCTTTTCCAATTAAATCCCATCTGTTTTTTTTTTTTTTTTTTTTTTTTTTTTTTTTGTACTGAAAAATTCTTCAATTATCTTTGCCTTCTGAAGAAATCCTTTTTATCTTCCGAGGATTTATTCTTCTATAATTTCAAAGTTTTAGGAAGGAAAACAAATTAAACCTTACATAGTCAGCTTAACCTAAAAACAGAATGATGGATTTTGAAAAATAACATTACATTCTAAAAAGGAAAGCAAAGGTTTTATTTCTAATTAAGATAGCACTTAAAGGGATATTAATTTAATATCCAAAATCTAGATTGAATAAGAAAAAATAATTTCTTATTAAAAATTCCAAATTTTTATTAATAGTTTTAAATATGCAATTACTTGGACCAAAATAGTCAGTTATAACTGATTAAATAAAGTGGTTCAATTCTTACCACGATCATTAGAAGTAAATTCAGCATAGAGTAATCTTCAAGGAAGATTTCATTCAGGGATGCTATTAAATATATTTATCATAAAAATGCTATGCATTATATGAGTGAAGCCATCACTTAATGAGGCATGAAATGTTTTGATACATGTTTTGAAATGAAGTCAAGGTTAAACTGTTAATTTGTATTTTGTGAACATAGTAACAAAGTACGTCACATGTGAAAGGACCAATGGCATTGCATGTTTCTGAAGGTGCAAGAGAACCACAGTACCCTGAGAAACTTTACTCAACACCACTAATCCCACAGTGGCTATGAAATGTTTGCAAGTCATTTAGATAACAGTTGGAGTTATCCCATTTGCCCAGTAGCAGTAAAATTATCAACAATAGCAGTAAATTGTCAGAGCAAGAAAACATGCCAACAGCCTTTTATTTCACAAGATAGGTCTATGAGTATGATTTATCCTAAAAGCCCTATAAAGGCTTTGTTAGATCCTAAATATTTTAAATCTATGCTTAGCAACAATATAGAGTGCTCACTTTCCTAACTTACTTGTGGCAGTATCACAAAGTTTATGCATCTGGGATGACATCCTAGAAAGCTGGTAATATCTTAGATGTCAGTAATATTTACCTGAGGGACTAAATTATAAGAGTCAAAATAGGAAAGACCCAGCAATTTAGATATGCTTTAAATTTTGAACCACATTTTGAACATTGCTTGTTAAGTATGAAATAAAATTATGCATCCGCACAAATTTAACAAGGAATAAAAGTGTTATTAATTCATTAATACAGAATGTGGTAGTGGCTTGTTAATGGAAACTAGGGAGCACAGAAAAAAATTATATGCAGACCAGTATTTGTGTTTCTGGCACCACACTCTTCCAGTGTCATGGGAGATGATTGGAGAGAGAGAGCTCTGTCAATACCAAACTGAATTGACTTAATCTAATAAGTATGTAATGTAATCCCAGGAGGAATGAGATACCTTGCTTGGATTTCTCTTGGGGAAACCCAGGCTTCAAAGCACAAACCCCATGTTAAAGATTTATAAGCTAAATGGAGTGAAAAATATGTACAAAACAAACCACAGAAAGAGAGGTAATGTGAGTACAAGAGAAAAGTAAGGAAAAGAGGATCTGAAAAAAAAAATATTGGCAAACTTGCTTTCTTGCTATTTCCTTAATAAAAGCATGAACAAAGCAAGAGAATACAGAGTCCATAGGAGAAGAGGGAGGGAGCCTACTGTAGAGTGAGTGTCATGCATTCTTCTGTGCTTTCAAAGTGTTGGAGAATAAATGAATAAGTGCCAGTTGCCTGCACTTGGGAGAAGGTTTGAGGTTAGAGTCTAGTCTATGAAAATCATACTGAGCAGGCTGTGTGCTTCATCTTGGTCTTGACTGGTCCATAATAGATTAATTCCAAAGTTTTCAAGAAAAGGAAAGACATGAAACATGACTTGTTATATCAGGTACCTTATTGTCAAGAGTGCTAAAGTGGGATAGTTAAGTCTCCAAATGATAAATGATGTTGTACTTTGTACTTGTTCTGAATCTAACCCACACGAACATGTAAAAGTTCTTTCTGAAGTATTCTCAGAATAATTTTGTTTTCTATTTTAATTATTTTGCATGTTTTCTATTATACATAATATATATTATAATATATATTGCTTATATAGACATTACCTCATTATTGAGCACAATAAAAACCTACATGAACTCACTTTTTCTTGCTTAAATTATTGTGTATAACATTTCTTTTTAGTTAGAGAAATGATTAAAAATATCTTTTTTTTTTGATTAAAAATATCTTATGGTGCTTTAAACATATTCTTATATTATAAAACAAAGTACTAATTTCATTTATTGTTTTCCCATTTTCTCACCAACATTTTTCATTCTAAGGGAATTGTATGAGTGCTTGTTGCTTGTATATTGAATCCTTGTGCAGAACCAGGTATGCAGTAATATCTGACAATTTTACCCTTTTAACTGACAAACTCAGGAATGTAACTTATTGAGTTGAACATTGGATCCCAGGTCATAACTGAGTGGCCTATACCCCTATAATTGCTTGATAAGTTTATTAGGTGGTAAGTAAATAATACAGCTAATAATGACATTATGGACCATGTGAGATATAAATTTATGAAAACTATAATCACTTGTTACCCTGCTGCATGCAAATAAACACACTTAGTAATTTGTTGATTATCTTTTGTTATATTTCCTTGTGAACTTATGCATGATTGTGGATACCTTGTTTTAAGGCAGGAATCTAATAAGGAAAATGCTCTTCATTGGCATGATTTCTTTAGGGCTTAATAAATATTTTAATACAAGGAACTTTAACATGTATTCATCATATTGTTGCAAATGATGTTTTTAGTTTTTTAAATATATTTAAATGGAAGCACGGTTTATAAAGATTATGTCCTAGTTACTCTTTTGGCTTTTTTCTTCTTTTTTTCTTGAATATTCTTACTATTTATATTTTAGATGTTATCGCCTTTCTCCCAATTCCATCTTCCTACTCCTCTCATTGCCTCCATGAAGGTGCGCCCCCTCCAAACAACCTTCTCCCACCTCAGTGCCTTGGCTTTTCCCTACACTGGAAGAATGAGCCTTTGCTGGACCAAAGTCCTCTCCTCCCATTGATGTGAGAGAATGTTATCCTCTGCTGCATATGTACCTGCAGCCATAGGTCTGTCCGTGCAAACTCATTGGTTGGTGCTTTAGTCCCTGGGAGCTGTGGTGGGTTCTGTTAGTTTATAATGTTGTTCTTCCCATGGTGTTGCATACCCTTTCAGCTCCTTCAGTCCTTTCTCTAGCTCCTTCATCTGGGTCCCCATGTTCACTCCTATGGTAATCTGCAAGTGTCCTCCTCTGTATCAATATGGCTCTGGTAGAGCTTCTGAGGAGGCATCCATAGCGGGTTGCTGCCAGCAAACACTAATTGGCACCAGATGAGGCAGTCTCTGGATGATCTTTTCTCCGGTCCCTGCTCCTTTATTTGTCCCTTTATTTCCTCTCATGATTGTTTTGTTCTCCCTTCTAAGAAGGACTGAGGCATCTACCTTCTGGCCTTTCTTCTCTTTGAGCTTCATAAGTTCTGTGAATTGTTTCTTGGGTATTCCGAGCTTTTGGGGCTAGTATCCCTTATAAGTGAGGACATACCATGAGTGTTCTTTTGTGACTGGGTTACCTCAGTCAGGATAATAGCTTCAAGTTTCATCCATTTGCCTAAGAAATTCATAAATTCATTGTTTTAATAAATGAGTAGTACTCCACTGTGTAAATTTATCACACTTTCTGTATCCATTCCTCTGTTGAAGGACATCTGGGTTCTTTCCAGCTTCTGGCTATTATAAATAAGGCTGCTATGAACATGGAACATGTGTCCTTGTTAGATGTTGAAGTTTCTTCTTGTTATATGCCCAGGAGTGAAATAACTAGCCCTTCAGGTAGTACTATGTCCAATTTTCTGAGGAACCACCAAAGTCGTTTCAAGGGTGGTTGTCTCAGCCTGCAATCCCACCAACAGTAAAGGAGTGTTCCTCTTTCTCCACATCCTAGGCAGCATCTGCTCTCACCTGAGTTTTTATCTTAGCCATTCTGACTAGTATCACATGGAATCTCAGGGTTGTTTTGATATGGATTTTCTTCATGGCTAGAAATGTTGAGCATTTCTTTAGGTGCTTCTCAGACATTTGGTATTCCTCAATTGAGAATTCATTGTTTAGCTCTGTACCCCATTTTTAATAGGATTATTTGATTCTCTAGAGTCTAACTTCTTGAGTTCTTTGTATATATTGAATACTAGCCTTCTATAAGATGTAGGATTGGTAAAGATCTTTTCCCAATTTGTTGGTTGCCTTTTTGTCTTTTTAACAGTATCCTTTGCCTTACAGAAAATTTGCAATTTCATGAGGTCCCATTTGTAGATTGTTCGTCTTAGGGCATAAGTCATTGGTGTTCTGTTGAGGAAAATTTCCCCTTGTGCCTATGTTTTAAGCTCTTCCCCGCTTTCTCTTCTATTATTTTCAGTGTATCTGATTTTATGTGGAGGTCTTTGATCCACTTGGACTTGAGCTTTGTTCAAGGAGATAAGAAAGGATCGATTTGCATTCTTCTGCTTGCTTATGGCCAGCTGAACCAGCACTATTTGTTGAAGAGGCTGTTTTTTTGTTTTTTTCAATTGAACGTTTTTAGCTATTTTGTCAAAGATCAAGTGGTCCTAGATAGGTATGTTTTCATTTCTGGGTCTTCAATTCTGTTCCACTGATCTACCTGCCTGTCTCTGTACCAATAACGTGTTTTTTTTATTTATTTTTTTTTTTTAATCGCAGTTGATCAGTAATACAGCTTGAGGTCAGGGATAGAGATTTTCCTGTAAGTTTGAGCTTTAGCTAAAAAACATGCAAGTGTGCATGCTTTCACTAATGCCTTTGCTTACCCATTCATTCCTTAATATATATTATTGAGACTTTGTGTTGGGTCCCAAGGATTCTGTGTGCTACATTTGGGTGGGTGGAGAGAGTCAAAGTCTGTGCTGATAGATCTGCAGTGGAAGTGTTACCTGCTTTTCCTTCCCATGTTCTCCATCAGGCAAGAGCTATAGCAAAGGCACAACAGGCAAATAAAATACAAGTTTTTGTCTAGAAATTTGCTACTTACAAAGGGGACCATTTGTACTCACTGAGGCACTTAGTGAGGAATAGTTTTCTCTTCTTTTGTGTATTCTCACAATTTGTAGAAATAAAACCCAGAGGGTACCTCTAATGGACCTTCATTTTACTTTTAGATTTAGTATGTTTTTATTGGCTCTATGTTAGGGAAAGAAAATGAGTGCTTTTGTAAGATAGTCTCTAAACTATGTTAGTCACAAAAAATAGTTCTGATGGGGACCTGTTTCATCTGCAAACAAGTAATATTACTTCAATTAGGAAAATATACATTCAATAGTGAACATAATGGGCTTCCCTAACTTGACTAGGTTCACTTTAACTTAAGTACTTTGAAGAGATTAATAGTGCCATTTTGTAACTTAAGAAACCCCATGGGATAAATATAATAGTCTTATCTTCTGGACTCAATGTTTAAAAGTAGGTTCAAAGATTCCTAATGAAGTCACTATTTAAAAGTTCAGTACTATTTTCTTTTGTCTTTATGATGAAGCACCACTCTTTTATGTGAAACCACCTTCCATGTATTAAGTGAATCTATCTCACAGGAGTGCTTGGGAACTGGTAACTATAAAGAACTTAGAAGTGGATCTATAGAAAAACCCCTTTGTTAGAGAGCAGAGAAGTCAGATCTAAATGGGAGTCTGTCACTTGCATGCCTCTCTACCTGCTTTCAGCTTTCTCGGTTGACTAGTCTCCTGGACAGTTATTAACCGTATTTATTGAATATTTATGTAATTCCTTAATTTTTTTAAAGAATATTCTATTTACTTGTTACTTTTATGTGTATGCATGTTTTACCTGCTTATATGTTCATGCACCTGGAAAGGGTATCAGATCTGCTGGGACTAGAGTTACACACTGTTGTGAGCTGTCATTTGGGTACTGAGTGTTGTACCTGCTTCCTCTGGAAGAATAGTCAGTGTTTTTAATTGCTGAGTCACCTATCCGGCCTCATTTATCTGCGTTGGATAGCTATTTTCCTGTGCTTTATTTTTCCTTTCCCTTACAACATGCCGGTATTTTGTGCACTTGGAAAATTTTCATCTGCCACTCAATCTCAAGCACAAAAATTTGTTTATTTTTGCCTAGTCCTGTCCATTATCCATAGCCAGTTAAAACAACAATAGCGCCCTAATGTGGGTTAACTCAGAACTGAATGCTCATTACCCTTTAGCCTCAGTTCCACATCATCTGACTCTGCCTTGTTCTCCTATGTCTATGTTCCTAGTGCACAGTGCCTACATTTACATAATTGATATTAGTTTATAAGCTTCATCAGCCATCATTCTGTTTGTCATCCCTACCAAACCAGAGATTGCAAATAGCTGCTGTTTGATTGAATGAGAATAAATGAGTGTTTCAATTTTATAGAAACACAATTTATCATTAGAAAGAATGAGCATTGAACATTCTAAGTTTTAAACGTTAGGGTTACAAACACTGTTCGTTAATGCTAAGTTTAATTTTAGATTTCTTTGAAGCCTTTGGAGGCCAGGTCTTTCAACCCATTTCTCACTTTATTCCCTCATGGATTATTCCCATCACATCTGTGGGTCACTGTCTTGGATGGTTGCTTATGAAAGTCTTCATGTGCTTAAAATGCTGTTTTATATGAGAATGTAAATACAATTTTAAACTAATAGACCAGAATGATCTAATATGTGGGACTTTGCTTTTGTAGTCCTACCAAAGGGGGGGGGGGACGCAGCTTCTGCAACTTTAATCACTAAGTCTGACCTGCATGCATGAATCTAAGCTAGGAAGCTTGGGAACAAATCCCAGATGCACCAAGATTAAGTTTAGGCATGGGAACTCTGGCCTGAGCCTGTTAAAAAACAACACTCAGCTGGGTGCTGATGACCAACAGCCCATGTGAACCCCAGTGTGAACCCTCAGGAACAATGCTAAGCCTGCGAGAGGTTCTTGTGCAGGGTGCGAGAACTCTTGGAAGCTCTCTTGGAACAAAGGAACTCAGGCAGAGGAATGATTTCAACCCATGTCCTTTACTTTCGCGCTCTGCTTCTGTTTTAGTACATTTTTTGAAATGGGTCAGGGTCTGACAACCAGCTTCCTATTGATTTGGCCTCAGAGCTTCAGTGCAGGGGAGGGGCTTAGGGAGTGGCCGATCTGACTGGAGTATATGTCACATCCTTCTGTAGAGGCGGGACTTGGGACATGGCCAATGCCTTGTGGGGCTGACTGTATACTATTTATGGCAGTGTGGAATTTTCTGAATTCTCCTATGCATAGGAAGCTCCTTCCATCTCGTGTTTTTTCATGCCTGGGGCTGTCAACCAGCACTTAATTCAAGAATCAGAGCTCCAAAGCATGGTCTATTTACCCCACACTAATGAAAGAAACATATCAGCTTAATCTAATGCATCATCCTAGCTGTTCCCATAACAGAGTACTGCCTTATACAATGACTATGATGATAGCAATGGTGATGGTGGTTGAAACCGATACTTTATAAGACATGCATGAGAAAGAGAGGGAGGCAAGACCTAGGAGATATAACTTGAATGAAGGCAGGTGTCTCTGGGGATGATCTAGAAACCTAGGATAACGAAATCTATGAGGGTAACCCTAGATAAGAATGGGGAATATAAAGTCTGTAACAGCCATGTCCTATAACCAGGAAAGTTCCAAAGGAAGGACAGGGATACTAAACCAGCCAGCAAACCTCTGACCTACAATTTGTTCTGTCTACAGGGCATGCAATGGTAAAGATGGAACAGAAATTGAAGTAATAGCTAACCAATATTTGGTCCAGCTTGAGACCCATACCATGAGAGGGAGCCTAACCCTGACACTGTTAATGATATTCTGCTATACTTGCAGACAGGAGCTGAGCATAACCCTTACCAGAGATATTTTTACCCAGAAACTGATGGAAACATGCAAAGATCTAGAGCCAAACATTAAGTAGAGCTTGGGGAATTCTGCAGAAGAAGTAGAGGAAGGATTGTAGAAACCAGAGGATTCAAAGACAATTTGAGAAAACCGGCAGAATCAACAAATCTGGGCATACAGATGCTCACAGAGACTAAACCACCAACTAGAGAACATGCATGGGATGGATGGACCTAGGTCCTCTACATATATGTAACAGTTATACAGCTGGTTCTTCATGTGAGATTTCTAACATTGGGAGTAGGGCTTATCTCTGACTCTCTTGTCTGCTTGTGGGACTCTTTCCCTCTACTGGGTTGCCTGTTTTAACTTCAGTAGGAGAATATGTGCCTAGCTTTACTACATCTTGATGTGTCACAGCCAGTTGCTATCCATGAGAGGACTCCCCTTTTCTGAAAATCTTAAAAAAAATAAAAAGGCAGGAGTAGTGGATATAAGGGGGAGGAGGGGCAAAGGAATTTGAGAAAAAAATTAATTAATTAAAATTTAATCAATTAAAATATTAATTAATTAATTAATTAAAATTTAAAATTACACCATCAAAATGTCAGTTACATTATGCCAATACAATATTTCTTACTTTCTAAAAAATGTTTATATATTATTACATTTACCTTGCTCTAAACTATTGTTGTTTTATAGAGTTTGATTAATTGCAGAAGAGAAGACATTCTGAGAACCTTTCAGCATTTCTATCAGATCTTTTGCAAAATAAATGAATGTTAAATATCCATTATGCAGCAGGTAATGTTGGTGACAAAGTGAGAAGGGAGACATAACATGGAACCGTTTGTTGGAAAGAGACACGTCATTTGTCATTTGTTCAGTTATGCAATGAGTGCTCCCTAAGCATAGGAACAATGAGAAGATCTTATCGAAGTCCATGAGGTCTAAAGACAATGGCATCTGTGCTGGCTGGTTTTATGTGTCAACTTGATATAAGCTGGAATTATCACAGAGAAAGGAGCCTCCCTTGAGGAAATGCCTCCATGAGATCCAGCCGTAAGGAATTTTCTAAATTAGTGATCAAGGGTGGGAAAGCCCATTGTGGATGGTGCCATCCTTGGGCTGCTAGACCTGAGTTCTATAAGAAAGCAAATTAAGCAAGCCAGGGGAAACAAGACCATAAGTAAAATCCCTCCATGGCCTCTGCATCAACTTCTGTTTCCTGACTCTCTTTAACTCCAGTCTTGATTTTCTTTGGTGATGAACAGCAATGTAGACAGTGTAATATTTGTGCAGGAATAGAAATCCCTACTAAGACAAATTTGTACCAGCACAGTGGGGTATTTCTGTGACAATCTGACCTTGTTTGGAGAAAACTTGTAGAAGGACATTGGAACTTTGAGCTAGAAGAGCCATTGGGATGTTAAGAGTTCTGCTGGGTGTTCTGTAGGAGTGTGGAACATAATGTTGAGAACAGGGCAAGCAATGGAAGCCTGGCCTGGGAGATTTCAGAGGGAAGACTGAATACTCTTATCCTGGCTGTTGCTGTGTTGATTGTGAGGATTCTGTGGTTTTGGTTAGCTGGAGCTAATAAATTAGTGGTGATTAAGAAGAGACAAGCACCACTGAAGTGTAATTTTCTGAAAAGTGTTTTCTCAGAGCACAAAGAGGCTGTGTTTCAGAGATAGCCATGGTTGTACATTGTGCTGTGGCTGAGTTTGTTAATGTGTCAGAGTCACCCATGTGGTACTGGTTTTGAAGGCATAAAGGGTTCATGAAGAGCAGCTGAGGGTTGGCATTGTGAGAGGCCATGGAAGGCCACTGGTGCAGGTGGAGTCTCAATTGCAATTGATGGGCCAGGACTGAAGGGTTATGCAAAGGAGTTGAAGCTTGTCACCAGGAAAAGAGCCTATGAAAGGCTATTGGTGAAGCAGAAGACAGAAGTGTATTGGAGATGCCAGTACTACTGGGTAATCACCAAGAACAACAGCAACAGTATAGTGGATCAACATGAGCTTAAAGTGCTACAGAGGGCAGAGCTGGAGATGTGAAGCAAGCCCTTTGGAGGAGCCCAGAAAATCATATGTAAATCCCAGACATTGAAACAAGAAGCTGTAACTGTAGGTTGATGTCAAGGTGAAACTTGATTAGACACTATAGAGGGTGGGGACAACATTGGTAAAGTGAAAGAGAAGGAGAGGCAAGAGATTCATGGAGGTGGCAACATGGAAGCAGACATAGATGTTTCTCTCAGTGCATCTCTAGATGGATATGATTGTTATTATTTCTAAGGGTTTCTATGGGTCAATTTATCTTATCTACATAGGCAGTTTATATCTTTGTCGATTTGTTGTAAGATTATTGTGTAGAGGGACTGTGGATTGAGAATTTTACATATAAACCTGTTTGATAAGTTAATGATTATAAAGTCATGTTTGTAACATCCAGTGGAGGACAATGTATGAAAGCAATACGCTGAGGATTTTTGATCATTTGCTCCAGTGCAACTCAGGGTTAGCAATGTCCCTGACTTTGGGATAAGGTACATTCCATTGTCATTCTCATACAAACCCTATGGACCTGGCACACACATACTCAGAAGCTAATTAATTGTGAGTTGTTTTCTTGACTTCCCTGTTCAATGACATCAAGCCTATATCTCCAAACTGGATATAGCAGTTATATTTACAAGTCAGAAAATGCCTCTGATTAATATTTCTTTTCTATATTTGTTATATCAGTTTGTTATTGAGAGTGCAGGCTCACTCTATTAGTGTCATGCTCATGCTGCCAGCACAGGATTTTCATGGTGGTTGATTTTATTGAATTAAGTTTCATCCTTTGAATAATAGCAAGTGTAGGAGCCTCATCAATATCATAATATTTCTCTTTTTGTCCAAACTTGGAATATGACATTGGTGAATCAAATATTTTGTGGATACAAAGACTACTCCCTGATAGAATTGTTAATCAAAGAGAAAAGAATTAGTAGACTTTTGAGAATTTACTGCTGTTTTGCATTTTTCTTTTTTCTTTCTTTCTTTCTTTCTTTCTTTCTTTCTTTCTTTCTTAACCAATTTAAAAGCAGAATCATAAAAATACATTTTTGAGGAACTACTGAGATGCTCTGGAATTTTATTTTTATTTCATTTGGTGCAATGCCTGTTCACCAAAATCAAAAGGACTCTAGAAAGTTCTGTTTCAGCCCCAGTGGACTTCATTTCTAGTTTTAGATAGTAAAATTCTGGTGTGCAAAAGTTCATAGTAGTAGCAAAGAATAGTTTCTGCAAACACTACTGACTGGAAAAAATAAAACAAAACAACCCAACCCAACAAAACCTCAACAAAATAAAACAGAAAAACCAACTAACCAAACAACAAGTGTGGAAATATGCCAGGCTCAGAAGCCTACAAAATATGTCTGGGTCGATATTTTAATAGTGTTTTAGTTTGGTTGTTGTTTTGTGTTTTTTGTTTTTGTTTTGTCTTGTTTTGTTTTTGCTGCAGTGATAAACATGATAAAAAGCAACTGGGAAGGAAAGACTTTATTATAACTAACAGGGTACATTCCACTATGAAGGTAAATAAGGGCAGGAACTTAAGTAGGCACTGAAACAAGAGCCATGGGGGATTGCAGCTCACTGCCCTGGTCCCTGACTCCTTGATCAGCCTGCTTTGTTTTCTAACTCAAGACCACCTTACTCCACAAGAGTGGGCACTCTCATGTCAGACAGACTGGTAAATCTGATAGAGGCTACAGTGCAATTGCATTACCCTCTTCCCAAATGATTCTAGTTTGTGCAAGTTGAAATAAAGTAACCAATACAATCAGTGAGAAGAATTTTTGAAACCCTTTTCTGGATTACTAAAAAAAAATGTAAGGGTTATAAAACTGCATCTTCCCTAGGCCTGGTTTCAACCTACCTAAATTTACATATGTTCCAAACCTCAAGAATGGTCATGACTAGAGACTTTCTTGTGTTTGTAACAGAAACAATTACATTTTAGTTAAAGACATTTCTCAGAACTATTACTTAACTTTCATACTACATTTATATTACTGCATCATTAATATACTACAGCACAGTATTCGTGTAAAGTATTTCCAAACTGTTTAACTTATCAGTAACATTGTGGACCTTTCAAAGTTTGTAGACTTCTGAATCTATCTAAATTCTGAGTCAATAGATCAAGGGGATATTGGAAATGGGAGTACCATGGCAATATATATGACATGGTGTGTGTGTGTGTGTGTGTGTGTGTGTGTGTGTGTGTGTGTGTGTGTGTGTGTGTGTGTTTATCCTTGCCTATGGGCATACAAAAGTGTGAACAACACAGCAAGCATTCGGGTATCAGAAGATAATTTGTCATTGATTCATTCCTTCTAACACATGGGGCCTGGAAATCAGACTCAGGCTGTTAGGCTTGGTGGCAAGGGCTTTGCCCAATGAGCTATGCTGGCCCTAAAGACAATTTTTGTATCTTTTATACTTTAATATTTTACATTTATAAATATAACACATTTATTTATAAATATACATTTATTTATAAACATTTAATAAATAAGAACGTTTCATAGTTTTAGCTATCTAGAATTGCAGACTGATGAAAAATATCAGAATAATATCAGGTGAGGAAGACTACAGTTTTCAGCTATTAAGATTTAGAAACTCTAGTAAGAACAATGTCAATGATTTAAGGCTAATTTACTTGTAACTTAAAGTCTATGCTTGTTGAAAACTGAGGAGTTTGCTAGGTTTCCTTGAAGTAGCAAATGGAAGTTATTTCTCAAGCTATACCATAGTTCATGTCTTCAGTTTAAGAGGAATATGTCTAATACAGCACCCTTAAACCTTCCTCCTTCCTCCTATACATTTCTTCCCAACTGCTTCTATTTTTTAAACAAATTGCATTCTATTAAGCCTCTTCTCCTCTCCCACCACTACTCTACCCCTCCCCCCTTTTTCTAACCCTTCCCCATTTTCTGCCCTTCCCCCATCTCCTACCCCTCTGCTTTATCTCCTGCCTCTTCTCCTCTGTCTCCCACCCCCTCTCTATCCTGTCCTTTCCCTCCTTCTTTCAATGCACATTTTCTTTGTCCTCTTGAGGCCTCTTCTTGTTCTGCTCTGTCCCTTTCCCTTCTCCCTCTTTCCTCCTCATAGTGTAACTCTCTCCCTTGCTCTTTAACCATTTTGCATTCATTATTTATCCTTTTCTGAATCTTTACACTCCTTGGTTCCTTTCCTAAATGTTATAATTTATTTTTTGTCTGAACTTTGAAATTATCTGATTAAACTTTAAAGCATGTAGATTCATATCAATTTGTCATGTGAATGTTTTATTTTTTTGAAGATGTTCCAGAAATTAAAGAGATGCAGGATATAAAACAAAAAAAACTAAATCAATAACTATGGTTTCTTAGTCCATTGATGAATTAGTAAAGATACTTTTTTTATTTCAAATGAAACTGAAACATCACCATGAATGTATTTAATTCTCTGCATGCATAACTTAATTTTTGCTCCAGGGAACATAGTTAATTTAGTCAATCACCATTTTATTTTAAATCACTCCATTTTCTTTCTTTCTTTTTTTTAATTGAACAACTTTATTTTATAAAACAAAAATAAATGTACAGATTTTAAAAGCATTTTTTGCATAAAAGAATATGAATACATTTTTGTCAGTACTTGATTTCTTTAAAGGTGTGATAGTATGCCTTAAAATCTTACTAGTTACAATGAGCATAAAGTACCTGAAAAACAAGATGTAACCTGGTAATAGTCAAAGTTTTCTTGGTGTGTAAAGACTAAGAATAATGATTTTTCTTTTCTTTCTTTTTTTTTTTGGCCTTTGTTTTTCTTGAACTTCATATAGTCTGTAAGTTGTTTCTGGGGTGTTCAGAGCTTTCTGGGGTTAGTATCCAATTATCAGTGACTGAATATTATGTCTGTTCTCTTGTGACTGGGTTATCTCACTCAGGATGGTATTCTCTAGATGCATCCATTTTCTTAAGAATTTCATAAAGTCATTGTTTCTGATAGCTGAGTAGTATTCCATTGTGTAAATGTACCACAATTTTTGTATCCATTCATCTACTGAAGGACATCTGGGTTCTTTGCAGCTTCTGGCTATTATAAATAGGGCTAATATGAACATTGTGGTGCATGTATCTTTGTTGTATGTTGGAGCTTCTCTGAGGAATACACCCAGAAGTTGAATAACTGGGTCTTCAAGTAGAACTATGTCCAATTTTCTGAGGAATCACCAGACTGATTTCCAGAGTGCTTGTACCAGTTTACAACCCCACCAACAATGGAGAAGTGTTCCTCTTTCTGTGCATACTCGTCAGTATCTGCCGTCATCTGAATTCTTGGCCTGAGACATTCTGTTTGGAGTGAGGTGGAATCTCAGGGTAGTTTTGATTTGCATTTCCCTGGTGGATAAGGATGTCAAGAAATTTCATATATGCTTCTCCGCCATTTGATATTCCTCAACTGAGAACTTTTTCTTTAGCTCTTATCCCATTTTTTAATAGGGTTGTTTGATTCTCTAGTATCTAACTTCTTGAGTTCTTTGTATACCTTAGATATTAGGCATCTATCAGATGTGGGGTTGGTAAAGATCTTTTCCCAATCTAATGGCTGTTGTTTTGTTTTCCTGACAGTGTCCTCAGCCTTAAAGAAACTTTGGAATCTCATTAA
Source organism: Micromys minutus (assembly GCF_963924665.1). Lineage (NCBI taxonomy): Eukaryota > Metazoa > Chordata > Mammalia > Rodentia > Muridae > Micromys > Micromys minutus. Next base: position 185,415,939 of record NC_137969.1, on the reverse strand, counting down.
GTCCCATTTGTCAATATTTGACCTCAGAGCATGAGCTATTGGTGTTCTGTTCATGAAATTTTTTCCTGTGCCTATGTGTTCTATGATTTTTCCTACTTTCTCTTCTAATAGTTTCAGTGTACCTGGTTTAATGTAGAGATCTTTGATCCACTTGCAATTGAGCTTTGTACAAGGAGATAAGTCAAGGTCTATTTTCATTCTTCTGCATGCTGAGAGCCAGTTGGACTGACACCATTTGTTGAATAGGCTGTCCTTTTTCCATTGAATGTTTACAGCTCTTTTGTCAAAAACCAAGTGACCATACAGGTGAGGGCACATTTCTGGATCTTCTATTCTATTCCATTGATCAAGGTACCTATCTCTGTACCAGTACCATGCAGTTTTTAGCACAATTGCCTTGTAATATAGCTTGAGGTCAGAGATGGTGATGTTTTTAATTAAAATAAATAAAATGGTGGTTGTTCAATTAAAAAAAAGAAAATGGGGTGATTTAAAATAAAATGGTGGTTGACTAAATAAACTATGTTTCCTGGAGCAAAAAATTAAGTTATGCATGCACAGAATTAAATACATTCATGGTATTGTTTCAGTATTGGTGGGTTGTACTATTCTAGGTCTTTTGTTATTCCAGATGAAACTGCACATTGCTCTTTCCAACTCTGTGAAGAATTGGGTTAGAATTTTGATGAATTTTGAAGCATTGAATCTGTAAATTGCTTTTGGTAAGATGGCCATTTTTACAATGTTGATCCTTCCAATCCATGAGCTTGGGAGATCTTTCTGTTTTCTGAGATCTTCCTTGATTTCCTTCTTTAGAGATTTGAAGTTCTTGTCATTCATTTTCTACACTTGCTTAGTTAGAGCCACACAAAGATATTTTATAATTTTTGTGACTATTGTAAAGGGTATCTTTCCCCTAATTTCTTTCTTTGCATATTTGTCCTTTGAGTAGAGGAAGGCTACTGATTTGTTTGAGTTATTTTTATATCCAGCTATTTGCTGAACTTATTTATCAGCTGTAGTTGTTATCTGATGGAATTTTTGGGGTCACTTACATATACTATCATGTCATCTGCAAAGAGTGATGTTTTTACTTCTTCCTTCCTAATTTGTATCTCTTTGATTTCTTTTTGCTGTCTAATTGCTCCAGCCAGGACTTCTAGTATTATGATGAATAGGTAGGGGGAGAGTGGTCAGCCTTGTTTAGTCCCTGATTTTAGTGGGATTGCTTCAAGTTTCTCACCTTTCAGTTTGATGTTAACTATTGGTTTGTGGGATATTGCTTTTATTATGCTTAGGCATGGGCCTTGGATTCCTAATCTTTCGAAGACTTTTAACATGAAGGGGTACTGAATTTTGTCAAATGCTTTCTCAGCATCTAGTGTAATGACCATGTGTTTTTTTTATGTCTTTCAGATTGTTTATATGGTGAATTAAGTTGAAGGATTTCCATATATTATAAAATCCTAGCATCCCAGGAATCAAGCCTACTTGATCATGGTGAATGATCGTTTTGATGTTTTCTTGGATTTGGTTTGCAACAATTTTGTTGAGTATTTTTGTATCAATATTCATAAATGAGATTGGTCTGAAGTTCTTTTTCATTGTAGGGTCTTTGTGTGGTTTAGGAACAAGGGTTATTGTGGCATCGAAAAATAAGTTATGTAGTGTTCCTTCTGACTCTATTTTGTGGAATAGTTGTAGGGTATTGGTATTAGGTCATCAATAAATGTCTGATAAAATTCTGCACTGAACCCATTAGGACCTGGGCTTTTTTTGGTTGGGAGTCTTTTGATGACTGCTTCTATTTCTTTAGGTGTTATGGGATTATTTAGATGGTTTACCTGGTCCTGGTTTAACTTTAGTATCTGGTATCTCTATAGGAATTCATCCATTTCCTCAGGATTTTCCAGTTTTGTGGAGTATAGGCTTTTGTAGTAGGATCTGATAATTTCTTAAGTTTCCACAGTTCAGTTGTTATGTCTCCACTTTTCTTTCTGATTTTGTTAAGCTGAATACTCTCTCTTTGCCATCTAGATAGTGGGCTAAGGGTTTAGTAATCTTGTTTATTTTCTCAAAGAACCCACCCTTGGTTTTGTTGATTCTTTGAATGGTTCTTTTTGTTTCTATTTGGTCAATTTCTCCTCTGAGTTTGATTATTTCTTGCTTTCTACTCCTCTTGGGTGTAACTGCTTCCTTTTGTTCTAGAGCTAACTGTGCTGTGAAGTTGCTAGTGTATGCTCTCTCTAGTTTCTTTATCGTAGCACTCAGAGCTATGAGTTTTCCTCTCAATACTGCTTTCATTGCATCCTATAGGCTTAGGTATGTTGTGTTTTCATTTCATTAAATTATTGAATATCCTTAATTTCTTTCTTTCTTTTTTTGACCCTTTGATTGTTTAATAAAGCATTGTTTAGTTTCCATGTGTATATGGGCTTTTGTTGTCTTTGTTGTTATTAAAGACCAGTGTTAGACCATGTTGATCTGACAGGATGCATGGGAGTATTTCAATCTTCCTATATCTATTGAGGCTTGTTTTGTGACAGATTATAAGGTCAATTTTGGGAGAATGTGCTGTGAGCTGTTGAGAAGAAGGTGTATTCTTTTGTTTTAGGATGAAATGTTTGGTAGATGTATATTATTTCCACTTGGTTCATATCCTCTGCTAGTTTCACTGCCGGCTTGTTCAGTTTCTGTTTCCATGATGTGTCCGTTGATGAGAGTGGGGTGTTGAGGTCTCCCACTATTATTGTGTGGGGTGCAATGTATTTTTGAGCTTTAGTAGGGTTTATTTTATGAATATGGGTGCTCTTGTATTTGCAGCATATATTAAGGATTGGTAGTTCCTCCTGACAAATTTTCCCTTTAATGAGTACAAAGTGCCCTTCTTTATCTTTTTTGATAACTTTTGGTTAAAAATTTACTTTATTCGATATTAGAATGTCTACTCCAGCTTGTTTCTTGGGGCCATTTGCTTGGAAGGTTTTTTCCCAACATTTTACTTTAAGATAATGTCTCTTTTTGTCTCTGAGATAAGTTTCCTGTATGCAGCAAAATACTGTATTCTGTTTATGTATCCAGTCTTATAGCCTATGTCTTTTTATTGGGGAATAAAGACTATTTATGCTAACAGATATTAAGGACTAGTGGTTGCTGTTTCCTGCTATTTTTTTCTTTTACAGGTAGAATTGTGCCTGTGTGTCTTTTATCTTTTGGTTTTCTTGCTTAGGTATTTTCTTGTTTTTACTAGGATGTAGTTTCTCTCCTTGTATTGGGTTTTCCACCTACATTTTGTTCTAGCGCTGGGGTTTTGGACAGATATTTTGTAAATTTAGTTTTGTCCTGGAATATCTTGGTCTCTCCATCTATGGTGATTGAGAGTTTTGCTAGGTATAGCAGCTTGGGCTGACTCTTGTGTTTTCTGAGGGTCTGAATGATGTCTGTCCAGGATCTTCTAGCTTTCATAGTCTCTGTTGCAAAGTTGGGTGTGATTCTGATTCATTTGCCTTTATATGTTAAATGACCTTTTTCCCTTACTGCTTTTAGTATTTTCTTTGCTTTGTTCACTTGGCGTTTTGCCTATTATTTATCAGGACAAATTTCTTTTTTGGTCCAACCTATTTGAAGTTCCGTAGGCTTCTTTTATGGTCATGGTCATCTCATTCTTAAGGGTATGGAAGTTTTCTTCTATGATTTTGTTGAAGATCTTTACTGTGCCTCTAAGTTGATATTCTTTGCCTTCTTCTATTTCTATTTTCCTTAGGTTTGATCTTCTCATTGTGTCCTGGATCTCATTGGTATTTTGGGTTAGGAGCTTTTTTGCTTTTGCATCTTCTCTGACTGTTTTGTCTATGTTTTTAATGTTTTCTTCTGCCCCCTGAGATTCTCTTTTCCATCTCATGTAGTCTGTTAGAGATGCTTGCTTCAGTGACTCCTACTTTCTTTTTTCAGTTTTCTACCTCCAAGGTTGTCTTTTTTAGTATTTTCCTTATTGTTTCCATTTCCATTTTAAATTCCTTCTTCAATTCCTTCATCTCTTTTATTTTGTTTTCCTCTAGTTCTTTGAGTTCTTTGAGTGTTTTTCTTGTTTCCTCTTTAAAAGCTTCTATTTCTTTATGATTTTTCTCCCATTCTTGTTTAAGGATGTCTATCATCATCTTGATGTATGATTTTGGGTTTGAATCTTCTTTTTCTGGAGTGTTTGGCATTCTGCTCTTTGCTGTGATGGGAGAGCTGGGTTCTGGTGTTTCCTGGTTGTCTTGGTTTCCATTGGGTAAGTTCTTTCTCTTTCCTCTTGTCATCATGTTTTCTGTGATTATATGTTGTCTTGTTGTCATTGATTGGTTGTTGTCTCTCCCGTGTACCTTGCCTCTGTCCCTGGATCACCGCTGTTTCTGGTGGCAGATGGCCTGAGTGTTTGGTTCTCACACATGGGCCCTCAGGTTGAAACCAAGTCCCTAAGGCAGAGTTTCTACTCCCATGAACTAATGGGGGATGTGCTTTCCGCGTGCTTCGCCCAGAACTCTCTGTACCCTGGCTACTCGCAGTGCAGTCTCACCAGACCTGTATCCCTGGATCTCTGCTCAATCACTCCATTTTCAATCATGCACAGCCACTTCAGCTTCTTCCATATCTGTAAAGCCCCCATAGTCTTGAGGCTTTATTTATATGTCTTTTATGGCCTCCTACCTAGGAAACACTAATATTCCCTGTGACCTTGCATAGTTATAGCACATCTTCTTTCAATACAGTCTTTTCATCTTTTTCAGATAAAGGGTAGAGTATAAATTTTATACCTAGAGATTTGATTCTTTGTTACTCTGGAATAAGCAAAGCATTCATGCTCTGCCACCCCCTGCAGACAAACACCCCCCCCCCCCCCACACATACACTCATTATGAAGTCTTTCCATCTTTTTCATTCTGAGGACTAGGCTTTAAGTATACAAATGAAGTCCTTCTTCAAATTGTCCTTGGAAGTACAGTGGCTTGTTTGCTGTCCCCCAGATGGAAACATCACATGACACAGGTCAGTCAGTAGCCCTTATAGATCAGCAGGAGCTGCAAAGCCCACAGATGGCATCCTATCAAACAGCTTAGCATTTGATTACAGTGGCCTTCAAAAGAGTGTCTCATGAATTCTCCCTTATCCATAAAGGTAAGCTTCCCATTCAAGCTCTCCCATATGTTTTATATAAAGAAGTTTGATTAGCTTGTGCCTGTGGTCTATTCCATTTTTAAATTCTTTTAAAATATTCAGTGAACAAGGGAGCACTAGAAATGAGTAAAAATTGAGCTAGCTGAGAAAAATTCACATTGTATTCTATTTCTGAATACTGCTACAAAATAAAAAGGCATAGTTGAATCCATTGTTATCCAGATGGCCATCATTAACTGCTCATTAGTATGTGTCCTCTTTTCTGAACTGATTGGGAGACAAGAAACATTCACTCATAATGGTTAATCCTATTGATTTCCATTTAAAGGGAATCTATTCACAAGGCTATGCAGTGTGAGCTTATTCCCTCTAAGGAGCCAGCAGATTTATTTGCGTCAATCAACGTCATCAGAATATAAATAAACAGTTACTTTGACTACACATGAAAGACTCACAAACCTTTTGTGTGTAATTGTACACGCTGGCTGGAGAAGGAAGCAGTGACTGTATTTTTCCTTTTATCTTGATTATGATTTGTTCTACTGCCATGTCTGCATAAATACTGCTACATGTTCCATGCAAACAATCATACATTGCTTTTGTTATTTTGATTTTTCAATGTTAGATGAGTCTACTGCCATTGCTCAGTTTTTCTTTAATCACAGTTTTTATTTTGTCATAGGCAAATGTTATTTGTCCTTTCTTTTCCTCCTCTGTAGGAAGTTTTCATGTGATATAAGAAGTTTATAGCACTAGAGGTGGAACTATGGATAGCAAGCAAAGCAACTGACTTTACCCTAATGGCCGTTCTTCCTTTTGTGAATTAGCAGGCAGAGTAGAAGAAATCCTGGAAGAGATACTACATTGTAATAAAATGAACTGAGAAAATTATTGGGCAATTTTCTTAACCTGTGAAATAGTTAAGATGATGCTTAATTTCTAGATTAATAATCAATTTCTCAGATTAACTGCGGAGTAGCAAAGCAACTATCACAGTAGTCCAGGCTACAGCTTATGTAAGCTGTGATTATTGCTTCTTTTAGTCTACCTCAAGTCACATCTCATCACATGTTTTGTATAATGCAGAAGCACATTAACCACATGAACAGCAGATTGCTATGTGCTGAGTATGATGTTGTAGCTATAGTAGGAATTCATGTCTGTTAAATAAAATTAGTTATTTATGTTGTTTACACAGTGAAGAAAAATAAAAATTATAAATATTCATAAGATAGAGAATTAAGTCAGAACTTACATAAAAATAACTATTTTTTGCACTGAAGAATTATTCAACCAGTACAATGCCTTAGTTTTCAATTTTGTTATGCAATTAGTTTGTAAGAATAACTAGAACTACCAAACTGTCTTTTTGCACATATATGTGCAGCTAACGCAATGTCTAGTTCCTGGTTTTCTTGTTTGGTTGGTTATTTGGTCCCTGTACAACTTCTGAGGAACCACTTACCACTGAGCGTCTGCACTCATTCCCCACTGACCACTGCAGTCATTATAAATTGAACTTACTACTTCTTGATCAAAGTTTAAACTGCCTTTGCAAAAGCCTTTATTATAATACCTGTGGATATGCAAAGTTTTATACTAGTAAACTAAATGTACAATAAATTTTGTTAAAAATACAAACACCTATTGTGGGGCAGTGGACTGTGCTAGGAAATTGGGTAAGGTTGAGTGGGTTCAGAGATTCTGCACTCTCTGAAGACAGTAGGCATTTCCCAGGTCCCTACTAAGATTCCTAACCCACAAACGGAGGTAACCAGTGATCAGGTAGCCAGAACAGGGTTGTCCTTGCTAATTAGTTATCTAGGGGCCCTAGGGGTCAGCCAATAAGCTTCCCTTCAGCGATATTCCTCTCTACAAAAGGTATTTAATCTTTGATCCACCCTGAGGAAGCAGTATGCACCTATTTTTCATGATGAACAATCAATAAACAGTTTGAAACCAGAAACCACCATTGATATCAAGGGAAAAGCTCTAGTCTACAGAGTTGCACCACCTAAGTCTTCCACAGGTTGTCTGCCTGTGCTCCCAGACAATTGCTACTAAGCTAAATCAGTAACAGCTGAACTAACCTGGAGTTCCCTATCCTGCCCGGGATCCCTGGGGCCCTGGGTTCTTCCTTTGCGATCTACCCCTCCGGTTCCAACTCCTCCATGACTTCCCAACTCCTCTGCAACTTCCAGCAGGGTCTGGCAGGGTCTGGGTGTCCAGGAGTTTAGGGAACCCCAGTCCCGGGCTCCTCCTTGAAGACCTGTGGACCCTCTCTATTCCAAGTCTACAAGTTTCCAGAGGTGACTGGGCACCTAGAAGTCAGCTAACCCCAGCTTTGGCCTCAGCCCATGTTGTTTTTCCTTCAGGCTGGGGCCCCCAGTCCGGGATGGGTTGCGTTCTCGCACCCCGTGAGCAGTGCATTGGTGCTTCTCACAAGCCCAACACTTGATGACAGGGCATAGAGCAAATGTAATCTAGTAAATACCTCCTGTTTTGGCTATGCAAGCTGTGTTCCAACACCAGTGGCGAGGCAGGCACAAGACCACATCTTGTTCCCAAGAGGAACATGTGACACACAACTCATTTCATAGTTTGAATTGAATTTAAGTTAACAACTTTCTAGTTAGGCTAATGAAAATATTTTATTAGAACAAAACAAGCTCTCTTTAAGATTTTTTTGAAAAAATTCATCAACAAAAACCACTAAATCATCTTTATTTTTTTAATATTTCTTTTGAATTTGTCCTGTAGTCAAAACAACATGTGCTACAGCGCTGCAGAAATAGCTCAGTGGTGTCAATTAGTTCCTGTCCTTTCAGAGGTCTGCAGACTGCTTCCCAGCACCCGGGAGTCAATCACAACTAGCACTAACTCCAGTTCTAGATCATCCAGTGACCTCTTCTTGTCTACGCAGGAATTACATGCAATGATAACATACAAACAGACAAAACACTCATATATTTAAGGTAAGAATAAATAAAACATTTAAAGAGTCATATGATTATAGATGAGATTTTAAGTAAAGAAAATGCATCAAAAAAAATTTCCCCCTTTCCAAGTACTGGGTAGACAGGCATGGCTAATATTAGATCCTGGACTGTCTTCTGCCCTGGCCATCTGACTCCGAAGTCCATTTCCCACAAAGAAACTGGAGGTGGTAGTTGAGGCTCTTGTCTAAGCTGCTGTCAAACAACTGCTTATTATTATTATTATCTTTTTTACAGATACCTCTACCTTTTTATTAGAGGGGGTCACTTTTATGTCTCTTTAACTGGGCTATCTGGCAAAGAGTATATCAGCATGACTTCACTCTTTTTAGTAGGTGGACTACAAGTTCTATCCTTTGCCTCTGCTTTCCCTCCCTCCCCGCTTCCCCTGAGACAGGAAGGAGAAGTAGAGGCTCATGGTATGGTTAGCTTTGAGCCTTTTGCTCACAGTTGTTGGCAGTTCAGGTTGCTGGCTCATAAAGTATGAATCATAGTCAAATTATAAGGGACAAAGGGACATTCCTGTAGCATCTGATAACAATGTGATGCTAGGACTCCCCGTTACCAAACCCTTTGTCTATAATGTCTCTTCACTCACTTTTCACTTCCTTCTTATGTGAATTTTTTAAAATTTTCTTCTAAGCAACCCTAAACCACCTTCTCTAACAAATCCCTGCTACAGAAGAAAGAATTTTTCAGTCCCATGCCTGTGTTGCTCTGCCATCATGTAACCCTGATATTTCTTTCTTCTTCCAAACACCAAAAGTTTCTTTGACTTGACATGCACTTTTTGTTGTTGCTGGTGTTAGAAACTTCAAACAAACGTTGTGGGAAACTGAGAAAAATCCTGTCCACCCAGGTGCCTGTCTGGCTTGAACTTATACTTAATACCATCTGGGAAAAGGAAAGTAAAATCAGGACCAACCAAAAGGAAAAATAAAAATAAACAATTCCTCTTCCCCTCCTTTGAACAGCAGCAGATAAGAGATAGGCTACTACAGAAATCCTTGCATAGGGGAGGGGGCATCCTGTGAGCTGATTTAGAGGCCAAGCTACAGTAGAGACTAGGGAAGCTACTGTTAGCAAAAAACTGCAGTAAGGAAAGGAGGTACTGAAGATGTCACATCTTCCTTACTCGTTCTATATCATTTAATAACTGCTTAGTGGCTATTATGGAAGGAGTGTAGGTCATATCTGCACTTACGGGTAGGAGCACAAGCTGATGCTCAGTACCTGCACTCCCTATCTGTGGACAATCCAACACGGGACCACAGAGTCCACACCTTTATCTGTGCTTGTAGTGTTTTACTTTTGTCTAGTATAGTAGGGAGTAATTTTTACAGCATTTGCCCTGTTATAATATAGTGCTAAAGAGTAATTAATGCTCTCTGTGTGTTCTGGAGGGAGCACTGAGTATGTGAAGGCCTCAGTAGATGTGTGTTGTGGAGAAGAGCCAGATACAGCAAGGACTCATGGGAAAATGTCAACACCTTCTCCCTGGGAGATAATGTTTGCAGAAAGTTTCCACCATAGCTCCCCTACTCATGGAGAGCCTCAAGCCTGCTCCCTGTACAGACTAGTCCTACCAATATTCATTAGCCCTGCCTCCTTGTTCAGCTGTATGCAATGTCTCCAGTCTGCCCTCTCTGTTCAACTATGTGTAATAAAGAGCCTAAGCTTTCAGTGACAGGCCAGGGCTTCTCCATTAAGTCCAGGTCACCTGATGCTATCATGTCTGTGTTCCCCTTTCTTCATTCTCTCACTGCCTTCATCATGGAACAGCACTGTGTGTAGCACTTGACATCTTGAGTGCTTTACGGAGTGGTTACAGTCCATGATATCTTCAGTATTAAAGTATCTGGGTGGGAATTCTTGCTTATACACAATAGTCTTGAATCAGACACATCCATGAATAGAATCAAACTAACTACTATGTGTAATGACTATTTTAGAATGACGTATTGTATGCAATGTTCAACGAAGGATATTGGAAAGAGTCATCAAACTTTCTTGGTAAGACTAGGGAAATACCTTGATGTTTCAATAGTTTCTTGAAGTCACTGCACATATAACTTCCCTAATTTTCTGCATGGCACAGATATACACTATATAGGCATGTTTTAAATGGTCCCTACAATGAAGAAGCAGCTCAGATGCCTCTTTTCACCTGCAATCCCTTCTTCCACCCAACTTGGTATTTCTCCTCTGATGTTTTGTTCAGCATCAGAAACTTGGTCTCATAGTAACATTTGCATACTTTTCTTCCTTCCAGAGGGGACCTGCTTCATAAAAATAAATTACATTATATGTCAATTTTCTGACATCATAAAGTACTAATTTCTAACACATAAACTACTCAGTTTAAAATTAACATATTACAGAGAATATTACTTTTATATCTAAATTCAAAGAAAATTTAAAATTCTTGTTATTAAATCATGTGTATCATTGTCCAGGAAAGACGGTAGACTTTGGTGGTGTTGAAATTACAGATATTTTGCTTCACAAAGCTGGAATTTAGCTAAACATCTGTAAAATAGCTAAAGCTTAAATATATAACATGGACAGAGAACAGAACAGCATATTGTATGTAATAAAATGTGTTCATATTATTTGTGTCTTCCTATTGAGACCACCCTTATAAAAACACCTGCCAATGAGTTATGAAATCGCTACTTTAAGGTAACCTGTTTTGATGCTTATTTTCATACATGCTTTCCTAATGTTTACTATTCATATACTGTATATTCCTTTTATCTTTATTTGGGTACTTTGAATCAAAATATAATTTTCTCACAACATCAGAAATTGTCCCAGGAGATGAGCCATAGCCTCCCCATTCTACACACCAGCTAGATATAGCATGTCCTTTTCACACTTCTAAACATTTAATTATACTTTCCCATAAATATGATGTTATCCAAACTAGGAATTTGCATTTAAACACTTGTGTTTTTGCGCCACAATCCATTTGAGATTCAAAACACTGAGTATGTACCAGCCACTGTATGCATCATTCCTGACACTACGTCTTTTTGACTTTGCTGTATTATTCACAGAGAAGTTTTAATATCTAAGAAATAAATTATTTAAACTAAACTGTAGTGTAAATATGTTGCAGGATTAAGGATGTTATCCCATTGACAAGCTATCTGACACTTTTGAAAAGGTTACCAGAAGAATGAAAGTTTCTCATTTCCCCCCTTGGCTTCTGATGTTCTGCCATTCCCAAAAGTGTTGTTTCTGCTACTTTAGTCAGACATCTGAACATTCTAATGGAATCACATTTGAGTGATTTTCTGTGTTTTCACGAGTAAGTTTACAGATCCGAAGTGCACACTGGTGGCAGTTTGAACCACAAGCTCTTCTCTCTAGCCTTGGTCCTCAGAGTCCCACAGACAAATAGCTTGGAAGATGCACTGCACACAACTTAAAAGTGCTCATGTGCTTCCTGACTGGTTTTAATTACTCTGCTTTATAACCGTTCAGACAAAATTGCCTGGTGCATATTTTTCCTAGGCTGAAAAAATATCTGTAACCATGAGCTATGCAAACATATTATTCAAATTATACAGTGCATGTGCCTCAATGGAAATCATTACATTATTAACTCTACTAAAATTGAGCAATCATCCTAATAACACTCTCTATAATTACATTCAGGGTAATTTTGCAGGGTTTGAGGGGATTTTGGGCCTAAGTGACAGTGCATAAAACCACAAGGGATGAGCCATGGCTGGGGATGACTAAGCTTAACAGTCTTTTTCAGATCCTTCTCCGTAGTTACTTTAATAGGAGCATGATATGCTTATGCTTTTTAGATAACAACTTGTAGACATTCGTAGCCAGAAAAATTTCCAGACATGAGTATAAAACTGGCCACAGTTGTCTGTACTATTTACTGTCATTAATGTGCTGGGTGAATCACTTTAACATCTTATGGCAACACGAATTGCTTCTGCTTCTGCCATGCAAAAATTGTGTTCCAAGAAACTCGAAGTTGGGTATTTGTAAACATTACATAATGCTCATGAAATGCAATCATTAGCAGATTGAGAACAAAGAAACCTGACTTCTAATAAAGCACCCATAAGCATCCTGTATCTCCTTACTGAACCCACATTTTACTTACTACCTCTATGCAATTGTATAGAACAATTTGGTGTCCCAAGATTAATTATAGTGACACAAAGAAATCATAACTAATATTAATTTTATCTTTTAAAAATTCTTTAAAAGTTAACTGTGATAGCCTCCTGGTGTCCATTATTCATAGGCTTGCTTCCATGTAATTTGTTTGGTATGTGGTTTTGGTTCACTGCTGCAAGAATACTGTGGCATGCTATGCATGTATGTGTGTGTGTATGCATATGCATGTATATGTGTATATATATATATATATGTATATGTATATACATATATATGTATACATACACACACACACACACACACACACACACACACACACACACACATATATATATATATATATATATATATATATATATATATATATATATATATATAACTATTTTTATATACATATTCTGGTCAGTTACCCCTTCTCCAAGTCCTTACAGATACATACTCCCCACCTTCCAACCCACCAAAAATCTCACTATTCTTTCTCACCAAAATACATTCCCTTTCTTTCTCTTTCACATTTTTGGTTCTCACACAGCTATTTTTTTTTAAGAAAAATCAAAATGCAAAAATATACAAACAAAAAACCCAGAGAGATGCACACACACACACACACACACACACACACACAAAGACTTGCAAAAACAAATATCATGAAAACACAAAATCAGAGAAACTATACTATATAATGAAAAGACCTGAGCAGCTTAAAAACAAAAACAAAACCAAAAACAAAACAAAAAGAAAAAAAGAATCAGGAAAAGCATTATGAGGCAAAACCCCTCCAAAAATACCATTTTTTGTGTTGGCCATTTTACTGGGTCTGGGTACTGTCTTTCAGTGTGCTGCATATACCCACTGAGACTCTGTTGGAGGAAACTCTTGCCTCTGCTAGCAGACATTAATTGCTGATGGCTTCTGGGTCAAGGGTAGTGCCATGTCCTCTTACTCTGTAGTTACAGACATCCCATTTGGTTTAGACCTGTGTAGGTCCAGTGCTGCTGCTACAACCTGTATACGTTTTTATGTACACCAATTCTTTTATATTTAGGAAACCTCATTTTCTACGTGTATTTATCCCCACTGATTATTGTGATCTTTATTATACCTCATCCTCCACAAAATTCCTTAAGCCTTGGAGATGGGACTCTGATGAGATATCTTATTTAGGAATAAGTGGTCCAAAGTCTCTCACTCTCTGCATATTGTCTAGTTGTAGGCCTCAGCATTTGTTTTCATCTATTGTAGGAGGAAACATTTTGATGATGGCTGAATAAGTGACTTATCTATAAATACAGTAAAATACCATCATTTTATTGTCATGTTTCTTTAGCAGAAGAGTAGTATTTGGTTTTCCTCAAGGTCATTGATCTATTTAGGCCCAGTTCTTGACCACTGTTCAGTGTCAGGGATGGGTTCCATTTTATGAGGAGGGCCTTAACTCCAAACATATAATGCTTGGCTACTTCCTCAACTTTTATATCAGCATAAGTTTCAGGAAAGTTACCACTGCCAATCAAAGGGTTAGTAGTTGGGTTGCTATTTAGCTTTTTCCTGTGATAACATGCAAAGTATGTCATTGTCAGTGCCATGAACACTGTCAGTAGGGATGAAGGCATTAGGTAGACACCAAATTGACTTCTTCTTGTTTAATTAATTATGTATTTGTTGTCCTCACCAATAGAGAGAGTTACTATCCGTTGGTGGAGAGCCATAAATAGCCTTGTCAACATCTGGGCTGTTTAGGGATTTCCATGAAAAACCTTTGTCAACAACTCAATGAAGTATAACACATTCGTAACACTGGAAGTTTCATTTGGTGGCTAGAGAGAACTAGTTGGGTTTTGTCTCCCCCATCATTGATTCCACATATATTGTTTTAATATTTGTATATGTTTAAAGACGTTTCTAGTATAGTAGGTTTCAATATACCCTCTCAAATGCCCCTTGGCTCTAGTTGTTCCTCCCTGAATTCCTTCCCTTCCCCAACTATTTTATTCCCTAACACCTTACCCATCCCCACCCTCTCCATTCAAATATATATTCTATTTCCCAGGGAAATATTTCCACTGGAGATCTTTTCTCCACAGTAGTCCCTTAGTCTACCTAAAGTCTGTGGTTTTACCAATTTTAGCCCATTTAACAAAGTCTAGAAGCTAATATCCATATATAAGTGAATCCATATCATATGTGTCTTTTTGGGTCTGGGTATATTTTAGTTAGGATGATTTTTCTCCTCCTCCATCCATTTACTTATAAATTTCATATTTTTTCATTTTTAATAGTTGAGTAATATTGCATTGTACAATATACCACATTTTCATTATCCAGTCATCTATTGACAGGTTTGATAGTGGTTTCCAGTTTGGGGCTATTATGAATAAAACAGAAATGAACATGGTTAAGCAAGTGTCCCTCTAGTACGATTTTTGAGACACTTGAATATATTTCTTAAAGTTGTATAGCTGGATCTTGAAGTAGATCTATTTCTATCTAAATCATTTGAAGAACCATAATATTCATTTCCTCCACATTGCTATTGTGAAAAGTGTTGTCTTATTGATTTCTTTCTTGGTATGTTTATGCTTTGTACACAGGAAACTACTGGTTTTGTGTATACTTCTACTTTGTTGAAATTGTTTATTAGTTGTAACAGTTTTATGGTGAAGATTTTGGATAATATATATATATATATAAAATATCAGCTACATAGAAAGATATTTTGACTTCTTCCTACTTATCTACATCCTTTGGTATTCTTCAGTTTTCTTTTTGCTCTAGCTAAGACTTCCCAGGAAATATTGAACAAATATGGAAAAAATACACAACATAGTATTGTTTCTGATTTTAGTGGAAATGCTTTTAGTATTCCTATATTTAGTTATTTAGATTTATGTTGGCTTTTTTGCATGAACGGGTGTTTGGATTTTACCAAAGGTCTTTTCTACATCTAATGAGATGATATGTGGCATTTGTCTTTCAGTTTGATTATAGTATGGATTACATTTATTGATTTACATATGCCGAACCTTCTCTGCATCTCTGGAATGAAGCCTACTCAATCATCATAAATGATTTTTTGACGTATTCTTATATTTGGTTGTTGATTTTTTTCTTTGTTCATATGGAAAAATTGACTGCAATTTTCTTTTCATTGGGTCATTGCCTGGGTTAGATTATCAGAGTAACTATGGCTCTAAACTGAAATGAGTTGAATTTCATTGAATTCTCTCTCCCTCACCACTCTTTAAGAAGTCTCTTTTTCCTGTGTGTTCTCATGAGGGTTGGGTGTATCCCATCTCTGACTCACTTTTAAATCTTTTTCTGATTCATCACTTTGTCTGCCCCTCAATTAGACATTCTTTTGTGGGATTAAAGGTGTGAGTACTGAAGGCATGTCTGTAGTTTAGTCAGAGGGATCAAAGCTGGCAATAAGGGCATGTCTGTATTCATCCAGTGGGATTAAAAGTATGTATTCCACCCAGAAGGATTAACGGTGTGTGACTTGTGTGAATTCCAGCTGAGTCATATCTTTAATAGTGATCCCTTGTCAGAGAAGCATGTTGGTGGATTAAAATTCCTCTATTCTTTGTACTGTACTTTTAGTGTGTTGATAACTATGCCTTGTAGAAAATTTTTTCTTTTCTCTTCCATTCTGTTTGGTGTTCTGTACCTTGATAAACACCTCCTTTATGTTAGGACAATTTTCTTCTGTGATTTTCTTGAAAATAATTTTTGTAACACTGACCTAAGCTTCTTATCATTTTTCTATTCTTATTTTCCATAGACTTGGCATCTTCATAGTGGTTCTGGTTTCCTGGATATTTTATGTCTGGATCTTTAAATATTTAACACTTTCTTTGACTGAGGTATTCTATTTTTTTCTTTGTTGTCTTCAATTCCTGAGATCCTCTTTTCATGTCTTGTATGTATTTCATTAGCAAAACTTTGAGTTTTTGTTTGACTTTCTAAAATTTCATTTCTAATTTTATCCAAGTTTGTTTTTTTTTTTTAGGTATTCTATTTTGATATTCATATCTTATAGTGTTTTCACCATTTTATTCTACTGTTTTCAGTTTCACAGAGTTTATTAATGGATTCAGTCTTTAAGGTCCTTGAAAATACATTCATAATAGATAATTGGAAGTCATTGTCTTATATTTCAACTATATATATTTTGTACTTTATTTTAAAAAAAGATAAATGTACAAATTTTCAGCATTTTTGTATAAAAGTATATGAATACAATTTTTAAGGTTGTAATTAAGTGTTTGTGGGTTCATATACATACACATATGTATGTATGTAACAATAATATAGGAAAAGAAGCTATCAATTTGAGGGGATAGGAGAGAGACTAGGAGGGGCTGTAGGGAGGAAAGGGGATGTGATACAGTTTTATTTTAATTAAAATATATTCTTTTTTTGTTGAACTTCACACAGTCTGTGAGTTGTTTCTGGATTGTTCATAGCTTTCTGGGGTTAGTATCCCATTATCAGTGACTGCATATTATATCTGTTCTTTTGTGACTGGTTCTTTGAGAAAATTAAAAAGATGGATAAACCCTTAGCCAGACTAACTACAGGGCAAAGAGAGAGTATCCAAATTAACAAAATCACAAAGGAAAGTGTAGACATAGTAATTGAAACTGAAGAAATTCAAAAGATCATCACATCCTACTATAAAAGCCCATACTAAACAAAGCTGGAAACTCTCCAAGAAATGGACAAATTCCTGGACAGATACCAGATACTAAAATTAAACCAGGACTAGGTAAACCATAAAAATAATCCTATAACACCTAAAGAAATAGAAGCAGTCATCAAAAGCCTTCCAACCAAAACAAGCCCAGGTCCAGATGGGTTCAGTGCAGAATTTTATCAGACATTTATTGAGAACCTAATACCAATACTCTCCAAACTATTCCACAAAATAGAATCAGATGGAACACTACCTAACTCTTTTTTTGAGGCTACAATAACCCTCATTCCTAAACCACAAAAGACCCTAAAAAAAAAAAAAAGAGAGAGAGAGAGAGAGAGAGAGAACTTCAGAACAATCTCACCTATGAACATTGATGCAAAAATACTCAACAAAATCCTTGAAAACCGAATCCAAATCACATCAAGACAATCTTCCACTATGATCAAGTAGGCTTAATCCCTGGGATGCAGAAATGGTTTAATATACGAAAATTGATCAATGTCATCCACCATATACAAACTCAAAGAAAAAAACCACATGGTCATCTCACTAAATGCTGAGAAAGCATTTGACAAAATTCAGCACCCTTTCATGGTAAAAGTCTTGGAAAGAACAGGAATCCAAGGCCGATACCTAAACATAATTAAAGCAATATACAGCAAACCAACAGCCAACATCAAGCTTAACAGTGGGAAACTTGAAACAATCCCACTAAAATCAGGGACTAGAAAAGGCTGCCCACTCTCTCCCTTCCTATTCAACATAGTACTGGAAGTACTGGTCTGAGCAATTAGATAGCAAAAGGAAACCAAAGTGATACAAATTGGAAAGGAATAAGTAAAAACCTCACTATTTGCAGATGATATGATAGTGTACTTAAGTGACCCCAAAAATTCCACCAGAAAACTCCTACAGCTGATAAAATGTTCAGCAAATGGCTGGATATAAAATTATCTCAAATAAATCAGTAGTCCTCCTCCACTCAAAGGACAAACATGTGGAGAAAGAAATTAGGGAAAGGATACCCTTCACAATAGTCACAAAAACTATAAAATACCTTGGTGTGACTCTAACTAAGCAAGTGAAGGACCTGTATGACAAGAACTTCAAACCTCTAAAGAAGGAAATGGAGGAAGATCTCAGATAGTGAAAAGATCTCCCATGCTCATGGATTGAAAGGATTAGCATCTAAAAAGGCACAGGAGAAAAATTCCTGAACATAAAATCAATGGCTCATGCTCTAAGGTCAAAGATTGACAAATGGGACTTAATGAGATTGCAAAGTTTGTGTAAGGCTAAGGACACTGTCAAGAAAACAAAATGGCAACTAACAGAGTGGGAAAAGATCTTTAACAACCCCACATCGGATAGAGACCTTATATCCAAGGTATATAAAGAACCCAAGAATCTAGACACCACAGAAACAAGCAACCCTATTAAAAAATGTGGTATAGAGCTAAACAAAAGGTTCTCAAATGAGGAATATCAAATGGCTGAGAAGCATCTAAGGAAGTGCTTGACATCATTAGCCATCAGGGAAATGTAAATTAAAACAACCCTGAGATTCTACCTCACACCAGTCAGATTGGCCATTATCAAAAATTCAGATGACAGCAGATGCTGGCTAGGATGTTGGTGGGGTTGTAAACTGGTACAACCATTCTGGAAATCAGTCTGGCAGTTCCTCAGAAAATTGGTCATAATACTACCTGAAGACCCAATTATTCCACTTCTGGGCATATATCCCAAAGAAGCTCCACCATACAGCTAAGACACAAGTACCACAATGCTCATAGCAGCTCTATTTAAAATAGCCAGAAGCTGAAAAGAACTCAGATGTCCTTCAGTAGATGAATGGATACAAAAATTGTGGTACATTTACACAATGGAGTACCACTCAGCCATCAGAAAAAAAATGACATTACAAATTCTTAAGAAAATGGATGCATCTAGAGAATATCATCCTGAGTGAGGTAACCCAATCACAAAGAAACAGACATAATATGCAGTCACTGATAATTGGATACTAACTCCAGAAAGGTCTGAACACCCCAGAAACAACTCACAGACTATATGAAGTTCAAGAAAAGAAAAGTAAAGAAAAGTAAAGAAAAGAAAAAGAAAGTTATGCTTAATCCTTACACACCAAGAAAACTTTGACTAATCCAGGTTAAAATCTGTTTTACATGTACTTTATGCTCGTTGTAACTGGTAAGATCTTAATGCACACTATCAATCCTTTAAAAAAAAACAAGCACTAACAAAAATGTGTTCATGTAGTTTTATGAAAAAATGCTTAAAACTTGTACATTTATCTTTGTTTTTAAAAATAAATCTATTAAAAAGTTTACTGGCATATTATCAGAGGCATAGTCTGCAACTGCAGTATTTATACTGGGAAACGAGTCCTGTTAGTGTTTTGTAGGTGCATTCTACAGTGCTTGTTATTATTTAATTCATCCAAAGTAGAAACAGCGATTCTATTTTAAATTAAAAAATTGAGAATTTCATGCATGAAATTTTATACTATACATCTTTCTTTTTTTACAGTTTGGATATATTTTTTCTTGCAATTTTATTTAAAAAATAGAGATACTTGTACATATTTAAAAACATTTTGACATAATCCTATATAAATATATTTTGTCATTAGTTAAGTCTTTTAGAAAATAGATAACTTGCATTGCAATCCCACTAGTTACCATAATCATAAAGTACATGTAGAACAGAACATAACATGGAAATAGTCAGAGTTTTCTTGGTGTGTATAGATTAAACATAATGATTTTGAATACTAAAAATTGCCACAAGCCTATATTATTCCTAGCTCTTGGATTACTAATGATTTAAGTTCTAGGTGTACCACACTGAGAGGCTGCTATACACTTACTATTTTTCCTAAGAAGGACTGAGGCTTTCACTTTTTGGCCTTTGTTTTTCTTGAGTTTCATATGGCCTGTGAGTTGTTTCTAGGGTATTCAGAGATTTCTGGGGCTAGTATCCAATTATCACTGACTGCATATTATGCCTGATATTTTGACTGGTTTTCCTCACTCAAACTGATATTCTTTAGGTGCATTCATTTTTCTAGGAATTTCATAAAGTCATTGATTCTAATAGCTGAGACATACTCCATTCTATAAATATACCACAATTATGTATCCATTCATCTTCTGAAGGACATCTGGTTTTTTTTTTTCCAGATTCTGGTTATTATACATAAAGCTGCTATGGACATTGTGGTGAATGTGTCCTTATGTTGGAACATCTTTGGGGTATATGCCCAGAAGTGGCATAAATGGATCTTCAGGTAGGACTATGTCCAACTTTCTGAGGAACTAACAGACTGACTTCCAGAGTGATTGTACCAATTTACAACCTGACCAAAAGTGAAGAAGTGTTCCTCTTTCTCCACATCCTTACTGATGTGTGCTTTCATCTGGGTTTATGATCTTAGACATTCTGACTGGTGTGAGGTGGAATCACAGGGTTGTTTTGATTTACATTCTCTGATGACTAGAGATGTCAAGCCCTTCCTTAGATGTTTCTCAGTCCTTCAATATTCCTTAATTGAGAACTTTTGGTTTAGCTCTGTACCCTATTTTTTAATAGGATTGTTTGATTCTCTGGGGTCTACCTTCTTGAGTTCTTTGTGTATATTGGATAATATACCTCTATCACATGTGGGGTTGGTAAAGATCCTTTCTCAATCTGTTTGCTGCCTTTTTGTTTCCTTGACAGTGTTCTTAGCCTTTCAGATGCTTTTAATATCATTAAGTCCCATTTCTAGATCCTTGGTCTTAGAGCACAAGGCATTGGTGTTCTGTTCAGGAAAATTTCTCCTGTGCCTATGTGTTGTAAGGTTTTCCCTACATTCTCTTCTAATAGTGTCAGTGTAACTATTTTAATGTGGAAAACTTTGTTCCACTTGCACTTAAGCTTTGTAGAAGAATATAAGATAAGGGTTCATTTTCATTCTTCTGCATTTTGAGTGCCAGTTGGACCAACACCATTTGTTGAAGAGGCTGTCCTTTTTTCATTGAATGTTTTCAGCTTCTTTGTCAAATATTAAGTCACCATATGTGTGAGGGTTCATTTCTCGACCATTTACTGTTCCATTGACCAATGTGCTTATGTCTGTACTAGTACAATGTGGTTTTAAACACAATTGCCTTGTAATATAGCTTGAGGTCAGAGACGGTGATTCCCCCAGATGCTTTCTTGTTGTTGAGGTTGGATTTTGATATATTAGGTTTTTTGATATTCCAGATGAATTTGCATATTGCTCTTTCCAACCCTATGAGGAATTGCATTGGAATATGAAGGTTAAGTTGGAATTTTTATCTGTAGATTGTTTTTGGTAAGATGGGCATTTTTAAATTGTTGAACCTACCAATTCATGAGCATGGGAAATCTTTCCATCTTATGAGATATTCTTCAATTTCTCTCTTCAGAGATTTGAAGTTATTGTCATGTAGATCCTAAACTTGCTTAGTTAGAGTCAGACTATGATATATCATATTGTTTGTGACTATTCTGAAGGGTATCTTTTCCCTAATTTCTTTCTCACCATGTTTGTGCTTTGGGTAGAGGAAAGCTACTAATTTGTTTGAGTTAATTTTATATTCACCCACTATGCTGAGGTTGTTTATCAGCTATAAAAGTTCTCTGGTGGAATTTTTAGGGTCACTTAAGTATACTATCATGTCATCTGCAAATAGTTATATTTTTACTTCTTCCTCTCCAATTTGTATTCCTTTGATTTCCTTTTGCTGTCTAATTTATCCTGCCAGAAATTCCAGTACTATGTTGAATAGGTAGGGGGAGAGTGGGCAGCCTTTTCTAGTTCCTGATTTTAGTGGGATTGCTTCAAGTTTCTCCCTGTTTAGTTTGATGTTGGCTATTGGTAAGCTTATATTGATTTTACTATGTTTAGGTATGGGCCTTGGTTTCCTGTTCTTTCTAAGACTTTTAACATGAAGGGGTGTTGAATTTTGTCAAATGCTTTCTCAGCATCTAGTGAGATGACCATGCGGTTTTTTTCCTTTGACATTGTTTATATGGCGGATTATGTTGATGAATTTCAGTATATTAAACCATTCCTGCATCCCAGGGATGAAGCCTACTTGATCGTGGTGAATGATTGTTTTGATGTGTTCTTGGATTCGGTTTGCAAGAATTTTGTTGAGTGCCTTTGAATCAGTGTTTATTAGAAAGATCTGTCTCAAGTTCTCTTTCCTTGTAGGGTCTTTGTGTGGTTTAGGAATGAGAGTAATTTTGGCTTTGAAGAATGAATTAGGTAGTGTTCCATCTGACTCTATTTTGTAGAATATTTTGGAGAGGGTTGGTATTGGGTCATCAATAAATTTCAGATATAATTCTGCACTGAACCCATTTGGTCCTGGGATTTTTTTGGTTGGGAGGTTTTTGATGATTGCTTCTATTTCCTTAGGTATTATGGGATTATTTAGATGGTTTACCTGGTCACAGTTTAACTTTTGTATCTGATATCTGTCTAGGGATTTATCCATTTCCTCCAGATGGTCCCGTTTTGTTGAATATAGGCATTTTTAGTAGGATCAGATGATTTCTTGAATTTTCTCATTTTCAGTCTCCACTTTCCTTTCTGATTTTGTTAATTTCGATACTCTCTCTTTGCCCTCTAGGTAGTCAGGCTAAGGGTTTTCAGTCTTGTTAATTTTCTCAAGAAACCAGCTCTTGTTTTTGTTGATTCTTTGAATGGTTATTTTTGTTTCTATTTGGTTAATTTCTGCTCTGAGTTGGATTATTTCTTACTGTCTACTTCTCTTCAGTATATCTGCTTTTTTTTGTTCTAGAGCTTTCAACTGTCTTGTCAAGTTGTTGGTGTATGCTCTCTCCAGTTTCTTTTTGGAGGCAATCAGAGCTATGAGTTTTCCTCTTATTACTGCTTTCTTTGCATCCAATAAGTTTGGGTATGTTGCAATTTCATTTCATTGAATTCTAGAAAAACCTTATATTTTTTAAATTTCTTCCTTAACCATGCTATTGTTGAGTAGACCATTATTCAGCTTCCACATGTATATGCGCTTTTTGTTATTATTAAAGACCAGCCATAGACCATGGTGATCTGATAGAATGCATGGGAGTATTTCAATCTTCTTATATCTATTGAGGTTTGTTTTGTGACCAACTGTATGGTCAATTTTGGAGAAGGCGCCATAAGGTGCTGAGAAGTTGTATTCTTTTGTTTTAAAGTGAAATGTTCTGTAGATGTCTATTAATTCCAATTGGTTCATAACCTTTGCCAGTTTCACTGTGTCCTTGTTAAGTTTCTGCTTCCATGATATGTCCATTGATGAGAGTAGGGTGTTGAAATCTCCCAATATTATTATGTGTGGTGCAATTTATGTTTTGAGCTTTAGTAGGGTTTCTTTTATGAATATGAATGCTCTTGTATTTGGAGCATATGTATTAAGTATTGAGAATTCCTCCTGATAAATTTTCCCTGTAGTGAGTAAAAAGTGTCCTTCCTTATCTTTTTTGATAACTTTTGGTTGAAAATGTACTTTATTCGATATTAGAATGGCTACTCCAGCTTGTTTCCTGGGGCCATTTGCTTGGAAGGTTTTTTTTTCCCAACCTTTTACTCTGAGATATTATCTGCCTTTGTGTCTGAGATGAGTTTCCTGTTTGCAGCAAAATGCTGGAATCTCTTTATGGATCTAGTCTGATAGTCTATGTCTCCTTACTGGGGAATTAAGTCCATTTATGTTAACAGATATTAAGGAGTAGTGGTTGCTGTTTCCTGTTATTTTTGCTTTTAGAGGTAGAATTATGTCTGCATGTCTCTCTCTCTCTCTCTCTCTCTCTCTCTCTCTCTCTCTCTCTCTCTCTCTCTCTCTCCTTTTATTTATTTATTTATTTATTTATTTATTTATTTATTTATTTATTTATTGGTTTTCTTGCTTACTTATTTTCCTGTTATTTCTAGGATGTAGTTTCCCTTCTTCTATTGGGTTTTCTATCTATTATTCTTTGTAGGGCTGATTTTGTGGTCAAATAGTGTGTAAAATAGTTTTGTCCTGGAATATCTTGGTCTCTCCTTATATGGTGATTAAGAGATTGGCTAAGTTTAGTAACCTGGGCTGACATTTGTGTTCTCATAGGTTCTATACAATAACTGTCCAGCATCTTCTAGCTTTTATAGTCTCTGTTGAGAAGTCGGGTGTAATTCTAATTGGTCTGTCTTTATACATGACCCTTTTCCCTTACTGCTTTTAGTTTTCTTTCTTTGTTTTGAACACTTGGTGTTTTGAATGTTATGTGTCGAGAAGAATTTCTTTTCTGGCCCAATCTATTTGTAGTTCTGTAGGATTCTTTTATGCTCATGGTTTTCTCATTCTTAAGGGTAGGGAGGTTTTCTTCTACGGTTTTGGTGAAGTTATTTCTTTTGCATCTTAGTTGATATTTTTTGCCCTCTGCTATTCCTATTATCCTTAGGTTTGGTCTTCCCATTGTGTCCTGGATCTCCTAGACATTTTGGGTTAGGAGCTTTTTGGTTTTTACATCTTCTCTGAATGTTTTGTTTATGTTTTCAATGTTGTTTTCAGCCCCCTGAGATTTTCTCTTCCATCTCTCGTAGTTTGTTTGAAATGCTTGCATCTTTGACTCCTGATTTCATTTTTAGGTTTTCCATTGCAAGGGTTGTCTCTTTTAGTGTTTTCTTTATTGTTTCGATTTCCATTTTCAATTCCTTTGTCTCTTTGGTTGTGTTTTCCTTTAGTTCCTTGAGAGTTTTTCATGTTTCCTCTTTAAAAGCTTCTATTTTTTTTTTTATGGTTGTCCTCCCATACTTGTTTAAGAGAGTTATTCATGCTCTTCTGGAAGATCCCCATCATCATCTTGAGGTATGATTTTATGTCTGAGTCTTCTTCTTCTGGAGTGTTTGGCAATCCACTGCTTGCTGTGGTGGGAGAGTGGGGTTCATATGTTGTCACTTTGTCTTGGTTTTCATTGCTTAAGTTCTTTTCTTTTTCTCTTGCCATCTTGTTGTTTGTGTTTATTTTTGGTCTTGTTGTCAGTGACTGGCACCTGTCTCTGCCCTCCTGAGTGCCCGTGGGTTCAGGATGAAAACCACTTCTGATTGTTCAGCTTTTCATGGGCAAACAGTGAGTGGGAGCTCTTGTGAGGCTGTTTGTGCCTACAGCTCTGAGTACTACTGGTAGGTACCTGGCTTTTTCTCAAGGCCAAAATGGACCCTTTTGCAGATAGCATAGTAATTTCTGCTCTCTGAGAACTCCCGCTGTGCTCTCCCTGGGCCCATATTCCAGGCTCCCCTCTGGTCCAGGTGTAAGAGGGCCTGTAGAGGTGAACTTCAAGCACTGCCTTTTCCAGGCATACCTCGCTTTTCACTGTGCCTTTCTGTGGGCCTGTGTGTCTGGTCTGTGAACCTGGGCTTTTCGGGCAGACCCTGATTCCCTCTGCTAGAGTTCTGGTCCTACTGTGGACCGCAGCGGTTTGTTTTCAGTGTGCTCCACCTAGCCCTCTCTGCACTTTGGTCACTCACAGAGCAATCTCACCTGGCCTGTGTCCCCAGATCTCTGCTGCTCCAGGTAGCCATCTACATTCTTTTAATCCCTCCATCTTCTATTCAAAATCTTCCCATATCTCCCATTCTATTTCTCAAATCATTACTTCTTTTATAATTGTTGTTTTACACTCCCTACTATTGAGTTCAGTTGGTGCTTCTGGTTGTACAAATGCTTATGACTGATCACTTGGGATTAGAAAACTAATTAAGGGTGTTGTTTCTGGAGGAAATGGATTCTCCCTCCTCCAGCAGTATTTGATTCCAAAGTGTAAGGTGGGAACTTGTAATATATTTTCCATCCATGTAAGCATGCCAACTGAGGCAATCACTGTGTAAGCCTTGGTTAATGAAAAATATTGCTGAGATTTCATGGAGGCAGCATCTATATGGCATATAGAAGATCCTATCTTATAGCAGGTTTTATAGTTCTTTAGTTCTTAGTCTTTCTACCTCTCTTCTATGACAATCCAAAACCTTCAAACAGACTCAGACATACAGAACAGAACAACAATGAATACACCCACTCATTAAAAACTAAGGTGCCAAGAGCATAAACTAAGCCTATACCTTTTTTTCCCAATAAATTGTGCTGGAGACACTGTCTATCACAATGAAACACAATCTCTCATCATATACAAAAAATAATTCAAAATATATGGAAGACTCATAAAACAAGATTATGGAATCATTGAAAAAAAACATGGAGGAGACATCTGAGAATATTTAAATGCACAGGATTTTCTGGATATAATTTCAAAAGCCTAGGTCACAGAAAGTAAAAGTAGTCAAAAGGGATTATGCCAAGCTAAAAACAAACTTTATGCCTCTCAAGTCAGTGTGGAGACAGGACCCACAGAATGTGGAAAAATGTTTACATAATTCTGATGAATGCATGTTAGTGCTTGGCTTGCTTCTATCATTATCTACAGTTTTTGGAACCCTAGTTCAGGGAATAGTCCCTTCTACAATCAGATAAATATCACTGCACCTTTAACATAATTAAGACATTCTTCTGCAAACAGTCAGAGGCCTGACACTCAGAAGATTTCAGATTCTGTCCAGTTGGCAGAATTTTAACACTAATCATCACAGTACAGAAAAACAAAAACCAAACCAAAAAGAAAACCCTCCAAAACCTTTGCTTTTATTTAGACACTTTGAAAGCATCACAGGATTCCATGATGAACACAAAGTGATATACAATGAAGTTTCGAAGTTCTGTGGCCTCATCTTTGTATGATTTTTGCTTCAGTAAGGTCCTGCTCTATGAAGGAGGGTCTTAGAGTGCACTGCTTTAAGGAAAATAAAGTACAGTTTACCTGAACTACCAAAGCATTGAATGAAGTCCTGAAAGATGCCTTTTGCACTTTAACTTCTTCTACCTCATATCCCTACAGCCCTTTCCAGGTGTGTAACATCCCATGTCAGGTCATTATATGTATGTCTTAATTTCAAAGACACTGTAGAAGCAATTACCATTACTCCCCTTGTTGGTGTGAGTAAACTAATACATGAGGTGGGTGTTTGAATGGCCTGGGGTAAAGTAAGCCACGAACAAATAGCCAAGAAGTTTCAGGTTCTCACTGGGTTCTCTTTAGGACACATCACACAGCTGTAGTATGGTTATGGGAGTCTCTGTTAAGGATGTTTGTTCAATTTTACATTTATATCAGGTTACCATTTCTATTTTTCAAAAAACAGTGAAACAATGAAAATTAATTAAAGATTGTTATCACATTTAAACTATTTGCTGATGTTGATAAGTATGAGAAAGCATGCAGCCAATTTGTTAAACCAACATCTATTTTATTTTTATAGAAAGACCATAATATATATAAATTAATATAAAATACTTAAATATGCAAGCAGGAATCTCATCACCTGACACACATGCCATTTAGTTTATTTATTCCATGTTAGTTTGCCAAATTATCAAAATATATTAATGCTTTCAGATTTAAATAAGCATCGTACATTAAGAAGTAATTTGTCATAATGGGAGAGGGGAGAGAGTAAATAGCCTCAAGCAGCAAGAAGTTGACATATAAAAGTAAGAACATATTTATAATTTAAGTGATTTTCTTATGTAGTATAATATATGAACAGTATAATATTAAGACAAATGAAGACATAAATGTTGGAAATTCAGCATCACAAACTCTCTGAAACCAATCCAGTACTTGCCTTCATTCCTATGGAGGTCCTGACATTTCTAGGACCTCAGGGCTGTATATCTCCAGCTAAAGTGATTGGCTGTTGTGCTGATCAGTATAGCTAACACTCATTAACAGAGCTTGGAAGTTCTATAAAAAGGAATTCCCTTAAATCCCAGGTCAAAGTGAATGTCCCAGATTAAAAATCATAGGAGAAAAGGTTAAAGTGTCTCAGGTGGGTGCAGAGACTCTAACCTGTGCCATCACATTTTCTATCATCCTCCTTGAAAGCTGTCAGTTTAACCGAAAAACTGGGGGAGATGGTTAGAAAACTGCAAGTGAAAGGCAGGCAGAATGGGGAAGAGCTCAAAAGCCAGTGGTCTCATGAACTTTTCCTGGTCCCCATTTCCCTGTAATGTAGACAGATGGCCCTCCATTTGTAGGAGTTCAATGCTTTAGCAGGTTAACACTATCGCTGA
Source organism: Micromys minutus (assembly GCF_963924665.1). Taxonomy (NCBI): domain Eukaryota; kingdom Metazoa; phylum Chordata; class Mammalia; order Rodentia; family Muridae; genus Micromys; species Micromys minutus. The sequence continues at coordinate 185,387,734 of NC_137969.1, read as the reverse complement.
CGGCTGAAGAGATATATAAGCCCTAAGTAACTTATAAGCAAGTGACTTGGCAGATAATGCGGTGATGCAAATAAAAGTCTCCCTACCACAAGCTGATGCCACATGGTGTGATGAATAATGTGGTGAAGGGAGGCAGTTGCCAACCACCCACTATTTTGGCTAATCCATGCTTTGTCACCTGGTGATGTGTGCATTGTGCTATCAGTCCATTTACTATATCTAGGAGGAAAACTTGTGATGCCCAGAAGAACAGTTCTGAGCCTTGTATGGTCATGTCCACAGATTCACGGCTCTGGCTGAATTGTCGCAGCTGACCCAAACCAGGATGCTCTGGAGTCTTGCATAATAGCCAGGAAGAGCTAACAAACAGGGGTGACTTAGCAGAGTGGGAAAACTTGTGGCTCCTCCCCTTCCCCAATTCTCTTGGAAGCAAATCAGATTGAAAGCCTGGACTGTCCTCCCACCCCCCCCCCCCCAACTTCCTCTACTTGACTCATTTCCCTTTAAATGGCTTCTAAAGATTTTCCTCAGGCACAACTAAACTGTGGGACAAAAGTGTCCCACAGAAGGCCACAGAACAGATTCAGCATTTTCTAGTCAGGTTTCAGAGAAATGACACGGGCTCTGGATGGAGGAGCAGGTGAGTAACAAAGGTGTCATTCCCTTTACCCTCAGAGTCCCAGTCACATGTTATTCAGATAAATGGTGTTATTGGAACAATGCGGTAAACAGTGTGTTCTAGCTTGCTTTGTTACAAGGAGGCACAGCCAGGGAAGAGAGGGTAAAAACCCCATGGGCATTTAAGTGGGTAGAATTTGAGAACCTGTGCAGGCACTCACAGGGAATTAGTCCTGCGCTCACTCTCCTCTCCACGGAATCTCCCACGCGGAGCTGTGATATGTCCCTTCTCAGGAACTCCCATTGCTCTCTGACTTGATTTCTATGAGAGATGACTGGAGTAGAACCAACTTGAATGCTGGGATTATGGTCATGCAAACTAATTCCAATAGCTTTTAGGAGATCCTTGATTGCAGCGTGTGTACTTATTAACAGAAAACTTCCCGAAAAGTCGCCGGAGAAGGAGATAGCCATAAAGGAAACAAGATTTTTGTTTCACTTACTCATCTGTCAGTCGCTCTCACTATCTAGTGATAGACTGCGGTGGAGTGGGAACACTGAAGTAGGAATCACAGGTTCTCTTGTACTATGCTGCCACCTAGTGGCAACCTAAGAGTACACATCGAAAGATATTGTATGTGGAAGTCCTGGTGTGTCATTTAGATGCCTATTCAAAAAATTCCGTGTTTTAAAAGACTACACAGTGTTTTCTTTGCCCCCCGAATTAAAAAAGAGATGAGATAAATGCAAGCTTACCAAAACCTAGTGCTCCCATTTTACAGATACTGTCTGCCTTCTTGCGCTACATTTGCATCTGTAGGCCAATTTATTTCTTTGTCTTTTACTTTTATTTTATTTTACTTTGGCCTGCAACAGGACTCCATGCTGAAAATGATAATGTGAATAGTAGAGTCAACATAGGTACAGCAATGCTTTCAGCCAAAACCTACATTTTCTTTCTGCCTTTGGACTGGAAATGGCTTCTGTCTTTCTCCCGTCCTTGCTGTCATGGTAGGCCCTCTGAGAGGCTGGTCCGTGAGTTCCCTTTCATCAGCGGTGTGCAATTTTCTCTCTTTTGTGTTATCATCTTCAGCTTTCAGACATCTCCCAATCAGCCTCTAAACATGCCCAGCTGTCTCCCCTGTCACATTACAATAAAGGATAAACACCATTACCCAAATACCAGCGATGGCAAAGAAGTCAGCTGTGAATCGGAGCCTTTAATTAGCAAGTACTAGCTGCACTTTCTCCTTACTGTGTGGTCAGCCAAGGGAGCAGGCACAACTGGTGTCCCCTCAGGCCCAGGTCTTACACAGACAGTGCACAGACTGTAAGGGATAAACAATGAACAATTGCATTTGCCTCTTCATTTCTTCAGTTCGTACTGACAACTCCACAGTCTGGATTTTGACCACCTCCTCCCCTCATCCCCATCTACCACTGGCCTTTGGCTCCACAATCAGCACATGCGAATTCTGAAAGTAATCAGAGAGCCACACAGAATTCCTAGTCGTTTTTCTCCAATTCAGATATTGCCCTCTGTTGGCACTCAACTCTTCAACCATAGTGTGTAAAAACTGTAACACTCAGTTCAAATATTTTTTAATTTTCAATTTGAACTGATTGAATTAATGATTCTTACAGCCTTAATGGGATGCTATAAGCCTGTAATGCTTTCAAGGGTGTGAAAGCACATAGGCCAGGTCATTGGAACTGCCCTAAAATCGAATAATCCCTTTGTTTTTTTCATCTCTTAAATTGCATTGCTAGTCTGTAGCTGCTAGGTGCCAAAACCATGGGTTTTTGTTTCTTTGTTTTGTTTTTGTTGTTGTTCTTTGTTTTTTGCTTTGGTTATTTTATTTATTAACATTTCAAATGTTGTCCCCCTACTGGTTTCCCATCCACAAACCCCATATCCTATCTCCCCTCCCCTGCCTCTATGAAGGTTCTACCCCACTCACCCACCCACTCTTGCTTCACTACCTTAGCATCCCATTATGCTGGGGCATCAAGCCTTCACACGATCAAGGGCATCACCTCTCAATGATGCCAGATAAATCAATTCTCTGCTACAATTCTCTGCTGGAGCTATGGGTCTCTCCATGTGTACTTTTGGCTGGTGATTTAGACCCGTGGAGCTCTTGGGGGTCTGGATAGTTTGATATTGCTTTTCCTATGGGTTTGCAATACCCTCAGCTCCTTCAGTCCCTCCCCTAACTCTTCTATTGGGGTTTCACAAGTTCAGTCTGATGGCTGTGTGTGAGCATCAACCTTTGTATAGGTCAGAGGACAGCTATATCATGGTCCTGTCAACAAGAGCTTCTTGGCACTAGCAATAGTGGTTGGGTGTGGTATCTGCAGATGGGATGGATCCCTAGGTGCGGCAGCCACTAGATGGCCTTTCTCTCAATCTCTGCTCAACTCTTTGTCTCTGCATTTTCTTTAGATAGGTACAATTCTGTGTTAAACATTTTGAGATGGGGAGGTAGCAACCAGGGTTGTGCCTCCCTACTGGATATGGTCTCTACAGGTTCTATATCTACTTTGTTGGGTATTTCATCTAATGCCATTCTTTTTGGGTTCTGGGAACCTCTTGCTTCCTTGGCATCTAGAACTTTCTAGTGGCTACTCCTAGTTCCCATCCCCCACTGCTATATACATCTATTCAACTTCCTGACCCTCTGTACTTTTTCCTCATCTCTTTCAACACCCGATCTTGCACCCTTACCCCCATCTCCCTCTCAGGTTTCTCTCTCCATCTACCTCTAGTGATAATTTTCCCCCTTCTGAGAAGGACTGAAGCATCTACACGTTGGTCTTCCTTCTTCTTGAGCTTCATATGGTCTGTGTGTTGTGTTGTGGGTATTCCATGTTTGGGGGCTAATATCCACTTATTAAAGAATGAATATTTTATATTGAGGTAGCTGTAGGTTCATGAACAATTAATAATACAGAGCTTTATTTGTAATTAGTGGGTCTTCCTCAAGTGTAACATCATGTAAAACTCTAGCACAATATCATAACCAGGACATTAACATTGCTGCTATTTTTAGCCTTATTCAGATTGCCCTTGGTTCACTTGTACACTGTATCAGAGTTCATGAACTTTCTGTAATGATATCATATGTAGCTACTCATGGATCCACCAAGAAAGACAAGATATAGAAGTTTCATCTCCTAGACGTTCCTTTCTGCTGTTCTCTCATAGCCTCCCTACCATTCTTACTTCCACTACAAGGTGTTAATTCTACTTTATGTTTTTGTTCATTCTTTAAAATTTAGCAAACTAAAGTAAATAATTAACATCTGAAATCAAATTTTCTGCCTTCATCATGGTTTCTTGGAGAATCTTCTAAATTTCTGTGTGTAAATATCGTACCCACGCTAATCTCTAAGTGGCATTGTGTAGTGTGAACATACAGAAAAGGTCAAGATTTCTACTATCATAATATTACTTTGAACACATGTTATGGAGTTTTACATACATCTATGTCTTCTTATATCATTGAATAATTATTCAAGAGTAGAACTTCATATGTGCTGGTTAGTTAGCTCACTCTGACACAAATTAGAATCACCTAGGTAAAGTAGATCACAAGGAATTGGCTTCATCACATTGGCCTGTGGGCATATCTGCGGGGCATTTTATTAATTGCTTTTTCAAAAGTATTTAAACCATTTTCATACAGTGTATTTTGCTCATATTCTTTCCTACCCGAACTCCCATCTCCTTATAAATCCTCTCTATTTTTCTATCCACTCAACTTTATGCTCTTTCTCACTCTTAAAAACAAACAAATAGAAAAAAAAAAAAAAACCCTAAGAACAAAAAGCAAAAATAAAAACAGAGAAACTGAAAAAGAAAATCAACAAGACAAAACTTAACAAAAAGAAAGTGTCAGAGAGCCCATTTTGTGTTGGCCAACTACAGGGCATAGGGCCTGCTCTGGAATGTGGTTGATGCATCCACTATCATTCCATTGAAGAGAACTGACTTCCCTTTTCTATCAAGTATGAATTGCAAGTAGGCTTTTTCTTAGGGGCAAGATTTTTTATCCACTTTCTTTTCTCAGTGCTGGGAGTTTGAACAAGTGCTGCCTTGTGGGTACTTTACACTCTCTGTGGGTTCACATGTACATCAGTACTCCTGTGTCTGAAGGAGAGTTTCCTTGGAGAGAGCCCCATCTCTGGCTCTTACAATCTTTCCTTCTCATCTCCTTCATCTCCTCCCCCTTCCTCTTCCCCTCTTTCTCCTTCTCCTCCTCTCCCTCTTCCTCCTCCTCTCTTTTTCTTCCTCCTCCTCCTCCTCTTTCTCCTCCTTCTCCTCCTCCATCTTTGGATCTTTGGTCCTTGGGCAGAGAAATTTAATAGAGACATACTGTCTAGGGTTGAGTTCTCTCACTTTCTGCACATTGGCCACTTACAGATCTTTGGGCTAACTATTAAATTGAAAGAAGAAACTTCTGTGGAATGGGTTAAGTGACTCATCAATCTGTGGGTATAGCAATATGTCATTAAGAGTCATTTTATTTCTATTCTCCTTTAGCAGAACAATGGTAGTAGGCTTCTCCTAGGGCCCGTGACTTATCCAGTCTCAAAGTCTTGGTCCTTTTTACAGTATCATGTATAGATCTTATCTCACGGAAGGGCCTTAAATCTAGTTAAAGAGTGACTGGTTACATCCATAACATTTGTGCCACTCTGGTACCAGTATGAATATCACATTTTCTTAATTTCTAATTGATGCAGGAGACCCATCTCACTTGAGCAGTTCCTTGAGTAGCAAAAGAAAAGTAGTTGAACAAGCTTCAGAAAGAAAGTTAGTTTGAAGTGTTCCTTTATGTTTGTTTTTCCTTGAGTTGTTGTCTCTCGGGGAAACATTACAAACTGTAAAATGAAATGACTTTTTTCTCCCAATTGCACTTAGTTGGTATTTTATTATATCATCTGGAAAGTAAACTAAGATGATTTGGTTATGAAGCATAGCTAAATTTCCCCCACAGTATATATAAGTTGATCCCTTTCTCTGCATATTAGATGGCATTTGTGTTGACATTAGTCATTCTATTGGATGTGTACACTGTATCCTTGCAGTTTGATTTGTCTTCTCCTAGTGGCTGACTTCAAGCATCATTCCTGTCCCACTAGGCATTTTATGTCCTCATCTCTGACTTGTTTGTGCCATATTTTACCTATTTACCAAATGGTTTGCTTTCTTCTTCTTCTTCTTCTTCTTCTTCTTCTTCTTCTTCTTCTTCTTCTTCTTCTTCTTCTTCTTCTTCTTCTTCTTCTTCTTCTTCTTCTTCTTCTCCTTCTTCTTTTAAATGGGTGTCTCTTTAGAGTTCATCAAGTATTCTCAAAGCGTATCTTCTCTCAAGATTGTGGTTTTGGACCATTCCCCCAGCCATGCGTAGCTTTTCCTCTCTTTCTCTCAGGAGACCAAAGCATCTTTATCCTTTATAGATGAAGAGCATTTTCCCACATTGATTTATTTACTTACTCACTTTACATTCTGATAGTTGTCTCCATCCCCCACTCACACAGTTCATCCCCTACCTTCTTCTGCTCAGAGGGGGTAGAGCCAACATGGGAGTCATCTGGATCCTGGCCACCAAGTCTCTGTAGGGTGAGGCACATCCTTTCCCAGTAATGTTAGACAAGGCAGCCCAGTTAGGGAACCAGGATACACAGACAGGCAACAACTTGAAAGACATCCCTCATTCCAGTTTGTGGGGTACACATGAAAAACAAGATGCATATCTGCTACATATGTGTAAGCGGCCTAGCTCCAGCCAAGTATGTTCTTTGGATGTTCGGTCTTTAAGTGACCCCAATGGTACAGGTTACTTGACTCCGTTAGTCTTCCTGGGGAGTTACTGTTTCCTGTTGGGCTATCAGTCCTTCCCCCAATTCTTCTATAAGACTCATCAAACTCTGCCTGATGTTTGGCTGTGGGTCTCTGAGCTGTTTCAGTAAACTACTACATAGGGCCTATCAGAAGATAGTTATACTAGGTTCCTGTCTACAAGCATGACAGAGTATAATTAATAGTGAAAGGGATTGGTGCTTACCCACGGGATAGGTCTTAAGTTGGGCCAGTAAATGGTTGGCTATTTCCTCAGTGTCTTCAAGTAGAACTATTGCCAATTTTGTGAGAAACTGACAAATTAAATTCCAGAGTGAGTTGTTGTGCAAGTTTTCACTCCCACCAGCAATATTCTTCCTGCTCTACATTTTCATTAACATTAGCCAGACAATCTGATTGGTATAAGGTAGAGTCTCAGGGTTGTATTTATTCGCACTTTCTTGATGACTATGGATGCTGACCATATTTTTCTGGTCTTCTTTTAAACTTTCATAAATTATTTTTTAAATTAATAATTTTATTTCTTTACATCTCAAATGATATGTCAATTCCCAGTTTTCCCTCCATAACCCCCACCTTATCTTCCCTCTACCCCTTTCCTTTGTCTCTATGAGGGTGCTTCCCAACCACCCACCCACTCCTGCTCAACAAGCTCTAGCATCACCATATGCTGGGGTATCAAACCTCCACAGGACTAAGGGTTTCCCCTCCAACTGATGTTAGACAAGTCTATCCTCTGCTACATATGTATTTGGAGCCATGGATCCTGTCCAGTACACTCCTTTGTTAGTAGTGCAGTCCCAGGGGTATGGGGTAGACAGGCCAGCTAGCATTGTTCTTCCTGTGGAGTTCCATGCAATCACCTTCCCCTCCTCCAGTCCTTCTGCCAGCTTCCCTCCCCATCCAACTCCAGTGTTCCACTCTTCCCCCTTGTCCCCAAGCTTAGCCTGATGGTTGGTTGTGAGCATTGGTCTGGTGCTGGCAGAAACTCCAAGGGAACAGCCAAACCAGGTTCCTGTCCACCGGAGCCTCTTGGCAACAAAAGTGTTGGATGGATTCTGATTTTTGTCCCCGTTTTTCCTTTGGGCAAGAACATTTTTGAGTTAAAAATTTTGAGATGAGTAATTAGCCTCATCCATTGACTAGAGGTGGTCTCAAGAGGTTCTATCTTCTTTCTTTGTACATTTTGGTTAATATCATCCCCATTGGGTTCTGGGAGCTTGTCGCTTCCCTGGCATGCGGGACCTTACAATGGCTACCCCCAGTACCTCATCCTCCACTGCTACAA
>NC_137969.1:184374962-184774962 GCF_963924665.1 Micromys minutus | reverse complement strand
TTTAGCAAGATGGCTATATTTACAATATTAATCCAGCAAATTCATGAGCAAAGAAGATCTTTCCAACTTCTGAACTCTTCTTCAATTTGCTTCTTTGGAGACTTGAAGATTTTGTAATACATATCTTTCCCTTGCTTAGGTAGAGTGACACCAATGTATTTTATATTATCTGTGAGTACTGTGAAGGGTGTTATTTTCCTAATTCTTTTCTTGTCCTGTTTATCTTTTGAGTAGAGAAAGGCTACTGATTTGAGTTAATTTTAAATCCAGCTACTTTGTTGAAGTTGTTTATCAGCTGTAGTAGTTCTCTGGTAAAATTTTTGGGGTCACATAAGTATACTTTCATATCCTCTGTAAGTTGTAATATTTTGACTTCTTCCTTTTTGACTTCCATCCTTTTGACTTACTTTTTTCTGTCTAATTGCTTTTGCTAGGAATTCCAGTACTATATTCAATAGGTAGGGAGAGAGTGGACATCCTTGTCTACTCCCTGATTTTAGTGGGATTGCTTCAAATGTCTCATTATTTAGTTTGATATTGGCTACTTGTATGACGTATATTGCTATTACTATGTTCAGGTATAAACTTTGAATTCCAGATTTTTCTAAGACCTTTACTACAAAGAAGTGTTGAATTTTGTCAAATGCTTTCTTAACATCTAAGGAGATGTTCATTTTTTTTCCATTGAGTTTGTTTATATGATGGATTAGGTTGATAGATCTGTACATATTAAACCATCACTGCATCCCTGGAATGAAGATTACTTAATCATGATTGATGATCACTTTGATGTGTCCTTGAATTCAGTTTTCGAGAATATCACTGAGTATGATTACATCATTATTCATAAGGAAATTGGATTTGAAGTTTTCTTTATTTGTTGGGTCTTTTGTGGTTTAGTTATAAGTGTAATCGTGGCTTAATAGAAGAAATTAGGTAGTGTTCTTTCTGTTTCTGCTTTGTTGAATAGTTTGGAGAGTATTGGTAGTAGGTCTTCTATGAAGATCTGGTATAATTCTGCACCAAACCCATCTATCTGGTCCTGAGCTTTTGTAGATGAGATCATTTTAATGAGTGCTTCTATATCTTTAAAGGTTATGGGACCGTTTATATTATTTATTTGATCACAATTTAACTTTGTTACCTGGTATCAGGTCCAAATGTTCTATTTCATCCAGATTTAACAGTTTTGATGAGTATGGACGTTTTTAATTGTATATGATAATTTAAATAATTTCCTCAGTTTCTGTTGTTATATCTCCCTTTTCATTTCTAATTTTCTTAGTTTGAATACTGTCTCTGTGCCATCTGCTTAGTCTGGCTAAGGCTTTATATATCTTGTTGATTTTCTGAAAGAACTGTTTTTTTTTTTTTATTTTTTCTATACTCCTTTTTGATTCTACGTGGTTAATTTCAGCATTGAGTTTGATAATTTCCTATCATCTACTCCTCTTAAGTAGATTTTAGGTGTGCTGTCCAGCTGCTAGTGTTTTTGGAGCTACACAAAGCTTAAAAGTCTTTAATTTCTCTCTTCCTTCCTTCCTTCCTTTCTTTCTTTCTTTCTTTCTTTCTTTCTTTCTTTCATTCTTTGTTTCTTTCATTCTTAAGCAAGCTATCAAGGATCATTTTTCAGCTTCCATGTGTATGTAGGCTTTCCATAGTTTTGGTTGTTGTAGAGATGTCTTGGTCCATGGTGATCTAATAAGGATAAATTGACTTTCTCAATCTTATTGTATCTGTTGATGACTTTTTTGTGACCAATTATATGGTCAGTTTTGAGAAGATACCATGAGGTGCTGAGAAAAAATACATTGTTTGTTTTGTTTTGTTTAGGATGAGATGTTCATATCTATTAATTTTGTTTGGTTCATAAATATTGTCAATTAAACTCTGTCTCATTTCAGGATCTGTTTCTATGATTTTTCTACTGATAAGATTAGGGTATTGATGTCTCCCACTATTATTGTGAGGGACAATGTTTACCTTGAGCTTTAGTAAGGTTACTTTTATAAATATGGGTGCCCTTGCATTTGAAGTACAGATATTCAAAATTGAGATTTCAACTTGGTAATTTTTCCTGTGAAAAACATAATGTGTCCTTCCTTAAGTTTTTTGTTAACTTTTGGAAGAAAGTCAATTTTATTTTTTTTTAAACTTTACTTTAAAAAACAAAGATAAAAGAAAAAAATTAAACATTTTTGCATAAATGTATACAAATACAATTGTGTCAGTGCGTGTATTTTTTTTTTTTAAGGTTTGATACTGTGCATTAAGGTCTTACTAGTTACAATGAGAAAAAAGTACATGTAAAACAGGATGTAACCCGGAATTAGTCAATGTTTTATTGGTGTGTAGGATTGACATGACTTTTTGGTTTTTTTTTTTTTTTTCTTGAACTTCACACAGTCTGTGAGTTGTTTCTGAGGCAGTCCAAGCCTCTGGGGTTAGCATCCCACTAACAGTGATTGCATATTATGTCTGTTCTTTGACTGGGTTATCTCACTCAGGATGATATTCTCTAGATGCAACCATTTTTCTAAGAATTTGGTTAAGTCATTGTTTCTGGTGGCTAAGTAGTACTCTATTGTGTAAATGTACCACAATTTTTGTATCAATTCATCTACTGAAGGACATCTGGGTTCTTTACAGCTTCTAGCTATTATAAATAGAGCTGCTATGAGCATTGTGGTACATGTATCTTTGTTGTATATTGGAGTGTCTCTGGGGTATATGCCTAGAAGTGGAATAGCTGGATCTTCAGGTAGTACTATGTCCAATTTGTTGAGGAATCACCAGACTGATTTCCACAGTGGTTGTATCAGTTTAGAACCTCAACAACAGTGGAGAAGTGTTCCTCTTTCTCCACAACTGCGCCAGCATCTGCTGTCATCTGAGTTTTGGATCCTGGACAATCTGACTGGTGTGAGGTGGAATCTCAGGGTTGTTTTGATTTGCATTTCCCTGATGGCTAAGGATGTCAAGCACTTCCTTAGATGTTTCGCAGCCATTCCATATTCCTCAATTGAGAATGTTTTGTTTACCTCTGTACCCCATTTTTTAATAGGATTGTTTGATACTCTGGTGTCTAGCTTTTTTACTTCTTTGTATAACTTGGATATTATGCCTCTATCTGATGTGGAGTTGGTAAAGATCTTTTCCCATTCTGTTGGCTGCCGTTCTGTTTTCTTGACAATGTCCTTAGCCTTATAGAAAATTTTGCAATCTCATTAAGTCCCATTTGTTAATCTTTGACCTTAGAGCTTGAGCCATTGGTGTTTTGTTCAGAAAATTTTCTCCTGTGCCTATGTGTTCTAAGGTTTTCTCTACTTTCTCATCTAATACAGTTTCAGTGTATCTGGTTTAATGTGGAAATCTTTGATCCACTTACACTTGAGCTTTGTACGAGGAGATAAGAAAGGGTCTATTTTTATTCTTTTGCATGCTGACTGCCAGTTGGACCAGCAGCATATGTTGAATAGGCTGTCTTTTTTCCATTGAATGTTTAAGGCTCCTTTGTCAAAAATCAGGTGACCATATACGTGAGGGCTCATTTCTGGATCTTCTATTCTATTCCATTGATCCATGTGCCAGTTTCTGTACCAGTACCATGCATTTTTCAGCACAATTGCCTTGTAATATAGCTTGAGGTCAGGGATAGTGATTCCCGCAGATGTTTTCTTGTTGTTGAGGATGGATTTCGCTATTCTAGGTCTTTTTTATTCCAAAGGAAATTGTATATTGATCTTTCCAACTCAAGGAAGGACTGGGTTGGATTTTTGATGGGGATTGCATTGAATCTGTACATTGCTTTTGGTAGGATGGCCATTTTTAAAATGTTATTCCCTCCAATTCATGAACATGGGAGATCTTTCCATTTTCTGAGATCTTCCTCGATTTCCTTCTTTAGAGGTTTGAAGTTCTTGTCATACAGGTCCTTCACTTGCTTAGTTAGAGTCAAACCAAGGTATTTCATAGTTTTTGTGACTATTGTTAAGGGTATCTTTTCCCTAATTTCTTTCTCCACTTGTTTGTCCTTTTAATATAGGAAGGCTACGGATTTGTTTAAGTTAATTTTATATCCAGCCACTTTGCTGAACTTGTTTAACAGCTGTAGAATTTCTCTGCTGGAATTTGTGGGGTCACTTATGTACACTATCATGTCATCTACAAAGAGTGATGTTTTTACTTCTTCCTTTCCGATTTGTAGTCTCTTGATCTCCTTTTGCTGTCGAATTACTCTAGCCAGGATTTCCAGTACTATGTTGAATAGGTAGGGGGAGAGTGCGCAGTCTTGTCGAGTCCCTGATTTTAGTGGGATTGCTTCAAATTTCCCACCGTTAAGTTAGATGTTGGCTGTTGGTTTGCTGTGTATTGCTTTTATTATGTTTAGGTATGGACCTTGGATTCCTGTTCTTTCCAACACTTTTAACATGAGAAATCGGGTGTGATTCTGATTGGTCTGCCTTTATATGTTACCTGACCTTTTTCCTTTTCTGCTTTTAGTATTATTTCTTTGCTTTGGGCACTTGGTGTTTTGACTATTATGTGTCGGGAGGTATTTCTTTTCTGGTCCAACCTATTTGGAGTTCTGAAGGCTTCTTTTATGTCATCTCATTCTTAAGTGTAGGGAATTTTTCTTTTATGATTTAGTTGAAGATATTTACTGTGCCTCTTAGTTGATATTCTTCTCCCTCTTCTATTCCTATTATCCTTGAGTTTGGTCTTCACATTGTGTCCTGGATCTCCGGGACATTTTGGGTTAGGAGCTTTTTGGTTTTTGAATCTTCTCTGGCTGTTTTGTCTATGTTTACAATGTTGTCTTCGGCCCCGAGATTCTCTTTTCCATCTCTTGTAGTCTATTGGAAATGCTTGCTTCTGTGACTCCTGATTTCTTTTTTAGGTGTTCTACCTCTAGGGTTATCTCTTTTAGTGTTTTCTTTATTGTGTCAATTTCCGTTTTAAATTCCTTCTTCCATTTCTTCATCTCTTTGGTTCTGTTTTCCTCTAGTTCTTTGAGTTCTTTGAGTGATTTTCTTGTTTTTTCTTTAAAGGCTTCTGTTTATTTTTGCTTTTTCTCCCGTTCTTGTTTAAGGGTCTCTATCATCGTCTTGAGGTATGATTTTAGGTCTGTGTCTTCTTTTTCTGGAGTGTTTGGCATTCCAATGTTTGTTGTGATGGGTGAGCTGGGTACTGGTGTTGCCACGTTGTCTTGGTTTCCTTGGGATATGCTCTTCTCCTTTCCTCTTGCCATCTTGTTGTCAGTGATATGTTCTTGCCTTCCCCTTGTAACTTGTCTGTGTCCCTGAATCTCCACTGGCCCATGTGGCAGATGGTTCGAGTCCTGTTCTGTGCCCCAAAGCCGCTGGGTGGGAACAGAAATCACAATGCTAGGTTTCTGGTTCCTGGGTCAGGCAGGGCTGGGGCGCGTTTTCTGTGCGCACTTGGCAGACATCTCTCTGCCTCTGGCTCCTCGGATCTTCTTCTCACCAGGCCTTAACCTTTGTGAACTGCTGGTCCAGGTGGCAGATGGGCCGAGCCCTGTTCTGTGCCTCAAAGCCGCCAGGTGAGAACCAGAAAGTCAATTTTAAAATGGCTACTCCAGCTTGATTCTTCAGACAATTTGCTTGGAGTTTTTTAAATGCTTTTACTCTGACTTAGTGGCTATCTTTGTCACTTAGCTATGTTTCCTGAATGCAGCAAACTGCTGGATCCTTTTTACATATCTAATTTGATACCCTATGTCTTTTTATTAGGGAAATAAGTCCATTGATGGTAAGATATATTAACATATGATTGTTGTTTCCTGTTATTTTTGTTGTTAGAGATATAATTGATTTTTTTTTTTTGCTTATATTTTGTTGGGTTTATTGCAAGAAGATTATTTCTTGCTTTTCTTTGGGTATTGCTTCCTTCCTTTTGTTGGAGATTTTTTTCATCTATTATTCATTATAAGGCTAGATTTCTCATTAGTTATTGTGTGAAGTTGATTTTGTCCTGGAATATCTTGGTTTCTCCATTTATGGTGATTGAGAATTTTGCTAAATAAAGTAACCTGGGCTGGCATTTGTGTTCTCCTTGGGTGTATGTGACATATGACCAAGATTCTAGTTTTTATTGTGTCTGTTGAAAAGTCTTGTGTAATTCTGATAGTTCTGCCATTATGTTTTACTTCATCCTTTTCCCTTACTGTTTTAGTATTCTTTTTTGTTTGTTTGAAACACTTGTTGTTTTGACTTTTATGTGTCAGCAGGATTTTTTTTTTCTGATCCAATCTATTTGGAGTTCTTTAGGCTTCTTTTATGTTCATGGTCTTTTTTTTCTTTAGATTAGTGAAGTTTTCTTCTATAATTTTGTTGAATATATTTACTGGGCCTTTGAAGTGGGGGTCTTTGCTCTCTTCTCCACCTGTTATCTTTAGATTGGGTCTTCTCATTGTTTTTAGATTTCCTGGATGATTTGGGTTAAGAGCTTTTTTTTTTTTTTTTTTTTTGTTTTTTCTCTGACTGCTGTGTCAATGTGTTCTGTGGTATCTTCTGTCCCAGATATTCTCTCTTCCATCTCTTGTATTCTGTTGGTGATGCTTGTGTTTATGACTCCTTACCTCTTTTCCAGGTTTTCTATCTCCTGGATTATCCTCCTTTGCGATTTCTTTGTTGTTTCTATTTTCATTTTTAGATCTTGGCTGTGTTAGTTTTTTCTAATTCCTTTACCTATCTGCTTCTGCTTTTCTGCAATTCTCTAAAGAATTTTTTGTTTGTTTTTCCTGTTACTTCTTTAAGGGTTTCTACTTGTTTACCCGTGTTCCTCTGTATTTTCTTAAGTGATTTATTATTTCTCTTCTTGATGCACTCTATCATCATTGTGAGGTATGATTTTAAGTACAAATCTTGTTTTTCTGGTGTGTTTGAATAGCCACTACTTTCTGTGGTGGGAGAACTGGGTTCTTATGTTACCAGGTTGTCTTGGTTTCTGTTGCTTAGGTTCTTTTGCTTGACTTTTGCCATCTTGTTATCTATGATAATACTTGGTCTTGTTTTCTCTTAGTGAAAGTTGTCACTCCTGTGGGCCTCTGGACATGTGGGTTTAGAAGTGAGAGTGCTTATGGGTGTTTACCTTTCTGAGGACTGGCTGCAAATCCTAGTGGCAGTGGGATGTCTCTAGCTCTGGGCACAGATGGAGGCAAAAAGGGTATATTCTCATGCAGCACTAAAATATCTGTTCCCTGAGAGTTCCTGGAGGTCTCTCTCTAGATAGTCAGTAAAAAAAAAAAAAAAAAAAAAAAACAAAAAAAAAACATGGTTCTCACCCATGGGCTTAGGAGGGAGAATGTTCCTGGGTGCTCAGCTCTCTGCAGGCAGGCTGTGAGTCCTGATGTCAGAGGGAAGGCTGTAGCTCTGGGCGCAGATCTGTTTGTTTTTACAAGAACTTGAGTATTATCCTTTCAAGGTCTGTAATGAACTGTGTTGGAATTATGATGGGAACTGTGTTAAATCTAAACATTGATTTTGGTAAGATGGCTATTTTTACTACGTTACTCCTACAACATATGAGCATGGGAGATCTATCCATTTTCTGTTATCTTCTTTTATTTCCTTCTTCAAAGACTTTAAGTTCATGTCATACAGGTCTTATGCTATTTTTGTTAGGGCTCCTCCATGATAGTTTATATTAGTGGTGACTATTGAGAAAAGTCTTGTTTTCCTGATTATTTTAGTTCATTTATTATTTGCATATGGGATAATTATTAATTTTTTGTGTTATTCTTGTATTCAGCCATATATTTTTATCAACTATAGGAGTTTGCTGGTAGAATTTTGCAGGTCATGTATGTACATAATTATATATTCTGCAAATAAAGATACTTTGGCTTCTTCCTTTCCAATTTATATCCCCTTGATCTTTTTCACTTGTCTTACTCTTCTAGTTAAAATTATAAGTACTATATTGACCACATTTAGAAAGAGGAGACCAGTTTGTCTTCTTCCTGATTTCAGTAGAATTGCTTTGAGTTCCTCTGAGTTTAATTTGATGATTATCAGCTTCCTGATGATTGCCTTTAGTGTGTTTAATGTTTCTCTTATTCATAATATCTTCAAGGCTTTTATCATCAATTGTGGTTGAATTTTTTCAAGGGCTTTTTCAGCATATAATGTCATGATTGTGTGCATTTTTTTACTTTTATATGGTGGATTGCTTTGATAGATTTTCATATGTTGAACCATATCAGCATCTCAGCAATGAAGCCTACTCAGTCATGGTGAATAATCCTTTTGTATTCAGTTTGTGAGTATTTTATTGCTCAACTTTGCAACAATGTTTATGAGAGTAGTTGATCTGCAATGTGTAGAGAAATTTTAATCAAACAACATGGATACCCTGGCAAGGGCAAAGATATGATCCTACTAGCATGCAGACATGTCCCAGATTAAAATATGATCTGGCTAGGATAGAGATACATTCTTATTACACACCTTTAATTCCTAACAATGTAGGCAAGGTTAGTGTCTTGAGGAAAGCATCCTGGTTTTAAAAAGGCAGGAACAGGGAAGAGAATAACATTTGAAATATATTTAAGCTACCCAATAAACAACAACAAAAAACAAAGTGATACTTAATTGTGAAGTAGACAATGTGACAAATCAGAGAAATATTTTACAGAATGACTCATAGATAGGATACATCCAACTTACATGAGAGCAACAGGGGATGAGAGGCTACTGAAGAGCAATAAGAGAGGGAAAAAAAGGTAGTATGTTACATAGTGAGTGGTATGCGTGTATTACAATTTTACTGGGAGAGTTTTTAAAGGAAGTTACAGAGAGAATAAACTAGACACAGGTGAAGATATAAGGAGCCAGAAGATCAGAACATATTAGGAAATGTTGTATGAAGCCAGACAGAGCAATTAAGTCAGAAGCCAAGTAAAGTCAGATTGGATCAGTTGCCTTGAAAAACTTTATAATAAAAAACCTAGAAGCTTTCAGGTCTAGCCCTAGGATAATTAAAACAAAGACAGTAGAGCTCTGGACTCATCCCAAACTATATATTTACAGAGCTTATGTGTGGCTCTCACCTCATCACATAATCTGAGAAAATAAAAGTGATATTTACAGTAATTCTCTTTACATTTGTGAAATAATTTAAGGAGCTTGAGGAGTAATGATTGCTACTGGCTTTTCTTTAAAAACCTTGTAGAATTCTGCACTAAAACTATTTGGCCCTGGGATTTTTTTTTTCTTTCGTCTTTCCTTCCTTCCTTCCTTCCTTCCTTCCTTCCTTCCTTTCTTCCTTCTTTCCCTTCCATTCTTTATTTCCTTCCTTCTTTGTTTCTTTGTTTGTTTCTTTCTTTCTCTTTTATATGGGAGACTTTTAATCACAGTTTCTATTTCCTTCAGGATTATAGATATATTTAGATTGTTTATCTGATCTTGATTTAACTTTGTTATGTGGTATCTGAAAAGAAATTTATCAATTTCTTTTAGTATTTTTTTAATTTTGTGAAGTAAAGATTTTTTGAGATATGACATATTAATTGTTTAGATTTCTTTAATGTGTGAAGTTATGTGCCCCTTTTTATTTCTGATGTTAATCTTAATATTCTTTTTCTGCCTTTAAGCTAGTTTGGCTAAGGGTTTGTCTATCTTTTTTTTCTCAAAGAACCAACTCTTTGTTTCATCGATTCTTTGTATTTTTGTCTTTGTTTCTATTTTATAAATTTTAGCCATGAAGTTTGTTTATTTACTTAAATCTACTCATTTTGGGTGTGTTTGCTTCTTTTTGATTGAAAGCTTTTAAGTGTGCTCTTAGTTGCTAGTATAAGATCTCTCTGATTTCTTTATTTAAACACTTAGTGCTATGAATTTTCCTCTTAGACCACTTTCATTGTGTCCCACGCATTAGAGCATGTTTTGCATTAATTTTTGCTTAATTCTAGGAAGACTTATATTTCTTTATTTTTTTCCATTTAGTAGAGAGTCGTAAAATTTCCATAAATTTGTAGGCTTTCTGTTCTTTCTGCTGCTGTTGAAATCCAGTTTTAGTTCTTGATCTTCTGATAAGATACAGAGGGTTATTTCAATTGTCGTTTAATTGTTGAGACTTGCTTTTATGTGATCAATGTTGGAGAAGGTTCTATAAAGTACTGGAAAGAAAGTATATTCTTTTGTGTTTGGATAAAATATTCTCTGGATATTTATTAGGTCCATTTGATCCACAAAGTCTGTTAGCTCCACTATTTTTCCATTTACTTTTTCTTGATGACCTGTACGTTAGTATAATTTGGGAACTGACATCTACCATTATTAATATATGGTCTCAATGTGTATTTAAAGCTATAGTAAAATCTTTACAAATATGCATGACCTTGTTTCTGAGGCATAGATGTTCAGAATTGAGATATCATCTTGGGAGATTTTTCTTTTGATGAGTATAAAACATCCTTCGCCATCTCTATTGATTAATTTTGTTTGAAAGTTTGTTTTGTTGAATATTAGCATGACTGCACAAGCTTTTTTGGGGATCCTCATGTAGGCAAAAGGGTTTTCCACCCCTTTACTCTGAGGTAATTTCTATTTTTCATGCTTAGTTGTTTTTCTTGTGTACAGCAGAATGATGAACTCTGTTTCCATATCTTTTTGTTAGTTTGTGTCTTTTTAAAAGGGGAATTGAGTTTATTTAGATTGAGAGAAACTCATGATCAGTGATTATGAATTACTGTTATTTTAATGGTGATGGCGGTCATAGAAATAGTTGTGTGTGTGTGTGTGTGTGTGTGTGTGTGTGTGTTTATCTTCTATCTATTTACTCATGTGGAATTATTTATTTCCTGTGGTTTTTTTCTTTAGGTTAACCTCCTTTAATTGGAGTTTTTGTTCTAGTGCTTTATGGAGTCCTGGATTTGTGGATAGATATTGCTTACCTTTCCATCCTCAAAGATCTTGTTCAACTTTATTTTTCAGTCTTAATATTTTTAATCATACAAATCCTTTACTTGTATGATATAGTATAATCAAATGATGTTTTCTATCATTTGAGATGAATGTAAAAGGTGTTTCCCTGATTTTTTTTCTAATTGTCATTTATATATAGGAAGTCATTGATATTTGTGTGCTAAATTTATATCCAAATACTTTGCAGAAAGTGTTTATCAGCTATGCATGTTTTCCAGCAAAATTTTATGGGTTTATAAGCATACTATTTTATCATAGGCAATTGACAATACTTTAATTTATTTCCTTTATAATTTTGTAATCTCATTGATCTTCTTAAATTGTTTAGTTAATACTTTAAGTACTATATTGCATAGGTATGAAGAGTATAAACAACTTTGTCTTTTTTCTGATGGAATTTCTTTAAATTTCCATGTAATTTGATGTTGGCTATCAACTTGGTGGAAATTGCCTTTATTGTGTTTTGAAATTGTAACACAAATCTCTCTAGGACTTTTATTATGAATTGGTGTTGGATTTTTCCAAAGGCCTTTTCTTAATTTAATGAAATGACCGTGTGACATTTTGTCCTTCAGTCTATTTATATTGTAAAATATACTATTAATTTATATATGTTGATTTCTGCATTTCTGGGATGAAGGCTAAATGATCATCGTGGATGATCTTTTTGATGTGCTCTTAGAGTCTGTTTGCAAATATTATATGAGGAATTTTTGAATTTATGTTTATAAGAGTACTTGATGTATAATTCCCTTTCATAGTTGGGCCTTTATGTGGCTTCAGTATCATGATAGTTTTAACTTCATGAAGAAACCTCGGCAATGTTCCTTCTGTTTGTACTTTGTGGAATAATTTGATGAGCACTGACTCTAATTCTTCTTTGAAAGTCTGGTGAATTTCTGTTCAAAACTATATGGCCTTTGGAATTTTTGTCATTGTTCTTTAATTGGCTGGTTTTTGTTTAGGGTTGGGAGACTTTTATTTACTGCTTCTACTTCACTAGGGGTTGTTTGTATGTCTATTTAAATATCTTATTTGATATTGATTTAATTTTTGTGGGCTATATATATCAAGAATATAATCTACTTTTGTTTTATTTTCCAATTTTGTGAAGTACAGATTTTTAAAGTGAGTCCTTATGACTCTTTCAAATTTCTTCTTATTGGTGGTTATACCTCACTTTTCATTTCTGACTATATGAATCTGAATATTCCTACTCAGCCTTTTAGTTTGGATAAGACTGTGTCTATGTTGCTGATTTTCTCAAAGAACTAAATCTTTGTCTCATTGATTCTTTGTATTTTCACTTTGTTTCTATTTTATTAATTTCAGCCTTAAGTTTATTTAATTGTCATCTACTCTTTTTGTGTGATTCTATTCTTCTTCATTTGTTTTGTTAAGTTAGAATTTTCATTTGTATTGTTAAGTTAATAATGATTTCTTTGTCTTCTTCTTCTTCTTCTTCTTCTTCTACTACTACTACTAGTAGTAGTAGTAGTAGTAGTAGTAGTAGTAGAAGTAGTAGTAGTTCTTCTCTCTCTCTCTCTCTCTCTCTCTCTCTCTCTCTCTCTCTCTCTCTCTCTCTCTCTCTCTCTCAGACACTGCTTTGAACTTGTCACTTAGGATTACTTTCATTTAGCCCCTTAAGTTTTGGGTATGTTGTGTATTAATTTTCCTTTAAGTATAGAAAGTCTTTCATT
Organism: Micromys minutus; assembly: GCF_963924665.1. Taxonomy (NCBI): domain Eukaryota; kingdom Metazoa; phylum Chordata; class Mammalia; order Rodentia; family Muridae; genus Micromys; species Micromys minutus. The sequence goes on along the minus strand of NC_137969.1, from coordinate 184,762,313 downwards.
TCTTTATTGACCAAGATTTCATTCAATAGAAAGTTGTTTTACTCCTGTATGTTAGCTTCCTGTTGTTCTGTTGTTGATATTCAGTCCTTATTTGTGGTGTCAGAGAGTATGAATAGTTTTATGTCTGTTTTCTTATGTCAGTAGAGACTTATTTTGTGTCCAAGTATGTGGCCAATTTTGGAGAAAGTTCCATGAGTTGTTCAGAATAAAGTATATTATTTTGTGTTTGGCTCTAATTTTCTATATACATGTTAGGTTCATATGGTTCATAACTTCAGTGAGCTTCAGAGTTTCTTTGTTTAGTTTTTGTCTGAAGAATCTGTCATTGATGAGAATGGGGTGATTAAGTCTCTCACTATCAGTGTGTAAAAGTCAATGTGAAACCTAAGTTATAGTAGTATTTTTTTGTAACCTTAGGTGCCTTTGTGTTTGATGCATAGATATTAAAAGTTTGAATTATTCTCTTGGTGGATTTATCTTTGTTGGGTATGTAATATTATTTTCTGTCTCTTAGGATAATTTTTTGTTTTCAAGTCTATTTTATGAGATATTAAAGTAGCTACACAGCTTGCTTCTTTTACTATTTGCTTTTTATATCTTTTTTATTCTATTTCCCTGGGATAATGACTATCCTTTACATTAAGGTGTGCTTTTTGGGTGTATCAGGATTGATCTTGCATTGGCATCCTTTCCTACTCTTCATATTTTAAACTGGGAATTTAGACCATTTTATTTTCAGAGTTATCAATTAGCTGTATTTTGATTCTTGTCATTTCATTTTTCTTATTGAAGTCATGACTAGTAATATGTTTGTATCTGTTTCTTCTCTTTTGATTTGCTAGCTTGATATTATTTATTCTCTGTATTCCTTTGGGTGTGGTTAACCTCTTCTAATACCCTCTGTAGGGATGAATTTGTAAATAAAAGTTGCTTAAATTTGGATTTATACTGGAATACCATATATTTTTCCATCTATGGAGATTGATTGTTTTGCTGGGTACAGTGTCCTGGGCTGACATTGGTGGTCCTTTAAAGTTTATAGACCATCTGAGCTGGTCTTTCTGTCTTTAAGAATCTTTATTATGAAGTAAGATGTATGTTTCTCTATATATGTCACTTGGGATTTTTTATATCTGTTTTTAAAAATACAATGGCCTTTATTGTTTTAAAGTATTTCCCTTCCATATGTAGTCTCTTTAGAGTTTTATTTTTAATTGGATATTTTGTTTATTTACATTTCTAATGTTATGCCTTTTCTGGTTTCCCCACTGCAAACCCTCTATCTAACCCCTCCACCCTGCTTCTCTGCTGGTTCCCCATCCTCCCCACCTCACTGCCCTAGCATTCCTATATACTGGGTCATCCAGCCTTCAGAAGAACAAAAGGGGTCTCCCCTCCCATTGTTGCAAGATAAGGCCCCTTTAGCTCCTTCACTCTTCCCCATAACTCCTCTAATAGAGTCCCTGTGATCAGTCCGATGGTTGGTTTCAAGAATCTACATATCTTCTGCTCAGGTTCTGGCAGAGGCTCTCAGGAGACAGTTATATCAGGATCCTGTCAGCAAGCACTTCTTGGCATCAGCAATGGTGTCTCTGTTTGGTGTCTGCATGCAAGATAGTGCCCAGGCAGAGCAGTCTCTGGGTGGCCTTTCCTTCAGTCTCTGCTTCCCTTTAACCTTTTTAATATTTTTTCTTTGTTCAATTTAATCTTTTATTCATTTCTATCCAGTCCTTGCTTAATGTTTTCATAAATTTTTAAAAAGTATTTATTCATTTCCTCTTTAAAGACATTTATAATATTCATAAAGATTATCTAAGGTCTTTATCTTGTGTTGCAGCTATGTTACAAGTTTAATGTTTTTTGTTATGTTCTCAGGGGACATTCTATTCTGGTCTATTTGGTGTTCTCTATGTTACTTGTACCATGATATGTATCTCCTTCTTTAGGTTAAAAAACACTGTTCTTATAGGATTTTGCTAGAAATATGTTTCTGTTGCCTTAACCTGTAATTCTTTACCTTCCTTTACTCCTGTTTACTTACACTTGATCCGATCATAGTGTCTTTAATTTTCTAGGTGTTTTGTGCCAGGGATTTCTTTACACTTAACACTTTCCTTAACCAAGATATCTCTTTCTTTTATTGTTTTTTTTAATATTCTTTCTTTTATGTATTTTATTCTGTTTGAGAGGCTTACCTCGGAGGTTACAGTTTGAATTCCTAAATGTTTGGTGTGCAAATTTTGTTCAGTTACAGTTGCTTTCTTTCTATCTATCTTTCTTTCTTTCTTTTTAAATTGAACAACTTTATTTTAAAAAACAAAGATAAATGTACAGATTTTAAGCAATTTTGCATAAAAGTATATGAATACATTTTTGTCAGTACTTGATATTTTTAAAGGTTTGATAGTGTGCACTGAAATCCTAGTAGTTACAATGAGTATAAAGTAAATGTAAAACAAGATGTAACCTGGAATTAGTCAAAGTTTTCTTGGTGTGTAAAGATTAACCATAATGGTTTTTCATTTTCTATTTTTCTTTTTTTTTTTTAGCCTTTGTTTTTTCTTGAACATATAATCTGTGAGTTGTTTCTGTGGTGTTCAGAGATTTCTGGGGCTAGTATCCAATTATCAGTGACTGCACATTATGTCTGTTCTTTTGTGACTGGGTTACCACACTCAGGATGATATTCTCTAGATGCATACATTTTTTTAAGAATTTTATAAAGTCATTGTTTCTGATAGCTGAGTAGCACTCTATTGCGTAAATATACCACAATTTTTGTATCTATTCATCTACCGAAGAACATCTGGGTTCTTTCCAGCTTCTGGCTATTATAAATAGGGCTGCTATGAACATTGTGGTGGATGTGTCTTTGTTGTATGTTGGAGTTTCTATGCCCAGAGGTGGAATAACTGGGTCTTCAGGTAGTACTATGTCCAATTTTCTGAGGAATCGCCAGACTGATTTCCAGAGTGGTTGAATCAATTTACAACCCCAACAACAGTGGAGAAGTATTCTTTCTCTGCATCCTTGCCAGCATCTGCTGTCATCTGAATTTTTGATCTTAGCCATTCTGGTTGATGTAAGGTGAAATCTCAGGGTTGTTTTGATTTGCATTTCCCTGATGGCTAATGATGTAGAGCACTTCCATAGATGCTTCTTAGCCATTCGATATTCCTCAAATTAGGATCTCAGAAAATGGAAAGATCTCCCATGCTCATGGATTGGAAAAATCAACATCTTCAAAATGGCCATCCTACCAAAAGCAATCTACAGATGCAACGCAATCCCCATCAAAATGCCAACCCGTTCTTCATGGAATTGGAAAGATCAATGTGCAATTTCATATGGAATAACAAAAGACCTAGAATAGCGAAATCCATCCTCAACAACAAAAAAACATCTGCGGGAATCACTATCCCTGACCTCAAGCTATATTACAAGGCAATTGTGCTGAAAACTGCATGGTACTGGTACAGAAATAGGCACGTGGATCAATGAATAGAATAGAAGATCCAGAAATGAGCCCTCATGTATATGGTCACCTGATTTTTGACAAAGGAGCAGTAAACATTCAATGGAAAAAGGACAGCCTATTCAACAAATGGTGCTGGTCCAACTGGCACTCAGCATGCAAAAGAATGAAAATAGACCCTTTCTTATCTCCTCGTACAAAGCTCAAGTGTAAGTGGATCAAAGATCTCCACATTAAACCAGATACACTGAAACTATTAGATGAGAAAGTAGGGAAAACCTTAGAACACATAGGCACAGGAGAAAATTTCCTGAACAAAACACCAATGGCTCAAGCTCTAAGGTCAAAGATTAACAAATGGGACTTAATGAGATTGCAAAGTTTCTGTAAGGCTAAGGACATTGTCAAGAAAACAAAATGGCAACCAACAGAATGGGAAAAGATCTTTACCAACACCACATCAGATAGAGGCCTAATATCCAAGGTGTACAAGGAACTCAAAAACCTAGACACCAGAGAATCAAATAACCCTATTAAAAAATGGGGTACAGAGCTAAACAAAACGTTTTCAGTTGAGGAACACCGAATGGCCGAGAAACATCTGAGGAAGTGCTGGACATCCTTAGCCATCAGGGAAATGCAAATCAAAACAACCCTGAGATTCCACCTCACACCAGTCAGATTGGCCAAGATCCAAAACTCAGATGACAGCAGATGCTGGCGAGGCTGCGGAGAAAGAGGAACACTTCTCCACTGTTGGTGGGGATGCAAGCTAATACAACCACTCTGGAAATCTGTCTGGCGATACCTCAGAAAATTGAATATAGTACTACCTGAAGACCCAGCTATTCCACTTCTGGGCATATACCCCAGAGACACTTTAATACACAACAAAGATATATGCACCACAATGTTCATAGCGGCTCTATTTATAATAGCCAGAAGCTGGAAAAAACCCAGATGTCCTTCGGAAGATGAATGGATACAAAAATTGTGGTACATATACACAATGGAATACTACTCAGCCACGCAGAAACAATGACTTAACCAAATTTTTAAGAAAATGGTTGCATCTAGAGAATATCATCCTGGTGAGATAACCCAGTCACAAAAGAACAGACATAATATGCAGTCACTGATAGTCGGATGCTAACCCCAGAGGCTTGCACTCCCTCAGAAACAACTCACAGACTGTATGAAGTCCAAGAAATAAAGAAAACAAATATATATATATATATATATATATATATATATATATATATATTACCAAACAAGAAGACTTTGACTATTTCCATGTTGCATTTTGTTTTGCATGTACTTTACGCTTATTGTAACTATTAGGTTTTCAATGCATACTGTGAAGACCTTGAAAAAAATCAAGTACTGACTAAAAAATATATTCACATGGTTTTATGTAAAAATTATTTTAATGTCTGAAAAAACAGTACTGACAAAAATGTATAATTTTAAGCAAAAAATGTTTAAAATCTGTACATTTATCTTTGTTTTGTAAAATAAAGTCGTTAAAAAAAGAACTTTTTGTTTAGCTTTATACCCCATTTTTAATAGGGTTGGTTGATTCTTTTGGTGTCTAGCTTCTTGAGTTCTTTGTATACCTTGGACATTAGGCCTCTTTCACATGTGGGGTTGCTAAAGATCTTTTCCCAATCTGTTGGCTGCTGTTTTGTTTTCTTGACAGTATCCTTAGCCTTACAGACCTCTCTGTGCCCGAGCTACTTGCAGCGCAGTCTCACCAGACCTATGTCTCTTGATCTCTGCTGTTCCCTGTGGCCCAGAAGATGTTTAAAATGACTGTAACAAACACTAAAATATTATTTAGATTTAAATTGCCTTTACTAGGAGAATTTTCATAGAAATGTGGGTTGCACTATTTTCCCAATAACTCTAATTGTTCTAATTTAGTGTTAAATATAAGTGGTAATTATCGTCTTCAGACCAGTTTCTATGTCAGAAGATTCTGCTTCCTTGGCTACGTGTGAGTCTTCTGCCATTGTGGAGAACTGCATAATGAAAATGCTAGTCAATACAAACCGAGTTAACTCAAAATGTTAATGGCAGTTTTCCCCTAAAAAAATTCTAAGACATTCAAAATAATAATTTTTTGCATTCTTTCATTCATTCACTTAAATTATATTCTAAAAATAAGCTTTCAAATCTGCCTAAAATTATATAATGCAAACAATTTTACACAATATGTCATGACATTTAGTCAGGAGATAACTTGAAATTGTTTTAGTATATCCTGATACATTATAAACATACTATAAAAATTTTTAAATGTGTTGTCACTCCATAATGCTATCATAGAAAAGGTCCATAACACTCATCTAGAGAAAGGGCTAAAGAGGCACAAAAAAATATAAATCTTTCTTAGTCTCTATGAGTTACTAAAACAAAATTCCATAAATCTGTTTATTTTAAAAACAGAAACTAATTCCTCATAACTATAAGGGCTGGAAAGTATAAAATCAAGACACCAGATGAAACCTGTTAGTTTGTATTATAAGTTTGAACATTCATTAATTTTAAGTAAATAAAAGTAATCATGAATGGATGGCTTAATCACCTTAGCTTTTTACCGCAATACTGGCTACATTTCAATATTTGAGTCTTATAGACTGATACAGCCAGTCAATTGGTAGACTTCAAAGTATCATCTATATACAGAAGGGTTGGAGGACATAATTCACTGTATCGAAAGTGAATAAGTTGCTCTATTAAATTTTTCAAAATTTTTTTTCATTAGAACTATCTCTTGATTTCTGTTTCTATTGACTATATATTAGTTGACCATGAGAGAATTTTTTACCTGCTGCGCAAAATTCTCCAAAAGCTCATATCCTCCATATTTCCTAACTCAAAGATATGCTGGTCCATTCAGCCAGGATCTTTAACATCACAATTTTAATATAGAAGTTATGATCTGGAACAGAATACCTTTCCTTACCACGACTTGGTATTACCAGCTGATTGTGTCCATAAATGTAGCCACTTTCATTCCATATTCATCACCCTCCAGTCCAGATCTCTCAGACACTGTTGCTTTTTAAATGTTCCCTTTGGTATGCATTTAAGATGTGTTGCTCTTAAAAGTCATTGACTATCATTATAAAAACAAACTAGTCATCATATTTCAATTGATAGCTTCATGGCTCCTGAAACCTTATAGAAGTGAGCTTGTTACAAAAAAAAAAAAAAAAAAAAAAAAAAAAAAAACTGCAAAAGAAGAGAATTAGACAATACATGGACAAGAATTTATCTAAAGAGTGATATTTGTTCAAACAATAAGGACAGAAGAATCAGTTCATACATTCTGTGCAAAGCAATTCTTGACTGGATAATTTTTCCTATTTACAGGTCAGCTGCATTTATGAACTGATTAACTTGTATTTTTAAGCCTGACTATTTCTTTCTTTGGTGTTTGTTTTTCTCATTACCTCAGTATATATCCTAACCTTATAAACACTCTAAAATGAGTTTTTAGAATTGTGACATATACAAACATTGTATGAGGCATATGAAATTTTGGGGTTATCTTTTCAGAAAACTGCTGCCCTCAAGAGAGTGGGTCAGGAGCTGGAGAAATAATAGCAGAATCAGACATGTTGATCAGAGACCATGGATCACAAGCATCATCTACAGTCCATAGCCACATAAAAGCTACTTCTGCAAGTTTCCCAACACCAGAAGGTCATGTGTAAAATGTTGTCGTGTGAGTTTATTTTCCTCATACTGGGTCAGTGAAACATCAACTGTCTGCTCCAATTCATCTTAAGCATCTATTGCACCATAGTTGCTCTGGCTTTCACTACAATCCCCTGTTTACAAAAACAGAACACAGAGAGCTGTTTCAAAAGGAAGCCAGCATTTCAGTACCAAACAGCACAGTGGTGCCACATATCCTCCCTTCTTTGTAAAACTGTAAACCAAGGCCTTTCTGTGTAAACTGGCAGGACTTCTCCCTTACCTCACAAGGCTAGATTTCCTTCAGAGTGCCAGCCACTTTATAGCAGTAGACCTAAAGACTCAGGTTAAATTCTCCCCGCTAACACCACATTTTGTTGCCAGGCTGTCATTCTGACCTGCTTCCCCACAATTTGAAGGCATATCTCCTCCTGGGCATTTTTGGATGTTTGTCCTTGTTGTTGCCTAGATTTTTCGTGTTTGCATCATTCTTATGTGCACTGTGTCGGATAAGCAGGCTGATTGCTGTCACCCACGGATGAATTTCACAGCCCTTCATGCAGAGGCTTGCTGCCTTTTTTTTCCATGACGTTCCCCATAATGAGAATGATATAGTTCAAAGAATCACAAAGAAAATAGGAATTAATAGTTCCCACCCAAGGTGAGATGAAAGTCGTTGTAGGATAGAGAATCTATCTGTTTGCAAATGAGTGTCTCTGTATAATTTTTCAACCAGTCTTCAGTGTAAATTAGTGGAAGAGCTATGTTGCTTGCAGTGTTTTCAATATATTTTGTAAGCCTGTCTGCACCACATCAGTATGTCATGATGTTTCCTTTTGGTCTAACTTTTAAAACAGTCCTCTCCAATGTCTAATGATGTTGGGATAAGACCAATAATTATCATTGATCAAACATGAGCGATAGAAGAGGCTCTGGGACACAAGGTCAGTAATTGCACCGTGATCTATGCGCATCTGACAGAGAAATGAGAGAAGAAATGCCAGTGTTTGGAGACTAAGCCCCACCTCACTAAGAACTCTCATTTTTTAACTGAGAAACCAACAGCAATTGACTTCCTCATAAAGACAGCTGTAGGGTGCCATATGTGTATGTTCAGAAGTTAATACAGCCTCAGACTTAGGTCAGCTCAGCATGCCAAAACTATCATTTAAATAATTTGCTTTCTCCATTTTTCCATTGACTTCCTTAGTATCAGTTTCACTCTCAAATTCCTTAAATGGCTGCCATAGTTCCAAGATCTGTACCTATACAACATTCAGGTAGACAGATACTCCTAATTGCAGGTGTCCAAAGTTTGAGCCATGTCTGGGCTACACATTAAGAGGTATGTGGAGAGGGGAAGGAGGGAGTGAGGGAGGAAGAGAGGGAGGGAGGGACAGAGAGAGGGAGGGAGGAGGATGGAAGGGAGGGATGGAGGGAGAGGGAGGGATGAAGGAAGAAAGTACCTAGTAAACTCCTGCTGTAGTTGAAGAGTACACAGTCATAACTAACTATAAATAGAGTTTATCTTACACGTATATCCATTAGATACCTGGATAGAGGTTTTCCTCTCTCTAGTTTAACAAGAAACCACACACTCTGTTTTAAATCAGTTCTAGTACACAAATTAACTTTAGAGAGTACACAGACTCTAAAGATACTAGAGAACACCTAGAAAGAGTGGTGTCAAATATGTTGCCTATCTCATCACACTTAGGCAGGACTACTTTTGGTAAATGTAAGAAAACAAAAAAAAAAAAAGTACAGAGTGATATTTTCTTTCCAGAATGAGGATTTCAAAAATGAGCCTGATGTCAAGATTTGTTTTTCAACTCGAGTTCACTCAGGATAATTATATATATTACAGGTGGGATTAAACAAAAGAGTTTGTTACAGCATTGGTCATGCTAAGGCAGTCTTTTGATACTCCAGCAAGCAAAGCTTGCTGATGGTTGTTTGTAGAGATCCCAAGCACATTATTACTTAGGTGCAGCCATTTCAATGGCTGCTGGCTACTCTCCGCTGTACTGTGACAATTGTGTCTCATTTCACTTTCAGAGAAAACCTTGATTCCAAAAGCCAAGGATTCCTAGCTGTTACCTCCTGGGTTCTATAACCTCAATTTTCACTGTGGGTCTCAAAGTCAAGATTTAAAAATATTGGTACACTATCACAACATGACATTAAATTGATATTGAATTCTTCTTGCTCTTTTAAATATTTTTCCTACAGAGAGCCTGCTCTTGGACGATTATGTTTTTCTTTTGATGGAGTATGAAAACACTCTTTTAAATAATGGAATTTCCATACATCATGTTCTGCCTGGCGATATTGACATTAAAACTATTGTTGTTAGGTACATGCCATGCTTGAAAATGGTGGGCCATACCGCACTAGAGTAAAGAATTTTGATAAATTGTAAAATACCACACATTTTTATGGATTAAATGTTAGCATAAATAGATTCAGGTCAAAAGAGTTTGATTGTAGTATCACCAGGATGTTGTCCTGTCCAGGATTTTATACCCAGTGTACCCAGTGCTTAGCATCCACAGGAGGATGGATAATTATTTTGAAAAGTAAATTAATTAAATGATAATTTTTAAAGATCACAAAATAACCATATTTCTTTAAGAAATTATTTGCGATATGGGGAGATTTACTTTTCCAAGAATCAACTGGTCACAATGCCTGGTGTTCAACGCCAGCTGGAGTTGCAGAAAGTGACAGTGATCATGGCGATTTTTGAGCAGATGTGGGCAAATTATTCAAAGGTATATTCAGGTACAGTCCTGAGAACTTGACTACCCTGGAGGAGTATGTGGAGACACAGGCCAAGGAGAATGTCTATGATCTGGAGGCCAATCTGATCATCCTGAAATTGTTCCAGTTCAACTCAGCCTTCTTCCAGACCAGAGTCACTGCTCATATTCTGCTAAAATCCCTCACCAAACTGCGGCACACTGATTTCACTTTGTTCAAAATGTGTGATCAACCAGGCACATGAAGAAGAGAGGACCATCCGACAGACCTTGTAACTCGGGAACCTGCTGGAGACCTGTCACTTTCAAGCCTTCTGGTAACCCCTTCATGACAACATGGATCTCCTGAAGGCATTAACTGGCTTTGAAGACTCTATCTAAACATTTGTCTACCATGGGGTGGGCATCACCAGCACATCGACCTCTGGCTGCTGGCAGAGATGTTCAGAGACCTGATTGCCATCTAGCTGAAGGTGTGGATGAGCAAGTACGTCTGCAGCACAAATGAGTCAGAGGAGGTATCCATCTGCAGCCAGGAATAGAGCATCAAGCCCAAGAATATCATGAAGAAGTGGTTGAAATTTAAAAAGGGCAGGCACAAGGCCTGTCATTGGACAAGAAGGAAGGGTAGGTAGAAACAACATTTTAGAAAGAGGAAGAGTGGAGAAGCAAAGGGAGGAGGAAAGATGGAGGAAGAGGAGAATGACCATCTGCATGTCTATGAATAGATACAGGTTGTTAAGAATAGTTTAGAAGAGATGGACTTGTATAAGATGATTTGTCTTGTCTAGGTGGGCAAATTATATCCCATCAGAATTTATTGTGTGGTGTTTGGTGACTAATTGAGTTCAAGAGAAAGTACAGTGGCGGGACACACCAAGCTCGTAATAAAATTGGGATATGTGGGCCTGATGTGGTGGCAGGTAGCAACCAGCCAAAGGGACAGGTAGCAACCCTCCAAGGGAAGGCTGAGAGTGTAGCCACAGCTGGGACCAGTGGGTGGCTGCAGGGAATGTGAGTAGAGTTCCAGGCTAGCAGAGAGGCAGCCATGAGAGAGTGACTAAGCAGATGGCAGCTGCTGATGAGATAAATATATGTTAGTTCTATATGGCCTGCGGTGTTGGAACTTATGTGTGTGAGACCTCCTGGGTAAGAGAGCGCTGGGGACAGTACTGTGGAGCAATGACACACTGGAACCAGACACCATTGTAATATTCACCAATAGAGAAGATCGATTTTGACAGTGTGTCCAAGATCATGGCCTCCTCCCAGTAACTGTTTGTGCATTAATAAAGATTTGTTCACTCAAAAAATGTTTTTCAAGAATCATATTTATGTAGATGATATTGAAATCAACAAAATAATAAATTGAAAACTGTTTTCTGTCAGAGTAACTTTAGGAATGTTAATCATTCAATGACTAGTGAATAAAAAATACTACATTTCAAATTTTAGAAACAGAAACACTGTTTCCACTTTTCTTCTATTATTTTTCTAAAACTAAATTCACAGACTGTTTAATGTAAATTTTTAGAAATATTCATGACTTTGATAAAAAATAATACATACTCACAAGAAAAAAAGTATCAGGGGTACAAATAGTATTTCTGAAAATAAATATGAACATTGAAGTCTCACAAAAAATTATTTGTGCAAAGAATTCTGGTGGATTTAGTTTGTACACAATGGCTTAGACGGGGTGCTCTATGTCTTCTAAGTATACTTTTAAATGCATAGAGAAAATTAAAACCAATAGTTTATTCTTGTTGCTATTTTTATTCCTTAAAATAGTGAAGTATATATGTCATGGAAGCCAACATTTTACATGAGTGGTGACTCTTGATTGCAATTGTCAAAGTCAAGTGGATAATGCTTTTACCCCCAGACACCCTTCGATTAGTCTGCCCTCAGGGCATATATGAGAGGCCATCACCAATGCCATCGGTAACTTTCCTTGGTCTAGGACAATTTAGAGTGCAACTTTCTTTTGTAATTCCAGTTTGAATCAAAGCATCGACTACCCCAAGCATCAGTGCTCTTCAATATCTAATTTCACAGTTTTCTTAACACATATTTCATGTTATTTATTATAGTCAGAGGCATCCCAACACCTTGTCTATCTTTGCTACCTTTTAAATGGTTTCTCTGGCAAACCATCAATCACAAATCATGAAACATATTTTAGCTTAAGTAAGACCAGATAAGAAAGTAAACAAGGCTTGTATGTTTTAATTGGAAACATTGCTCACATCAATAAGTGATAAATGCTAGTTCTATGATGGAATATTTATTTCCTAGATGCATCTGTAATGGAAAGGATGGGCAATATTAAAATCTCTAATCACTCACTAACTTTGAAGCCTAAAGATATTGACAAATACATAACCCAAGCGCTTTGTTTTCAAAGTAATTCAATTTGAGCATTATATTTTTGTTATTACTAAAGAAGTATATATGTGTATTTTACTTATGCTATTCTCTGATTAACCATAGATCATAATAAATTTAATAACAGTGAAAATAAGTTTCTGCATATTTCAAAACTTTTCTTAGATTCATAATTCCCTATTTGATATTTGTATTAAGCAAACAAAATTTTACTGAAGCATTTTTCCTTTAGAGATTTCTGCTAATATACACACTATATTTGGTTTATTTGGAATGTTATCTTAAACACACTAGAATGAATATGTTCCCAGGTAGGAAAGAGTATGCTTCCTTCATAAAATTCAATTCAGAGAGCAGAGATGTGCTCACTTGTTCCATGAAGTCAATTGTGCCACTGAACCATATTAACCAGGTAATGCTCATTCAGTTTACAGGTAATTTATCACAAGAAGAGCACTGTCTCAGGGACGGTTCACACAAATAATTTCGCTTAGGCAAACACCATTTTCCAGTAATGATAGAACAAAATAAACTTTCAGAGCATTTAGGAACAGTGACATCGCACTTTCAGTACACATTTGCCAACCTGTCTCTATTGTTTGCAAAGGAATTAACTGTGGCAAGAAAATCATTAGAGCCATCTGCTCTGGTGGTGAGAAAGCACATCTATGATTATTTTATTACAGGAGCAAAGGGGCGGAAACTGAGAATGATTTTAAAATCATTTACCCTAAATTTGACGTTCTAGCTTTAAAAAAATAACACTATTGTCTGTTCTGGCTGAGGTTTTTTTATAAATTCATTTACTCAGAACCATGCTCCTCAAGTAGAGATTCTAAGAAGGCATTCACATCTTCATTAAAATTTGATGTTACAATTATCTAAATTTGTAATGTGTTTTTATTTATTAAATAAGAAGTGAGAACATAAGTTGGTTTTTTTGTTTGTTTGATTGATTGGGTGGGTTTTAAGTAGCTTAACAAAGTAGTTTCTTGGGTAGCTTTGAAAGAGAAAATAAATCCACAATTTACTTTTGTGGCACAAAAGCACACATGAATGTGATATGAGCTCTCATTGTACAGGTGTTTGTCACGAGTGTGCGAAAAGGGAGAAATAAGGTTAAGAAGAGAAGAAAGAAAATTCACGGATGGACTTGCATTTTAAACACTATGTTGATTTGATTATATTCAGTGTTTGTTATACTTTTTTTGGTGTGTTCCTATACCTGACAACCACATCTTAAATTAAGAAAAAAATTTGGGGCTCATTATTTCAGAGAAATTCTGTTTATTTCAGTAGAGACATAGCAGATGAGCTCAGTTTATAGCCACAGGAATGTTTGATAAAAGTTATTCTCATATTTTTAGAGCAGAAATCAAGACTATGGCTGGAACTTTCCAAGACCTGTCCTTGTGAACTGCGTCTGCCAACAAGGTCTTGTCTATTATAAACCACAACCTGCTCTAGTGAATACATAAAGACTGCCACTACTTGATGACAAGCAGAAAGCCACTATCAACTTGAATGTGTGCATTAAGGTCTACCCTGTAGTGGTAGCACTGCATAAATTGTGAAGTTGGGTGTTGAATGTGTGAATTGGTAAGTACTAACCTTCTCTAGTCTTCATCCATCCACCCCACATCACTACAACATTACAGTAAAGCTTTCTCTTCCTTCCTCGTTCCCTGTTCCCTTTTTTTCCTTGCCTTCCTTCTTTCTCCTTCCTTCCTTTCTTTTGTTCTTTCAAATAACAATGAAAACAACAACAAAAGCAAGCAAGCAAACAAACAAACAAATAAAACATCCCCAGATCTCAAGAAGACATCTGAGTGCCTTTCTTGCATTCTTATGTGGAGGTATTTTTCTCATCAGTGTTTTAAATGGCCTTTTTTGTTTTGTTTTATTTTTCATTTTATTTTTTAATAAATTTATTTTGTGCTCACTTAGTTCCCTCTTGCACATTTCTTCATTCCTCCTCCTTGCAAGGTCTCTCTTTTACCTGAGAACTCAAGGCTCAAGAGCATTAAGGGCATTTTCTTCCACTGAGGCCAGTCCAAATAGACCTCTGCTACAGATATGCCAGGAGCCTTGGGCAAGCCCATGTATGCTGCCTTGTTGGGTTAGTTGAGATGACTGGTTTTCCTGTGGGGTCACTGTTCCTTTCAGCTTCTTCAGTGATTCCCTGAATTCAACCATATAAGTCGCTGACATGAGTTCAAGTCAGCTGCTGGTAGGACCTCTCAGAGGACAGCCATGCTATCCATCTGTCTGTAAACACATCATAGCATAGTGATGTCAGGCCTTGGTGTTCTCCATGAGATAGATCTCAATTTGAGCCAGTCACTGAGTCTCCTTTCCTTCAGTCTCCTCTCCATTTTTGTCCCTGAAGTACTTTTAGAGAGAAACAATTCTGGATCAGAAAAATTTGACTGTCCCTCCACTTGAGGCCCTGTCTGTCTACTAGAGGTGGACTCTTCCAGATCCCTTTGCCCAATTTTGGGCACTTTGGCTAAGGTTATTCCTAATGAGTCCTGAGACTGTCTCACCTCCAGGGTCTGTGGTACTCTCTAGAAAGTCCTGCTACTTCCCACAGCCCAAGGCTGCTTATTTCCATTTATTCTCTTGGAAATCTGGCCTTCTCTTCTGTCCCTCTCATATCTGATCCTGTTTCCCTTTTCTGCTCACCCTGCTCTCTCCAATCCAGGTCCCTCCCTCCTTCAGCCACCCATGATTATTTTCTCCTAAATGGGATTAAAACTTTCTCACCTGAGCATTTCTGTTTTTTACACTTCCTATGGTCTATGGGTTATATACTAGGTATTCTGTATTTTTGGCTAATATCTACATATCAGTGAGTGCATATCATGCATGTCCTTTCTGGTCTGAGTTACTTGACTCAGGGTGATATTTTCTAGTTCCATCCATTAGCCTGCAAAATTCATGGTATTCTCGTTTTTAATGGCTGAATAATATTCCATTGTGTAAATGACCACATTTGCTGTATGTATTCTTTTGTTGAGAGACATCTTGGGTTGTTTACAGATTCTTGATATTACAAATAAGGCTGCTATAAACATGAGGGAGCATGTGGAGCATCTTCTGGGTTTATGCCAAAGAGAGGTATAGCTGGGCCTTCAGGAAGATCTATTACCAATTTTCTAAGGAATCATCATATTGATTTCTATAGTGGCTGTACCAGTTTGTAATCACACCAGCAATAGAGGAGTGTTCCTATTTTTTCATAATCTTGCCAGCATCTGCTGCCACCTGAGTTTTTGGTCTTAACCATTCTGATTGGTGTGAGGTGGAATCTCAATATTGTAATGGGCATTTTTTAGGTATAAAGTTATTTCCAAATTGTATTGCTCAGAAATTGAGGTGCTGTAGGCAGGCATGTTGATCATGAATTTCATTAGCAGCATGAGAAAAAAGTGAAAGTAGTTCTTTCTCAGTATTTCAAGCTGAGAATTAGAAATGTAGGATGTGGTGCACATAAAAATCCACTGTCTTTCTAGGTTAGACTATCCATCTAGGTACTATTGGAGTAGCAGTCAGGAAATGTCACTTCCTGCCTCAACCTTTTTTCTCACAGAGAGCTTGGGCAAAGTTCCATAAATGCCTTAAAGGGGGAACAGATTAGACTGGATCTTTGTAACTATATAAGAATAAACCATATGGGGTCGAATCATGTGGTCCTCAGCACCATGCCACCACACTATCACCTGACCATCTTGGCTTTCCACTCCCACACTGGAGAACACAGCAACATGATAGTATCTAGAGATTTCTACTTTGCCTTTAAGAACAGACAAGCAGAGGGGGGTGAGATTGGGAGCTGGGTGGGCAAAGGGAATAAATTTTCAACTGTAAATAGAGAGAGTATCTAATATTTTTTTAGAAACAGGAACACTGAAACTAATAGAAGAGAAAGTGTGGGAAACCTTAGAACACATAGGCACAGGGGTAATTTTTCTGAACAGAATACCAATTGTTTATTCTCTAAGACCAAGAATCAACAAATGGGATCTCATAAAATTACAAAGCTTCTGTAAGGCAAAGGACACTGTCAGAAGGACAAAATGGCAACAAACCGAATAGGAAAAGATCTTTATCAATCCTACATCTGATGGAAGGCTAGTATCTAATATATACAAGGAAATCAAGAAGCTATACCCTAGAAAATTAAAGAATCTTATTAAAAAATTGGGTATAGAGCTAAACAAATAATTCTCAACTGAGGAATACCAAATGGCTGAGAAGCGCCTAAAGAAATTCCCAACATCCCTAGTCATCAAGGAAATGGAAACCAAAACGACCCTAAGATTTCACCTCACACCAGTCAGAATGGCTAAGATCAAAACCTCAGGTGACAGCCGTTGCTGGTGAGAATGTGGAGAAAAAGAATCACTCCTCCATTGTTGGTGGGGTTGTAAGCTACTACAACCACTCTGGAAATCAGTCTGGTGGTTCCTCAGAAAATTGGACATAGTACTACCTGATGACTTAGCAATACCACTCCTGTCATATACCCAAACGTAGCTCCAAAGACATATGCTCAACAATGTTCATAGCAGCCTTATTTATAATAGCCAGAAGCTGGAAAGAACCCAGATGTCCCTCAACAGAGGAATGGATTCAGAAATTGTGGAACATATACACAATGGAGTACTACTCAGATATTAAAAACAACGAGTTCAGGAAATTCCTAGACAAATGGATGGAACTTGAAGCTATCATCTTGAGTGAGGTAACCCAGGCACAAAAGCAAACTCATGGTATGTACTCACTTATAAGGAGATACCCATCCCCCCAAAAAAGAGCTCGGAATACCCAAGAAACCATTCACAGAAATTATGAAGGTCAACAAAAAGAAAGTCCAGAATGTGGATGACTCAGCACTTCTTAGAATGGAGAACAAAACAGGGGAGGAAATACAAAGTCAAATAGACGAACAAGGATTGAAGAAAAGATTTACAAACACTGTCTCATCTGGAGAACCACTGCATATGCAGCCACCAAACCCAAGCACTATTGCTGATGCCAAGAAGTGTTTACTGGCAGGAACCAGATATAAATGTCTCCTCAGAGGCTCTCCCAGAGTCATACAGAAACAGATGAGAATGCTTGCAACTAAACATCAGACTGAATACAAGGACCCCCAATGAAAGAGCGAGAGAAAGGACTGAGAGAGCTGAAGGGTTTACATTCTCATGGAAAAAACATCATCATTATCTGAGGCACTGAGGTGGAGAGGGTGATTGGGAGAGGGAGCACCTTCATAGAATCAAGTTGATGGGAGGAGGGAGGGGAGTGGGGGGAAGAGTATAACATTTGAAATGTAAATAGAGGCAATATCCAATAAAATTAAAAATAAAAAGGAATGTGGAACTATTGTTTGACGGTTTGTCCATACATACACCTAGAGAAATGGCTGGATCTTTAGTGTTTTTTACTGACAATGTTCTATGCGGAATTTAATATAGCCTTAGAGCATTGGTTCTCATCACATGGGTCTTGACACTTTTTGTGGTCCAAGGACATTTTTAAAGGAGTCACCTAAGACAATAGAAAAACACAAATATTTACATTTCATTTTAGAATAGTACCAAAATTAGTTATGAAGTAGCAAAAATAATAATTAAATGGCTGGGAGTCACTACAACATAAATATAGGTTGATGTTAATGTGGTACATGATTGATCAGTAAAGAGTGGATGGAGACAGACTACTGTTAAGAAGAGAGGAGTGTTCAGAAAGAACTATGTCCAATTTTCTGAGGAACCGCCAGACTGATTTTCAGAGTAGTTGTACCAGTTTACAACCCCACCAACAGTGGAGGAGTGTTCTTCTTTCTCCCCATCCTCAGCAGCATCTGCTGTCATCTGAATTTTTGATCTTAGCCATTCTGACTGGTGTGAAGGTGGTTCCTCAGAAAATCGGACATATTTCTACCTGAAGACTCAGTTATTCCACTTCTGGGCACATACCCCAGAGATGCTCCAACATACAATAAGAGCACATGCACCACAATGATCATAGTAGTCCTATTTATCATAGACAGAAGCTGGAAAGAACCCATATGTTCTTCAGTAGATGAATGGATACAAAAATTGTGGTACATTTACAAAATTGAGTACTACTCAGCTATCAGAAAAAATGACTTTATGAAATTTCTAGGAAAATGGATGCATCTAGAGAATATCATCCTGAATAAGGTACCCCAGTCACAAAAGAACAGATATAATATGCAGTCACTGATAATTGGATACTAACTCCAAATAGCGCTGAATACCCCCAAAACAACTGACAGGCCATATGAAGTCCAAGAAAAACAAAGGCCAAAAGATGAAAACCTCAGTTCTTCTTAGAAAAAAAAATGTATAGCACCCTCTCAGAGTGTGGTACACCTGGACCTTAAATTGTTAATAATTCAAGAGCAAGAATATAGCCTTGTGACAATTTTTGACATTCAAATATCATTATGCTTAATCTATACTCACCAAGAAATCGGTTTCCATGTTACATTCTGTCCTACATGTACTTTATGCTTATGGTAACTAGTGGGATTTCAATGCATGCTATCAAACCTCTAAAAGACTTAAGAACTGACAAAAATATTCATATAGTGTTATGCCAAAATGCCTTTTAAAATCTATATATGTACCCCTCTTTTTAAATAAAGTTGTAAGAGATAAAAAAAAAACAAAATAAAATAAAAAAATAAATTGTGGTTAACAAAAGAAGAGAGGAGTGGAAGATTCTTGGAGGAAGAAGATGGAAGCAGATGAAGGTGTTTCTCTCTGTGCATCTCTAGTTTGATAAAGTTTTTATGATGATTTCAAAAGGTTTCTCTGAGTCAATTTATTTTAGCTAGGTGGGCAGTTTATACCTTTGTTTATTGGCTGTAAGATTATTGTGGAGAGGCTTTGTAGATTGAGAATTTAACATATAAACCTGTTTAATAAGTTAATGTAGTAGTGTCATGTGTATACTGGGAGGTGGTGGAAAGTGAGTGAAAACAAAACACAGGAGCAGTAGAGTGAATCATGCCTGAGTACATTGGACCACTAAGTTAGAGCTATCCCACAATGCCATGTGGCCCCACAGGTGCTGGACCTAGCAGAAAATAAAAAGGTTTCCACATTTTAGTATTTACGGCTACTCATAAAGAGCTGTATTAAAGGGTTAGTTGAGGAGCACTGCCCTAGAGGGTCTGCTATGTGCTGGAGGGCTTTTGGACTCTTCCCACCTCCTAAAGACAGTGCACATCATCCAGGTGGTCAGTGATGACTTCCTCATGCTTACCTTTATGACCTACAAAGGGTAACTGACCATCAAATTAACACTGGTTTAGGGTCAGACAAGATATTTTCTCCTCAGCTGGAAGAAGTCATTGATAGTGGACACCATAAATTATTGGCTTTAATGTCATACTGTATATGTGACCTTAGTACACTAGGAAGCATCAGGAGGTCCAAAGACATGATTTTCTCTTCAATTACCCATTCTTTTTCTTTTTATTTATACATACATCTACAGAGTGGAAGTTTAATTGACAGTCTCTGGGTAGTGACTTTTCTTTA
Organism: Micromys minutus; assembly: GCF_963924665.1. NCBI lineage: Eukaryota > Metazoa > Chordata > Mammalia > Rodentia > Muridae > Micromys > Micromys minutus. Next base: position 184,742,400 of record NC_137969.1, on the reverse strand, counting down.
AAAAAATAAATTAGATTGGCATTTCTCTTCAGAAGGCACCTGTAAAATGTCTTCTCCATCATTATCCTGGTGTTTATCTAACTCAGGTAGTTTCCTAGTTAATGAATTGATTACCTGACCCTTCTTACTGTTCTGGTTTGGGGGTATCAGAAATGTTGTTCTTTTTGTTGTAAACAGATAATATGTATATTTGGTGCATGGAAAGGTTCTGGATTACTAGCAGAGGCATTTTGACTCTAAACAGGAAGGAGACAGGCACATTCTCACTGAAACTAGGCTTTTAATTTCACACTGGAACATAAGTTCCAGCCTTTATTCAATGAGTCAGAAACACCATGAACATGTGATCTGTTAGTACAAAATCCTTGTAGTGTCTGGAAAGTGATTATAAACTAAAAATGGGCCTAGAGATGGAGAGGTATGTATTCTTGTATTACTCATCTACTATTTTCCACTTAATATTTGATTGGAATGAACTTTTAAATCAAAACTAAATAGAATAATAAATATGACATGATAGAAATTGTCAAATAGACCATGAACAGTGGAGATCTAGGGATACAAGCCTGGTGAGACTGCACTGCAATTAGCAGGGGCACAGAAAGATCTGGGCCCAGCACGAAGAAAGGACATAACCGCTGCCTTCCCCCCTGTTGGTTCAAGGGAGTTGGAACTCTACTGTAGGGACTCAGTTTCCAACTGAAGGGCACTGCACACCAAACGCTCAGACCATCTGTCACCGGGAACAGTAGAGAACCAGGGACATAGGCCTGGTGAGAATGCACTGCAAGTAGTCAAGACACAAGGAAGTCTGGGCAGAGCATGCAGAAAGCACCCCTCCCCATTGATTCAGGGGAGAAATAACTCTACTATAGGGACCCTGCTCCACTCAAAGGGCCCCTGAGTGCCGACCAAATGCTCAGGCCATCTGCCAACAGTATCAGCAGAGATCCGGGGACACGGGCAAGGTACATGGGAGATACTGGAACCAATCACTAAAACAAGACCACATATACTAACAGAGAACAAGATGACAAGAGGAAAGCAAAAGAAATTACCAAATGGGAAGTAATATAACCTGGCAACACTAGAACCCAGCTCTCCCATCACAGCAAAACGTGGTATGCCAAACACTCCAGAAAAAGAAGACTCAGACACGAAATCATACTACAAGATGATAAAAGAGATGCTTAAACAAGAATGGGAGAAAAAGCATAAAGAAATAGAAGATTTTAGAGATAAAACAGCAAAATAACTCAAAGAAGTCAAAGAACTAGAGGAAAACAGAACCAAAGAGATGAAGGAATAAAAGAAGAAATTTAAAATGGAAATGGAAACAAAAAAGAAAACAATAAAAGAGACAACACTGAAGGTAGAAAACCTAAAACAGAAATCAGGAGTCACAGATGCAAGTATCACCAACAGACTACAAGAGATGGAAGAGAAAATATCAGGGGCCAAAGACAACATGGAAAACATAGACAAAAGAGTCAGAGAAGATGCAAAAGCCGAAAAGCACCTAACCCAAAATATTCAGGAGATCCAGGACACAATGAGAAGACCAAATTAAGGATAATAGAAATAGGACAAGATGAAGAATATCAACTAAGAGGCACAGTATATATCTTCAACAAAATTGTAGAAGAAAACTTCCCTACCCTTAAGAATGATATGACCATGAGCATAAAAGAAGCCTACAGAACTACAAATAGACTGGACCAGAAAAGAAATTCTTCCCAACACATAACAGTCAAAACGTCAAGTACCCAAAGCAAAGAATACTAAAAGCAGTAAGGGAAAAAAGTCACGTAACATATAAAGGCAGACCAATCAGAATCACACCCGATTTCTCAACATAGACTATGAAAGCTAGAAGATCCTGGACAGACATCATACAGACACTAAGAGAACACAGGTGTCAGCCCAAGCTACAATACCCAGAAAAACTCTGAATCACCATCAATGGAGAGACCAAGGTATTACAGGACAAAACGAAATTGACACAATATCTGACCACAAACCTAGCACTACAACGAATTATGGGTGGAAAACCCAATGCAAGAAGGGAAACTACATCCTAGTAAAAACAAGAAAATACCTAAACAAGAAAACCAAAAGAAGAAAGACACACAGACAGAATTCTAGCTCAAAAAGCAAAAAGAGCAGGAAACAGAAACCACTATTCCTTAATAACTGTTAACATAAATGGACTCAATTACCCAATAAAAAGACATAGTCTATTAAAATGGATACAAAAACAGAGTCGAGCATATTGCTGCATACAGGAAACTCATCTCAGAGACAAAGACAGACACTATCTCAGAGTAAAAGGTTGCAAAAAAAAAAAAAAAAAAAAAAAAAACTTCCAAGAAAGCAAATCCAAGAAACAAGATGGAATGGCCATTCTAATATCAAATAAAATAGATTTTCAATCTAAGGTTATCAAAAAAGATAAGGAAGGACACCTTTTACTCATTACAGGGGAAATTTGTGAGGAGGAACTCTCAATTATTAACATACATGCTCCAAAAAAAGAGCACCCATATTCATAAAAAAAAACTATACTAAAGCTCAAAAAATACATTGTACCCCACACAATAATAGTGGGAGACCTCAACACCCCACTCTCAGCAATGGACAGATTATAGAAACAGAAACTGAATAAGCACACAGTGAAACTAGCAGAGGTTATGAACCAATTGGAATTAATAAACATCTACAGAACATTTCATCCTAAAACAAAAGAATAAACCTTCTTTTAAGCACCTCAGGGAACCCTCTCCAAAACTGACCATATAATGGGTCACAGAGCAAGCTTCAGTAGATATAGGAAGATTGAAATAATTCCATGCATCCTTTCAGATCACCATGGTCTATGGCTGGTCTTTAATAACAAAAAAGACAACAAAAAAACCCACATACCCATGAAAACTAAACAATGCTCTATTAAATGATAACATGGTCAAAGAAAAAATAAAGAAAGAAATGATTTTCTAAAATTTAATGAAATGAAAACACAACATACCCAAAACTATGGGATGCAATAAAAGCAGTATTGAGAAAAAAATTCATAGCTCTAAGTGTGTCCAAAAATAAACCAGAAAAAGCATACAATAGCAACTTGGCAGCACAGTTGAAATCTCTAGAAAAAAAAAGAAGCAGATATACCCAAGAGGAGTAGAGAAAAAGAAATAATCAAACACAGAGCAGAAACTGACCGAATAGATACAAAAAGAACCATTCAAAAAATTAACAAAAGCAAGAGCTGGTTCTTTGAGAAAATTAACAAGATTTATAAACCCTTAGCCAGACTAACTAAAGGGCAAAGAGAGAGTATCCAAATTAACAAAATCAGAAATGAAAGTGAAGACATAATAACTGAAACTGAGGAAATTCAAGAAATCATCAGATCCTAATACAAAAGCCTGTACTCAGCAAAGCTGGAAGATCTGGAGGAAGTGGATGAATTCCTAGACAGATATCAGATACTAAAGTTAAACTACAACAAGGTAAACCATCTAAATAATCCCATAACACCTAAATAAATAGAAGCAGTCATCAAAAGCCTCTCAACCAAAAAAAGGCCAGGTCAAGATGGGTTAAGTGCAGAATTCTATCAGACATTTTTGACTACGTAATATCAATACTCTCCAAACTATTCCACGAAATAGAGTCAGATGGAACACTACCTAACTCATTTTTGGAGGCCACAATAACCCTCATTCCTAAACCACATAAAGACCCTACAAGGAAAGACAACTTCAGACCAATCTCACTTATGAACCTTGATGAAAAAATCCTCAACAAAATCCTTGAAAACTAAATCCAAGAACACATCAAAAGGATCATTTACCATGATTAAGTAGGCTTCATCCCTGGGATGCAGGAATGGTTTAATATCCAGAAATCCATCAATGCAATCCCTCATATAACAAACTCAAAGAAGAAAACAACATGGTTATCTCAGTAGATGCAGAGTAAGCATTTGACAAAATTCAACATCCTTTCATGTTAAAAGTCTTGGGAAGAACAGGAATTCAAGGACCATAGATAAACATAATAAAAGCAATATACAGCAAACCAATAGCCAACATCAAATTAATGGTGAGACACTTGAAGCAATCTCACTAAAATCAGGGACTATACAAGACTGCGCACTCTCCCCCTACCAATTCAACATTGTACTGGAAGTCCTGGCCATAGCAATTAGACAGCAAAAGGAAATCAAAGGGATACAAGTTGAAAGGAAGAAGTAAAAATATCAGTGTATTAGATGACAAGATAGTGTATGTAAATGACCCCAAAAACTCCACCAGAAAACTTCTACCGGTGATAAACAAGTTCAACAAAGTGGCTGAATATAAATTTAACTCAAAAAAATGAGTAGTCTTCCTCTACTGAAAGGACAAACATGCGAATAAAGAAATTAGGGAAAAGATACCCTTCTCAGTAGTAAGAAACAATATGAAAAAACCTTGGTGTGACTCTAACTAAGCAAGTAAAGAACCTGTATGAAAAGAACTTCAAATCTCTAAAGATAGAAATCGAGGAAGATATCAGAAAATGGAAAGATTTCCCATGCTCGTGGATTGGAATGATCCACATTGTAAAAATGGCCCTCTAACCTAAAGCAATCTACAGATTCAACACAATCCCCATCAAAATTCCAACCCAATTCTTCATAAAGTTGGAAAGAGCAATGTGCAATTTCATCTGGAATAAAAAAAGATGTAGAATAGCCAAATCCATCCTCAACAACAAGAAAATATCTGCTCGAATCACCATCCCTGACCTCAAACCATATTACAAGGCAATTGTGATAAAAACTGCATGGTACTGGCACAGAAATAGGCATGTGGATCAATGGTATAGAACAGAAGATACAGAAATGAGCCCTCACATATATGGTCACTTGATTTTTGACAAAGGAGCTGTAACATTCAATAGAGAAAGGACAGCCTCTTCAACAAATGGTGTTGGTCCAACTGGCACCCAGCATGCAGAAGAATGAAAATAAACCCTTTCTTATATCCTTGTACAAAGCTCAAGTGCAAGTGGATCAACGATCTCCACATTAAACCAGGTATACTTAAATTATTAGCAGAGAAATTAGGGAAAAATCTTAGAACACATAGGCACAGGAGAAAATTTCCTGAATGGAACACCAATGGCTCCACTCTAAGGTCAAATGTTGACAAATGGGACTTAATGAGATTGCAAAGTTTTTGTAAGGATAAGGACACGGTCAAGAAAACAAAAAGCAGCCAACAGATTGGGAAAACATTTTTACCAACCCCACATCTAATAGAGACCTAATATCTTAGGTATACAAAAAACTCAAGAAGCCAGATACCAGAGAACCAAACAATCCTATTAAAAAATGGGGTACAGAGCTAAACAAAAAGTTCTCAATTGAGGAATATCGAATGGCTGAGAAGCATCTAAAGAAGTGCTTGACATCCTTAGCCATCAGGGAAATGAAAATCAAAACAAACCTGAGATTCCAACTCATGCCAGTCAGATTGGCCAAGATAAATATTCAGATGACAGCAGATGCTGGCGAGGATGTGGAGAAAAAGGAACACTCCTCCACTGTTGGTGGAGTTGTAAACTGATACAACCACTCTGGAAATCAGTCTGGCAATTCCTCAGAAAATTGGACATAGTACTACCTGAAGACCCAGTTATTCTACTTCTGGGCATTTACCCCAGAGACGCTCCAGCATACAACAAGGACACATGCACCACAGTGTTCATAGCAGCTCTATTTATAGAAGCCAGAACCTGGAAAGAACCCAGATGTCCCTCAGTAGATGAATGGATACAAAAATTGTAGTACATTTACAAAATGGAGTATTAATCAGCTATCAGAAACAATGACCTTAAGAAATTCTTAAGAACATAGATGCATCTAGAGAATATCATCCTGATTGAGGTAACCTAGTCACAAAAGAACAGACATGATATGCAGTCACTGATAATTGGATACTAACCCCAGAAAGCTGTGAACTCCCCAGAAACAACTCACAGACTGTGTAAAATTCAAGGAAAAAAGAAAGAAAGAAAAATCTATTATGTTTACTCCTTACACACCAAGAAAATTTTGACTAATTCCAGGTTACATCCTGTTTTACATGTACTTTATGCTCATTGTAAATAATAAGATCTTAATGCACACTATCAAACCTTAAAAAAATAATAAAGTGGTTAAAATAAAAAAAAAAGTTAGACACCAGAGAATTAAACAACCCTATTAAAAATTGGGGTACAGTTCTAAACAAAAATTTCTCAATTGAGAAATATCAAATGGCTGAGAAATATCTAAGGAATCGATCGACATCATTAGGCATAAGGGAAATGCAAATCAATACAACCCTGTGATTCTACCTCACACTAGTCAGAATGGCTAAGATCAAAAAGCAGATGCTGGCCAGGATGTCAACAAAGAGGAACACTTCTCCACTGTTGGTGGAGTTGTAAACTGGTACAACCACTCTGGAAATCAGTCTGGCAGCTTTTTCAGAAAATTGGACATAGTACTACCTAAATACCCAGTTATTTTCTTCTAGGCATATACCCCAGAGAATCTCCAACATACAACCATGACACATGCACCACAATGTTCATAGCAGCCCTATTTATTATAGACAGAAGCTGTAAAGAACCCAGATGTCCCTCAGTAAATGAATGGATACAAAAATTGTGGTATATTTACACAATGGAGTACTACTCAGCTAACAGAAACAATGAATTTATGAAATACTAAGAAAATGGATGCATCTAGAGAATATTATCCTGAGTGAGGTAATCCAGTCACAAAAGAACAGACATAATACACAGTCACTGATAATTGAATACTAACCCCCAGAAAGCTCTGAACACCCCAGAAACAACTTACACACTATATGAAGTTCAAGAAAAACAAAGACCCAAAGATAAAGGAAAGAAAAATCATTTTACTTAATATTTACACACCAAAAAAACTTTGACTAATTCCAGATAATATTTTATTTGACATATACTTTATTTTTATCGTAACTAGTAAGATTTTAATGCATACTATCAAACGTTTAGAAAAATCAAGTACTGACAATAATGTATTCATATACTGTTATGCAAAAATGATTTTAAAATCTGTATATTTATCTTTTTTAAAAATAAAGTTGTTCAATTAAAAAAGTGATAACAATGTTCAAAATATAAATAAAAATATAAATAATTACCTTTAAAAATTGTTAAATAAATGAATTGGCTAAAAAAAAAGTTCAGTATATACTATACAAGACAACTTTTTGGAATGCCTTATATATTAAAATTCACAAGTATATCGTGACTTTTGTTTGTTATCTCTTGTCTATGAAAATATATCAATAGTCTTTCTTGAAACAAGAAACTCAGTTCTTCTATGGTGATGAAAATTTGTCTATAACTCTGGTCTGAGAAGCTATAGTTTAGTGTGTGAGCCACACCAGTAAAACCAGTAATTCCTTTAAAATGTGGATAGTTCTTCTTACACTGAAGCAATTACACTTATACATTTCATTGGGACAACTATTATATCTAGATGTCTAGCAGTTGTTTATTATGAATAGTTACCATTTCTTAACACCTATTAAATGAAAAATTAGGACAATATTTTTTCCAGTACTCTCTTGTGGATGAAGGTTGACATTTATTAAAGAACATGGTAATTGCTAGAACATGTGGTACTGACTTCTTTGTTTCTATGAAAGTACAGAGAATATTATCCAGTCTTGAGCTGTGCACCACGAATGCAAATGTGAGCACAGGGAGAGATACCAGATGACTCCAAGTCAAATATCTATGATGTAACAACATATACTCCCACCCATGCCAAGCACCAGCATTCACTACCGAGGACTTCGTAGACATGCTTTAGGAAAAGCAACATGCACTAAAAAAAGACAATGCATAGGAAAAGCTGGAGAGACAGCTCGGCTGTTAAAGGCTAGGTTCACAACTAACAAAGCACCATACTTGGGGAGTTCATGTTCCTAATTTTATACCACAACTTTCTACCAGATTGGGGACATTATTCAACTCTAGGAAACAAATATTACTTGTAATCACTATTACAAATAATGAAACTACACTGAGAATTAGAAGTTAGAGGTAAATCATAGGGAGTTGTTGCCAGTATTCTCAATCTCTAGTAGTGACAAAGAAAGAAAGAAAAAAAAAGAAAGAAGGAAAAAGGAAGGAAGGAGGGAAGGAAGGAAGGAGGGAGGGAGGGAAAGAAGGAAGGAAAGAGAGAGAGAAATAAAGAAAGCACAACACAAAACACTGAGGGGCCAATTCACAAAAGAAGTAACTGAAGGGGGAACGACAGAGGTCCAGCAAGTAGTAGAGCAGATCAGGTTGAAATGCGAGCACAGTCCTTGCAGCAACAGGCAAAAATGAAGCGCCAGAAAAGAAGGTCCACAAACAATCACAAAGCAATGATAATGTAGTCCATCCACCCATTGACTGACCCTACTTGGCCTTGGGGGTTGGAGATGAGGTGGCACAGGGAACAGACTCCAAGAGCAGGTAGGAAACAGGGCAACAAGCTCATCTGAACGCTGCTGTAAGCTCGTTCCTCCACGTGTACCCCATTGGTCACTAGAAAACAGCTCTTCTAAACAGCAGTTCCCTATTGGCTGGCATTGTCAGCACCAGCAATCCTTGGTCTCTGGTAGTCTTTAATTTGGTCCTCCTGCAAAAGATGCCTTTGTGGCTGTGTGGCTTCCAGATATAGCCTTGCAGTTCTTTCTACGGTGTGTCTGCTTAGTTTCACATCGAAAACCTTAAAAGTCCTTGAATGACATTCACAGCCCCTATAATCTAGCTTCATTCTCTACCCTGGCTTCCATCTCTCGCCATCCTCCAGTCCCTAGAAGGCACATGCCAAGAGCCGCAATAGGAAACTGAGTCTAGTATTAACGTTATGAACCTAGAAGGCTCCGTGTTTCACATCTGTTAGTCTACACACTATGGGAACCTGCAACTGGACTCCTACAAAAGTGTCGTGCCTGCCATTCTCTTCAATAGCTACTTAGCCACTTCTTTTTCATGGGTAGGCAGGCCTCTCTAACTTCCCCATAGAATGAGTACAATAACATTATCTTTAAGATTTCAAAAACGTTCACACACAACATTGGCTTAATTTAGAAAAACAAACAAATAAGACCCAAAGCCTGAACACCTCCATAAAAATATAGTCTTTGTTTTATGCAAAGATCTAGAAATTTATTTTCTTGAGAGAATACACACACACACACACACACACACACACACACATACACACACACACATCTGTTTTAATCAATGGCTTCACAATTATTTTAAGCATCAAAACATTGACTTGAAGTAATGGAAGAAATGGTGTTAACTTTGATAACATTCAGAATATACTATCCCGAAATATGGCACCAGCGGCATTTGAGAAAAATAGCTGAAGATACTACGTCGTTTTACTGTTCTCCCACCGTTGGCACGTGAAGCCTGACATAGGAATCCTATGACCTTTACCTGAGCCATGTGGTGGAACTCCCTGCAGTCATGTCCTCTTTATACCCTAAAGGTCACACGAGTGTAAAGAAGGCATCAAGCAGATACTGCTGCACACACCATGTATTATCAGTAAATCACCCTTCTTTGTTCAGTCACCATCTGCAGAAAGTCCATTCTTTATAAACCTATCCAGAATTAAGCTGAGCATTTTGTTAGTAGTCCCAGCACCTCAAAGGCTATGGCGAAAGATCTCTTGAGCCAGTACCATAACAGGCCAACCTAGGAGACATAAGGAGATTCTGTTTATAATGAGTTACAAAACCAAATAGGTTTCTCTGTTTCTTTTGTTCTATATTTATGAAGGCACTCGAGTAAATCTCAAATTAAGATAATCTGTATGTCTTTCTTTTGTTCGTTTGTCTTCTTTTTGTTTTTAAAATAGATGTCTCAGCCATGAACCTAGGAGTGAAAAAATATTTACTTCTTAGTTCTGGATTCAACAAATCTGACTCAATACCAATTCTTAAAAATGATAACATTTAAGTGAGCCTGTCTTAAGTTTTACAGGTTCACCCCATTATCATCATGGCAGAAAGCATGGCATTGTGCAGGCAGACGTGGTGATGGAGAAGCCTAGAGTTCTACATCTGATCCAAAGGCAGCCAGAAGAAGGGTCTGGATTTCACACTGGATAGAGCAAAAGATACAGAGTCCTCAAGGCCACGCCTACTCTAATAAGGCCACAACCCCAGCAGTGTCATTTTTTGTGCACTACAAATTCAAATTCATGAGTGTATGGAGGCCAAACCTATTCAAACCACCACATAAATAAATAATAAAAACAACCAGAGAATGCTTGTATAAGTCTTGTTTAATGAAGGCCCAAAGCAGAAAGGAATATTCAGTGATATTTAACACACACACACACACACACACACACACACACACACACACAAACACACTATAGTTAGAACATGTGGAAAAAAACTTCTCAATTAGTAACTAGTAGACTGACAGAAATTATCATTAAAATTACATTGCCTTTTAAGTTACATGTTAAACTTTATCAACAGATAATTCAAGAATTGCATATATTTTCTTGTTCTTCTTCAAATATGTGTACTAATCCAGCTAACAATCAAGTTATTGGAGGTCATTGGTACAGACCTTTTGTAAAGACTAAGTAAATCATTTCGACCCAGTGTGTACCTAAATCTAGCCCAGGCAGCTTTCACTGCCTTTATCTTTGAAAGTAGGTCTCCTGCCTGAAATCTTTCTCTCACTTCCTCTTGTCAGCAGAGTGAGTCACCCAGTCCTCACTGAAACCATCTGTGGACCTCCCAAACTCCACAGTCTTTCTTCTCACTTCTCTCCTCTCATGGAAGCTATAATTGTGGTTTATAATAACTATCTCATTGTATTATAACTGGCCCTGAAGCTGGTGCTTTCTGTTTGATTATAAAATTTTTGAAGAAAAAAAAAAAACCTGTATTTTCATCTCTCTGGTGACTAACAGGAAGCTGGCAGACAAGTACCAAAAACCTCCTTCTCTATCAAAAATAAATCAGTTTTTTTTTTCCTCATGTGTAGTTCAGGAAAAACAAATGTGCATGTAGGTTCAAATGTAAGTCCCTTCTTCCTGAGTTACTAATTAAGACAGAGTAAACCTACATCACCAAGGAGGTAAGGGCCATGGCATTCTACACTTCCAGCTGGTAACATGTGTGAGGAAGATATTTCCACTCTTAATGCAGAGGAGACTTCAAGGCACAGGAGAAAGGCTAATGGAAAACCACACCTAGCATGTTGGCTCTGCCTGACAAGAATACTTTTCTATTTTCCTGATACCTTATCCATAAGTTAAATTTATAATGTTTAATAACTTGTTTTGGGCTTCTGTGAATGGTAACAGAAAAGTTAAGAACACAGTATCTGTTAGTCAGTGCTTCTTCAGACCTGGTAGATATCATTGCTCAGAAGCAGCCCCTCCCTTTAATCCAATCATCCTTCCTTTGAAATTGGGCTCCCATGTTTAGAAAAATATATATTAGTTTATTGCTTAGTTAAAATATTTTAGTTAACCTAAAGAGCTCTAGTCTGGAAAGTGCCATCTCTTCCTCCTATTTTGTTTCCCTTTCAACACCTGGGACACAGTGCTGACTGGCTCAAAATTTGTTCCTTGGTTTTGCTGAAGTGACTGAGACCATTTTTCTCCAAGTACAGCTGTTTCCACGTGTACTGCAATACTCTCGATAGGCGCTCTGACTCCAGCCACATAGCACATGCGCCCTTGAACCCTGCCAGGCTGTGATCACTAGATAATTTTCAGCTGCAAGTCCATAGTTTTTATTTTAATCTGGGAAGTTATAAAAATAACAATACTACATCACTTTCTAACTTCCAAAGCGACTTTGGCTTTTTTTTTTTTCTTTCTAATTCCTTTCGTTTCTCTTTTATGAGCCTGCCAACGCTGTGGCTTTTGCTCCCCTTCTATATTTAATCAGAGTAACCAATGCTAAGAATTTTTCCAGGGAGTTTAATTTGATATGTTTTGAAACATTTATTTATGCCATATGACATTTAAAGCAATTGAATTATTATTATGTTGCAGAGGCTAGATGAGAAATTTGGGGGGCAGGGGGTGTATACACAAACCAGAAATCAAGGATTAGTTTCATCGAAAAGAGCTCCCATAAAACAGAAATGAATAAGAGTTCACAAGAACAGGGGGCGAAATTACATGACAATTTTGATGAATCTGAAGTCACCAACACAAGGCTGCTTAGTTCGAGAGTTAAATTGGGTTTCATTTGGCCGTGGCCTTGTGTTTTTGATCTGTGTTAGCACCATTGTAAGAGCCATGCTGTGGGACCCTGTGACTGGTGAATGGTACCGTACATTCCACATTAGCGACAAGAAATGAGGTGAGGAGACTAAGTGCTTAATGATTATTCAAGAGACAGGCATACTATTCAGTGCTGTCTAATCTAAAAAGTGCTTTATTATTATATACTGGGGAGCTAGAGTTCAGCATTTTGGCATAGCTGAAACTATTTTCCTATCACAAAACAAAGGAACAGATGCCAAAAAAATAAATATAAAAATTTTCAAGAAGTCTTCTACTGGGGCCAGTAGGGTCCTGTGTTTAGGAATGAAAACAATCTGCTTCACCCTCAACCATACTCGCTGTGGGAAAGGCCATCACTTAGAATATATGTTACAAAGCCATGGTAACAGACATTTTAGCCAGGAAGTGCAGTGCTGCAGTTTGCAGGCTCTCCGGGTTCCAGGCGTGAGTCATGCTTCCTGTTCGGCACAGACAGAGCTCTGTTTGAGGCTTCGTTAGTTGGTAACCGAATGGCAGCGGAATGGTTCTGTGGCAGTGAGCTGGAAGCAATCACATTCATTGGGCTTACACGCATGATAAATGCAAATAGGTTTCATCTGCAGGGATATGGGTTGGTGGCTTGACTCAAACACTTCATACTCTTAGGGAGAAGGAAGTTAAACCACAGGCTTAATCCTTGACTAAATCTTGAGGTATTTCTTACCACAAATTAGAAAATGGAAACCAAATCGGGATGGCCCCTTCCAAAACCAAGAAGCTCATCTCTTACTTCAGAGTCTGTCAAACCCATCACGCCGGGTCATTTTACATGGTTCATACCCAGTGGCTTATTTTAAAGCCTTGTTAGGGCAGAGCCATCAAAACCATGTGTTCCTGCTATGGGAACAGAGACTGGGTGGCAATAAGGCTTGAAGAGACAACAGGGAATTTCAAATGACGAGAATGTTGAGTCCTTCATATCTACAAGTATATTCCTACAAGTGTTCCTCGCTGACCAAGAGTCAACTCAATAACCAAATGTATCGGCATTGAACATGTGCTATATTTCTCTGGGAATCGTTGCCTAAATAATACAGTATTGAAACTGTGTATATAGCACCATTATTGTGTTAATTTTTTTCATTTAATGTAGAGTACCATTATTTTAGAAAACTTGTCTTTTTTTCCCCTATAAGACAGACACAATGTAGGTTGGCATGACAGATCCTTCATCCTTAGGGGTTGGGTGTTCAGTATGGTGCATGTCTTATGAAATAAGCTCCCATAGGTCAATGGATGTGAAGCATCATTTCACACCAGACCCCGTGCAGCACACCAGAAGATGCACATCTGCAACTTTGTGAGGTTTGATGTGTGAGCTTCTCTGCAGGTTTATCCTTCAAAGTGGAATTGCAGCTGGTCTTATCCTGGATGCCCGGGACAGAAATAGTACAGTAGTGGCTTTATAAATTTTGTGGGACAGACAGTTTGGAATAACCCCCTAGAAGGGCAATATCTCTTCACTCTGTCCCACAGTGGTGAGTATGCAGAGTGGAAATAGACTCACGTAGGGAACTGTAAAGACAGACCAGTGGTTAATAACACAGGCTGCTGTTCAGGACACAGGTTCAATTCCCAGCACCCACATGGCAGCTCACACCCATGTAGAAGACCTGTTCTAGGAGATCTGACAGCCTCACAAAACACCAATGCACATTTCAAATACAATATAGCCATTTTCTGTGGTAGCACAGGGATGAGTATTATTGAGTATCCTCAGCATAAAGCCAGTCTGGTCTACAAAGTGTGTCCAGGATAGCCACACCTGCCCTGCCTGTATACCTAAGCAATGTGCTTAAGTAGTGTTGTCTGTCTGAAGAGAAATGTTTGCCTTCAGTGCTCCAGAATACACTCAGTAAATACAAGGGTAAGGTACCAAGGCATTGGCATCAGGAACTGTCTTCACTCCATCCCACCATCTCTGGACAGTCCAAGCTCTAAGGTGTCCTCAGTACCTCAGCCACAGGACAAAACCTACTTCCCTTCAGGAGTTAACATTGGAAAGGGTTAAGCTGTAATTTCTGGAAGCCAGACTTAGCAAGAAGAGTAAGGTGTAGTATATAAAAACAATAAATTAATTCAAAAGACAGGAGGCATGATGGGATAGGCATTCATCCCAGGGTCCTGGTCTTGATCCAAGAGATTTGTGTGTGAAGTAGCTCAAAGGGTTGCATAGCCAGTCCCTCTCATCTGTCCAGAAAAACCCACAGGAGTGAGACTGTAGGGAGGAGGGGTTTCTGTGGTTGTTGGCTTCAGAACAACCTGACTATAAGGGGGTGGGGGATCTAAGGACCTGACCCAAATGCTCTCTAGGGGAGCAATGGAGGGCAGTTCTGGAGGTATCTGTTGATCTACTGTTCTGATGTCATCCTGTAGTGCTCTACACTTGGGACAGAAGTGCCTCACTAGGCCACAGTTGCACAAGAGGTTGGATCATGACCAATAAAATGATGAACAGGATCCTGAAGTGGTTATTTCCAGATCTTTCTCTTTAGGTAGCATTCATTCCACACCATCTGAATCTGCTGGAGCAATTTAAGATGTCACATATCTATACAGTCTCATTTGCACTTGGAGACTGGTAGGCAGACCCTATATTTTCTAAATAGTCTAGAGGTAACTTGAATTAAGTTGAGGGAACACATCACTTGGGATCAATATTAAGTTATTGTTTGCAAAAGATTTCAGAATTAGTGGATTTTGATATCCACTAGGGTCATGGAATCAAGCCCTCTTTGATAGAGACAATCTCATTACTGGATGTCTCCATGTAAAAAAGAGATCTTCTTAATTTCTGAAAACCGCTATTAATCTGAAGAACTTACTAGCTTTACTGATAAAAGATTCCCTCTTTATAAAGTTAAACATTATTACTCCAGAAATGTATGACCAAATTAGAGGAGGTGATCCACCAATGGCAATTTATACACGAGGTCCTCTGCCAATTACAGATACTAGCAATGATGTCAACACTTAAGATAACAAGAGAAGGGCTACCCTGTCACGCGCCTAACGTCTCACCAGCAAGAACGACTCGAGGCAACAGGATTCTTCTGCGAACAACCTTTATTGTACAGTACTCTTGAGCAGGGGACCACGTGGAAGAAAAGTGCACTGCTTATATATGCCCAGGAGACTCGTGTCGATACCTGATTGGTGCGCCCTCCAGTATCTCATTAGCATGCCCTGAGAGCTGGCTGTAACATGTGTGGTACATGTGCACTACGTCCCTCGGGCTGGACAACAGCTCTGTTTACTAAATCATTGGCAGGAAGCCGGCGCCATCTTTGGGTGCGGCACAAACAGCTACCAACAGTACCCCACAGCTCAGTAGTGAAGCACTTGCTGAGTATGGGAACTTAGGTCTCAAATACCATTAAAAGATCACTCCCTCCCACACCCACAATAAAAATGCAGAGCAAAAATGAGAGCAGCAGAGGCAGCTATGCCTTAAACTCTGTTTATATGAATGTTTTATTTTATTCTTGCTGTTAATTAGATTTCTCGCCCATGCCCAGACAGACCACAGCAAAGACGGTTCCACGTGGAGAGGTTTTAATAGAACGGGATGGGGCAGGGATCAAGGCTGGGCGAAGAGAAGAAGAGAAAAGAGAGAGAGAGAGAAGGAGAGGTTTCGGTCTTTTGTAGGGGTAGTGATGTCACTTGCTCCCAGGTGGAGATGGGATTCAGAACTGATATCTTCTGGGAATGCTTTGGCTGTTTCCATGGCAATTGATGATCTAGGTGCCTGTCACCTGTGGGTGGAGCCATTGCTGGAGGAAGAGGCTATTCTAATGCCAACAATTCTACCTCTTACCAAGATAAACTGTTTTGTGAAAGTCTGCCGCTATTATTCAACTCTTCTTCATATGAGAAAAACCATACAGAGAACAATAGTTATAAATAGTTTAAAAAATAAGTAATTTGAATTGAAGGGGTAGAGAATAATTCAATAATTATGAGTATCCATTAGCTAACAGTGACCTCACAAAATCTGCCTTATTTAATCTTCACAATAAAAACAATAAAATTTTACTGACTACTGACGCAGAATTTCAAGAACAGAACATGTCTATTTCTTTCTAAGGTTTACTGATGAACATTTAAATCAGGGAGTATTGATACTTTCACTAATTCAATAAATGAGCAGCAAGTGCTAATGACTTCCTGAAGTGCGTGGATATTTGATTAGACAACAAATGGAATGTAATAAAATAGCAAACTTCTGTGTCTCTAAAGCTCTTTTGAAAACAGAAGAAACACTCGATGCTGGGCGACTCAGCAGTAGTTGGGATGCAAATTGTGTCAACTAGCTGCTAGAAGTGAAATTTGATTTTATTGTATTTTAAACTAATAAGTTAGTCTGTTTCTGCTTCGTTGATGATGGCAGAAGACAGGAAACTCCTGGTTAAGAAACAAAGGACTTCATTAATCATGTACAGGACAGCAAGCAGCATGAGCATTAACATGTTTCTGTCAGTTTTTCTTGTTGTCTTTCTCCAGATTATTGGTATGGTGTGGAGTGCCCAGACAGATGCCCAAAGCACTGAGCTACACTGGAAAAATACTGAACCTGAAAATGCTAACTGCTGCTTGGCTTAATAGTCTAAGACTGGTATGAACATAGCAGGAAACACACACATGCAAACACACACACCCTACAGTGCCCTTTCACTTTGTCATGTAAGAATGGCACACAGGCCATCCACAGTCCTGTGAAAGATATTCTCTTGGTGACATTCATAAACTCAAATTCTATTCTGTAAGGGCAATGTGTGGGCTACAGTCAGAAGTCCAATCTATCTTCTTTCAAATGTCGAGCCATCTCCTTTAAAATCTTCTAGAAGGTTCTGTATATTCTATCTATTAATCAAAATTCAGTTTAAAAAATCTAAAGAGTTTCAATATAGGAAATAAAAGACTTATGCAATCATTAGGAGAATAGAGAAGTAAGTCAGGGAAATGGATGCCTTCAATGCTGTCTGATGGCACCAAAGGGAAACTGAAAATCTCCACAGTATAGCAAAATACTTTTTAAAATTTTCTATAATGCTCTAAGTACATTATCTCAGCTGCTAGTCATTCAATTCATATTTCAAGTTTAAGACATGCTGACAGTTTTGGAGCCACTGGTACATAAATTAAAGTTGTAAAGTCAAGAAAAGGTGAGTCAAATCTTTTGAATATTGGCTATTATATTACTGCCTCAAAAGGTGGTGACCATCTACAAGCCAGGAAAGTAAATACTCAACCCTGATCATGCTAAATGCTGACCTGCAACTATTTTACTTATGAAATGAGAGAAGGAAGTATAAATTATATAGGATTCAGGCTCAGTGGCTAAGAGTACTCGTTCTTTAAGAGGTTCTGAGTTCAATTCTCAGAACCCACATGATAGCTTACAATTGTTGATAGGTGCTATCCTAGGCCCATTTGGAGAAGCAGCCAATGGTCACTCCACCAGATATCTCATATGGCTGGTGGTTCTCACTCCCTCTGAAACATGGCAAATCACTTTCCTCCTCCTGTGTCTCTTAGTCTGTCTGCAGAAACCTGGAAATCCTGCCTCTTCCACCCAGCCATTGGCCACTAGCATCTTTATCGATTGATCAAGAACCAACTGCCATCAGGACTCACAGTATGCCCACAGAGAGCAGAGTGCCCAGGAAAGATGCAGGAGTGCTCTCCCCACTGAGCTCATTGGTGGGCCCAAGTTCTCTCTCCACTGATTTTCTGGGGAGGATGTCCAGGAACTCTTAATGCACGGGGATCACAGTGCAGTCTGAGATTGGACTGGTCCATTCTCCATTTCAGCCCAGAGCCACAGGCAGATCAGGCACACTGCCATCAGGACTCACAGTCTGCCCATAGAGAACAGAGCACCCAGGGAAGATACAGGGGGGCTTTCCCTGTGGAGCACACAGGCTTCCATCTGTACCCAGAGCCAACCCAATGTCATTAAAACTCACAGCCTGCCCATAGAGAGCTGGGTACCCATTAGTATTGGCAACCACCTGGAAGAGCCACAGGAGAGCTCTCACTCCTGATCCCAGGGGCTAGTTCACATTTCTTCTCCACAGTCTATCCAGGGAAAGGCAGCTCAGAACTCTTAGGGCACAGGTGGCAGGGCTGCCTGGAAACAGAGACTTCTGGCCTGAGGTCAGAGCCAGCCCAGTGGCTTCAAGATTTGGCCCAGCCATTGGAACTCAGAGCCTACCCAGAGAGCAGAACACCGAGGAATAATCTCCCTCTGGAGACCACGGGCCCACAGACCCACAGAAGAGACAAGCTCTAGACAGAGACAACAAGATCACCTAGCATCACCAATAACAAGATGGCAAGGGACAAGCACAAGACTCAAAAACACAGAAACCCAGACAACATCAGACACAGTTCTCACAACTCAGCAAATAGTGGATATCCCAACTCACCAGAAAAACAAGATGTAGACTTAAAATCTTACTTCATTATGATGATGGAGATCCTCGAGAAGCACATAAATAGCATACTTATTGAAGTAAAGGAAAACCAAAAGAATGCACATATACGAGTTGAAACCCTTAAAGAGGAAACACAAAAAAACACAAAAATCACTTAAAGAACTATAGAAAAGCACAAACAAGCAAGTGAAAACAGAAAGAGAAACCATGAAAAAAATCACAAAAGGAGACAACCCTGAAGTGAGAAATCCTAGGAAGGACATCGGGAGTCATAGATGCAGCATCACCAACAGAATACAAGAGATGGGGGAGAGAACCTCAGGACCATAAGATACCGTAGAAGTCATAGATATAACAGAGAAATGCAAAAATCAAAAAAATTCTGACCCAAAAAAATGCAGGACACAATGAGAAGACCAAACTTAAGGAAAATAGGTACAGAAGAAAACAAAGACTCCCAACTAAAAGGCGCAGAAATATCTTCCACAAAATTATTGAAGAAAACTTTCCTACCCTTAAGAGCACAATGACCATGAACATAGAAAAAGCCTACAGAACTCCAGATAGGTTGGACCAGGAAAGAAACTCCTCCAGACCCATAATAGTCAAAACACTGAATATTCCAAAACGGAAAGAATCCTAAAAGCTGTAAGGGGAAAAGGACAGGTAACACATGAAGGCAGACCATTCAGAATTACACCATACTTCTCAACAGAGACTATGAAAGCTAGAAGATCCTGGACAGACGTAATACTGACACTAAGAGAACACAAATGCCAGCCCAGGTTACTATATCTAGCAAAACTCTGAGTTACCATACATGGAGATACCAAGATTATCCAGGACAAAAGCAAATTTACAGAATATCTGCTCACAAATCCAAGACTACAAAGAATAATAGATGAAAAACTCCACTACTGAGAGTAAAACTGAACCCTAGAGAAATCAAGAAATTAATCTTCTTCTTACAAAAACTCCAAAAAAGAAAAACACAGAAACATAATTCTACCACTAAAAACAAAAATAGCAGGTAAAACAATCACTATTCCTTAATATCTCCTAATATAAATGGACTCAATTCACCAATAAAAAGATATAGACTATCAGACTGGAAATGTAAACAGGATCTAGCATTTGCTGCATACAGAAAACTCATGTCAGTAACAAAGATGAACACTACCTCAGAGTAAAAGGTTGGGAAAAATTTTTACAGCTAATGGTTCCAAGAAGCAAGCTGGAGTAGCCATTCTAATATCAAATAAAATAGATGTTCAATCAAAAGTCGTCAAAAAAGAAAATGAAGGACACTTTTTACCATCAAAGGAAAAATTTATCATGATGAGCTCTCAATCCTGAACATGCCCCAAATACGAGAGCATCCACACCCATAAAAGAAACTATACTAAAGCTCAGAGCATGTACTGCACTGCACACAATAATACTGGGAGACGTCAACACCCCGCTCTCATTAATGGACAGATTGTGTAAGCAGAAACTGAACAGAGACACAGTGAAATGATCAGAAGTTATGAACCAAATGGATTTAACTAACATTTATAGAATATTTCATCATACAACTAAAGAAAATTCTTTCTTCTCTGCACCTCATATTGCCTTCTAAAAATCTGCCCATGTGGTTGGTCACAAAACAGGCCTGACATATACAAGAACATTGAAATAATTCCATGCATTCTATCATATCACCATGGATTAAGGCTGGCCTTCAATAACATCAAAATCAAAAATATCCCACATACACACGGAAGTTAAACAATACTCAATGATAGCTTGGTCAAAGAAGAAATAAAGAAAGAAATCAAAGATGTTTTAGAATTTAATGAAAATGAAGGCAAAATATGCTAAACTTATGGGATACAATGAAAGTAGTGCTAAGAGAAAAACTAATAGCTCTGAGTACCTCCAAAAAGAAACTGGTGTGAACATACACAAAAAGATTGAGAGCACACCTGAAAGCTATAGAAGAAAAAGAAGCAGATACACCCAAAAGGAGTGTAAAGCAGGAAATAATCTGACTCAGAGGAGATATCAACCAAATAAAGACAAAAAGAGACATAACAATAAAAAAGGAAATTCAAGAAGTCATCAGATCCTACTATGAAGGCCTATAATCAAAGAAAAAAAACTGGAAAATCTAGAGGAAATGAACAAATTTCTAGACAGATACCAGATACCAAAGTTAAATGAAGATCAGATAAACCATCTAAACAGTCCCATACCACCTAAAGAAATAGAAGCAGTCATCAAAAGCCTCCATACCAAAAAAAAAAAAAAAAAAAAACAATACCAGATGGGTTCAGTAGAGAATTCTATCAGACTTTTATAGAAGATCTGAAACCTATACTCTCCAAACTATGCCATAAAATAGTGACAAAAGGAACACTGCCCAACCTTTCTTGGAAGCCACAATTTCAGTCATACCTAAACCACACAGACACTACAAAGAAAAAGAACTTCAGACAATTTTTTTTTTCATGAACATCGATGCAAAAATACTCAATAAAATTCTTGTAAATTGAATCCAAGAACACATCAAAGCAATCATCCACCATGACCAAGTAGGCTTTATCTCAAGGATGCAGGGATGGTTCAATATATGGAAATTCATCAACATAATCCACCATATAAACAAACTCAAAGAGAAAAACCACAAAATCCTCTCATTCATTTCTGAGAAAGCATTTAACAAAATTCAACACTCCTTCATGATAAGATTCTTAGAAAGGTCAGGAATCCAAGGGCCATACCTTATCTTAGTAAAAGCAATATACAGCAAGCCAGTAGCCAACATTAAACTAAATGGAGAGAAACTTGAAGTAATCCCATGAAAATCAGGGTTTAACCAAGCTGCCCACTTTCTGCATACCTATTCAATATAGTACTAGAAGTCCTGGCCAGAGTAATTAGACAACAAAAATAAATAAAAGGGATTCACATTGGAAAGGAAGAAGTCAACATATTAGTATTTGCAGATGATATGATAATATACTTAAGTGACCCCAAAAATTCCACCAGAGAACTTTCACAACTAATAAACAGCTTCAACAAAGTTTCATGGGACCTCATGAAATTGCAAAGTTTCTGTAAGTCTAAGGACACTGTTAAGAAGACAAAACAGCAGCCAACAGATTGGCAAAGGATCTTTACCAATTCTACATCTGATAGAGGCCTTGTATACAATATATACAAAGAACTCAGAAAGCTAGACTATAGAGAATTAAATAATCCTAGAAAAATGGGGTATAGAGCTAAGCAAAAAATTCTCAGCTGAGGAACATCAAATGGCTGAGAAGCACCTAAAGAAATGCTCAACATCGCTAGTCATCAGGGAAATGCAAATTAAAACAACCCAGAGATTCCACCTCATACCAGTTAGAATGGCTAAGATAAAAAACTCAGTTGACAGCAAATTCTGGCGAGATGTAGAGAAAGAGAAACACTCCTCCACTGTTGCTGGGGTTGTAAGCTGGTACAACCACTCTGGAAATTAGTCTGGCAGTTCCTCAGAAAATTGAACATAGTACTACCTGAAAACCAAACCACTCCATTCCTGGGCATATAACCAAAAGATGCTCCAAAATGTAACAAGGACACATGCTCAACAATGTTCATAGCAGCCTTATTTATAATAGTCAGAATCTGGAAAGAACCCAGATGTCCATCAACAGATGAATGAATACAGAAAGTGTGGTACATTTGCACAATGAAGTACTACTCAGCTATTAGAAACAATGACTTCATAAAATTCATAGGCAAACGGATAGAACTACAGACTATCATTGTCAGTGAAGTAACCAAGTCACAAAAGAAAACACATGGTATGCACTCACTGATAAGCAGATGCTAGACCCAGGAAGGTCTGAATAACTAATACCCAAGAAACAATTCACAGACATTATAAAGCTCAAAAAGAAAAAAGACCAAAATGGGGAGGCCTTAGTCCTTCTTAGAAAAGACAACAAAACTCTCATGGGAGGAAATGCAAAGTCAAATATTGGAGGAGAGATTGAAGAAAAGATTAGTCAGAAGCCGACTCACCTGGGGATCCACCACATATGCAGTCACCAAATCCAAGTACTATAGCTAATGCTAAAAAAGTACTTACTGGTAGGAACCAGACAGAGATGCCCCCTCAGGGACTAGGCTAGAGTCTTATAGATACAGCTGAGCATGCTTGCAGCTAACCACCAGTCTAAATTAGGGATTCACCATGAGGTTCCTAAAGAAAGGGCCTAAGGAGCTGAAAGGAGTTGCAACCTCATGAGAGGATAACATTATCAACCAATCAAAATCTCCAAAGCTCACATGGAGTAAAACACTAACCTTTGTGTGCACTTTGAGAGACCTAGTGATTCAGTTGCATATGTAGCTGAAGATAGCAGTGTCTGGCTTCAACGTGAGAAGAGGCTTTTGTTCCAGAGAGGGCACATTTTCCCAGTGTAGGGGAATGACAAGGCAATGGAGTGGAGAAAGGGATCAGAAGGGAGTGCATCTTTGTGAAGGCAACTGGAGGGGGAAGGGAGATGGGAGCAGGGTGGAATCAAAAGACAACATCTCAAATGTAAATACAGACTATCTAATAAAAAGAAAAAAGAGTTGCCTTGGTCATGGTGTCTATTCACAGGAGTAAAACCTGAAATAAGACACCATGGATGAGACAGCAACTGAACCAGAAAAGCAGTGTTTTATAGATAGAAATAGACAGAATGTGTATTCCTGAAGGAAGATTCACTTGGGTACAGCAAGAGAGATTGTAAAAAACAAAGACTAACTGTTTCTGGTAATATAGTATACTCTTTTGCCCCATATTCATGATGGGGAATCAAAAGCTGAAATGATGGACAATAGGCAGCATGGAATTCTTGACCCACCATTTTATTGTCTAAGTCTTAGAGAAGTGATATAATCAGAATCATTTGAGATTATTACAAATATATAACTATGATTGGTTACCTTTAGAATTACTTTCTTTTTAAGCTCTAAAGCCATAAAAATTTCTTCATTTGTTGTGACAATGATCTCCATACAGCAGAGTTCTTATCCTTTATCATATTCTCTATTTTTTGGAGGTACATTCAACAGCATCACATTGAAACAAAAATTAGAACACAAGAGACCACTGTCTTTCCAGGAAAAGATGGAATATGGATTTGTTGGATAACTTCCTGTCAAAGGACCACAGCTCTTAGCAAAACTTACCAGTTACTATGTACTTGCAGCCAAATGACAGGCCGTCTGTGACATATTCTGTAAAATGGTGATAATAAAATTCCTCTTAAAGTCATTGTTATGATTAAATTTAACAACGGGTTGGTCTTTGAAAACACTTTGCAAACAACACGATCAACTTTAACTAAAAGTTATGATATTTTATATGTATTGAGTTAGCTTCCAGTTACATTTCCTTCATTTCTGTGTTCTTTATAGGAGATTTTCATACTTTCAAAAATAAAAAAGAGTTGGTCCTTTGAGAAAATCAACAAGATAGACAAATCCTTATTGAAGTTAACTTATACAGAAAGAGAAAAATACCCAAATTAACAAAATCAGAAATGAAAAGAATATAACAACAGACACCAAGGAAATCCAGTGACTCATCAGATCATACTTCAAGAATGATCTATACTTGTACTCTATAGAATTGAAAAATCAAAAAGAACTGGACAAGGTTTCCAATGGATACAACTAACAAAAATTTAATCACAGTTGGATGAACAGTTTAAATAGACATATAACTATAACTTCTAAGGAAATAGTACCAGTCATTAAAATCTCCCAACTCCCCACTCTCCCCCCCAAAAAAATCTATGGCTAGATAGTTCTAGCACAAAATTCTACCAGACTTTCAAAAAGTTCATGTCAATATACCTCATATTATTCCACAAAATAGAAACAGAAGGAACACTGTCAAATTTATTTTATGAAGCCAAAATAACCCTGACACACAAACAATACAGAGATTTAACAAATAGAATGGCAGACCAGTTTCACTTATGAACTTATAAATGTAGATGCAAAATACTCAACTAAATACTTGAAAAGTGAATTCAAGAATACATCAACAAGATATGCATCATGACCAAATAGTTTATATCCCTGAGATGCAGGGATGGTTCACCACATAAAAATCTGCCAGTATAATCCAGCATAGAAGGAAGCAAAACATACATGACCATTTCATTTGGAAAAGCCTTTGTCAAAATCCACCACCTTGCTTCATTATAAAAGTCTTGGGAATATCAGGGATACAAGGTATATAATTAAACATAATAAAGGCAATTTACAGGAAGCCAAAAGCCAACATCAAATTAAATGAAAATAAACTCAAAGCAATCCTAGTAAAATAAGAAATAAGACAAATCTGTCTGCTTTTTCCATATCCATCCAATATAATATTTAAAATCTAGTTAGAGAAATAGTACAACTTATGTAGATCAAGGAAATACAAGATAAAAGGAATAGGTCAAATATCATTATTTGTTGATGATATGTTAGTATACATGAGTGATCACAAAAATATATTCTACCGAGGAACTCCTACTGATGAGCAACTTCAGTGAAGTGGGTGGATACAAGATTAACTCAAAAAATCTATAGTCCTCCTATATACAATTGACCAAATGACTGAGAAAGACATTAGGAAAACAGCACCCTTCATAATAGCCACAAAAAAAAAAATAAAAAACCCATAAAATATCCTTGTGTAACTACAACCAAGTGAAAGAGTTGAGTGAAAAAACTTCAAGTCTTTGAAGAAAAAAATTGAAGAAGCTATCAGAAGATAGAAAGATCTCTCATGATCATAGATTGATAGAATTAACATAGTAAAAATGGCTACCTTACCAAAAGCAATCTACAGATTCAATGCAATCTCCAGCAGAATTCTAACATAATTATTTATAGACTTTCAAACAATAATTCTCAACTTCATGCAGAAAAATAAATACCCAGAAGAGCTAAAGTCATTATGAGCAATAAAAGAATTGTTGGAGGTTTGTCCTTCCTTGATTTTAAGTTGTACTACAAAGCTATTGAGATAAAAATATTATGGTATTGGCAGAAAAAATAGACCTGCTGATTAATGAGAATGAATCTAGTACCCAGGCACAAATCTTCATACTATAGCCTGTTTTTTTTTTTAATTTAAAAAAAGCCAAAAATATACAGTGAAAAGAAAAAAAGAAAACATCACAAAAAAGATGCTATTTTAACTAGAAATCTGCAAGTAGAAGAATATAAACACCTTCATGTGTATCACCCTATACAACTCAAGTCCACATGGATCAATGACCTGAATGTAAAACCATATACATTGAACCTGATAGCAAAGAAAATTGGGAATAGTCCTAAATGCATTGGCACAAGAGACAAGTTTCTGAACAGGACATTGATAACACTAAATCAAGAATTAATAAATGAGACCTTATAAAACAATAAAACTTCTGTAAGACAAAGAATATAGGACAAAATGGCAACCTACCGAATGGGAAAAGGTTTTCAGCAACTTTACATGTGACAGAGGACTAAGTTCCAAAATAAGTAAAGAACTCAAGAAAGTAGACATCAACAAGCTTTGTCAATTAAAAAAAATTAAGTGCAGATCTAAAGAGATAATTTTCAACAGAGGAAACTTAAATTGCTAAGAAACAATTTAAAATGTTCAACATCCTTAGCCATTGGGAAAATAGAAACAAAATTATTTTCAGATTATATCTTACACCTGTCAGAACAGCGAAGATGAATAATACAAGTGACAGCTCTTGCTGATGAGAATGTGGACCAAGGGGAATACTACTCCTCTGCTGGTGGAAGTGCAAACTTGTATAACCAGGGTGGAAACAACTATAGAGGTTCCTGAGAAGAATGGGAATCAGTCTACCTCAAGACCCAGTTATACCACTGCTGGGCATGCACCCTAAAGACTGTCCTACCATGAGAGGTAGGGGTGGGGGGAGCAGAATCAGGTGTGGAGAGAGACAGGAGAGAGGCCCGGAGAGTCAGGAGAATGAACAGGAACCTGTAGCTTTGGGAGTGGGGGGAGGAGTGGGACACCAACTCAGCCTCAAAACCTTCAGACTACAATATACCCTGCCTGGCAAATGTGTCAGGGTAATGTGTAAAACTTGTGGAAGTGGCCAGTCAGTGACTGGTCTAACTTAAGGCCCATGCCAAAAGAGGAAGCCCATGCCTACCACTGCCAAAATGGCCTGGAAAAGAAGACTAAATGCTGCAGAGGTTTAGAAAAGAACCAAACACAACTGGAAAAAATAAATAACAACAAATAAAAACAATAAAAATGATTTCTAATGCCACTCTGCTATACTCATAGATTGGTGCCTAGCCCAATCATCAACAAAGAGGCTTCATCCAACAAATGACAGGAGCAGACACAGTGACCCACAGCCAAACATTAGGTAGAATCCATCAGATGATGGGGAGCACGGACTATAGGAGTCAGCGGTGTTGAAGTATTTTCCAGGAAAATACTGCTGACAGAATCAACTTAGCAAGGCCCATGGGGGCTTACAGAGACTGATGTGATCACAGAGCCTGCCTGGGTTTGAACGAGGTCATCTGCTTACGTTTTATAAACATATAGCTTGGTATTCTTGTGGGATTCATAACAGTAAGAATAACATATCTCTGACTCTTTTCCTTCTCCTGGGAACCCTTTCATCCTACTGGGTTGTTTTGTACAGCCTTGATAAGACAGCTTGTGATTAGCTTTATTACAACTTGCTATGCCATGTTCACTTGATATTGAGTGGAAAAATTGGTGTTGGGATGGATTGTATGCCAGAAGAGTAAAAAATATTCTGCAGACTCAGTGCTTTTGTCGTTATGTGTAATATTTAATAATGAGTCAAAGTTTTCATAAATCATTTATAATATATTATGATGTATCTAGAACTGATGCCTTGTGTGAAGGATGAAATAAATAAATATTTTACACATTTTTAAAACATTCTCACAAGTATTTCAGCTTGATGAACTCTGGTATGGGGCTTTGCAGAGAAACATGTACAATATATATGTAATTGTAACCTGTTCTTGATAATAAAGGGATGAAGAAAGATGCTGGATTACTAGCAGATAATCCAGTCTAGCAGGATTACCAAACACAGAAGAAGAGCACAGTCCTGTGATATGACTGCAATGAGCTCAGTAACATGAGACTGATAGTGATACAGTACATGTGTTCCTACCTCTTAGCTAAGGAAAACTGTTATGTCCCGGATCTGTGGAAACATCTCAGTGGAAACGGACACTAGGACTCTGGCAAAGGAAGTGACCTCGATGGAACTATAATTGGAAGAATCTTCCAGACAGACCCTAAGAATATTAAAGTGAAAAAATTAGAAGGAAAAACAGACGTTTGCAGTTTGGGATCTTCTCGTTAGCAGATGGTGGTAAGCACCCAAAATATTCATTCAAAATAAAATAACTCCAATCAGATTTCATGATATGTCTACTGCATTGTACCTATACAATGGATAAAGTGCAATGCAGAGTTTGTAAGGATTGGAGAGGGACTAGATGGTTTGTCCAGTGAGTTTGAAGGATTCATTACTTAAGTTAAGAAACGAGGAGATGGCTGATCAGGCATAGATGCCTGCAGCCACGCCTAACAACTTAAGTTCAGTCTTCAGATCAAACATGGAGGTAGGAGAGAACTAACTTCCACAGCATACAAGTGGGCCTCTGACCTCTATGCTCTTTCTCTCTCTTATGTATCTGCACACTCACGCACAGATGCATACTTATAAAACAAGAGCCTGTTAAAATTACATCCTTGATTGACAAGAGTATGTTTTCATCTTGAGAAAGTGAAGCACAAAGGAATGGCACAGAAAAGCTGTGTGTAAAATAAAAGGAAGGGAGACACACTTGAGGCAGAGAAATGAACTGAAAATAAGGCCATTGTATTCTTTATAGTATGTGGTGGCCTGTGTTTGATTGCAATGGTGCCAAGAAAAGCAACAAAAACGAACTCTTAGTCTATATCAGGAACCAACAGAATTCACAATGTTCTCCTGGTCTCAGAGGACTGAATTTACGGAAGGTTTCCTAGTGTTTTTTGTATCTACCTCAGTGAACTCATATTTAAGTTCTCTTAACTTGACATTGGCTTAATTTTTTTACACAAGACATTCTTTAAACACATATTCTGAAAGATCAGAATGCAGGACCCTTGACCCATCTATACTGATAAATTCTTTCACCTTTCTCTAATATTTTTTCATATTTTTTCTTTTCACTCATTCTTTATTGTATTGATTCAATGTTGTCAGAAACATTAGTAAATTCTACTCAGCTAACAGATATCTACATATTCAATGTATCTTTATTTTTATAGGTACAAGGCTGTACAGCCAATCTTGAAAGCTGACTCATCTTAGATACTGCAGTGCCTTATCTATTGATGGGCAACTCTTCACTTCCTCATTCTCCAACTCCTGGAAACCACCTCATACGCTTTTACTTAATGTGTGTCTGCTGTAGATACCTCACGGAAATGCGATTATTCAGTATTTGCTTTTCTGTGATGGCTTTGTTTCACTGAGCACCATGTCGTCAGCAATCATCATTATTGCAAGATTTTATTTTCTTCAAACTTGAGCAATATTTAACTGCATACATATGGCCCTTATTTTTTCTACTCATTCAGTCTGAATACACTTTTGATATTACTCTGTGTTGGCTTTGGTGACAATTGTTGCTATGAATGAGAATGGGTGTGCTAATATGTTTATAAAGTCTCCATTATGCCTCTTGATACAAGAGGTACCGCAGATAGCTGATATAATACTTTGATGTTTTTTAATTTAAAAATTATTAAATGTGTAGTCATAATGTATGTATTCTCTCTCTCTCTCTCTCTCTCTCTCACACACACACACACACACACACACACACGCACATGTGTGTGTGTATATATATATATATATATATATATATATATATATATATATATATATATATATACACATATGTCCATGTATGGGAATGTGGTACATAGACAAAGTCTAAAACAGGGCATTGGATCCCCTAGAGCTGTAGTGACAGGCAATTATACAGTACTCAAGTAGATGTGTTGATGGACAAGTAAGTCGATTGCGGTTATTTGTTAGATTGAATAAAGCAATAGTAATAAACACGGATTTTACAAATATTTCTATGGTACAATATGTAATTATCTGGCATATAGTCAGCCATAAAATAACTAGGCCATGTGTTGGTTCTGCTTTTAATTTTTTAAAAAATCTCCATGCTGATTCCACAACTGTATTAATTGAATTCCCACCATCAGTAACTAAATGTTTTTTTCTCTTCAACTATTCGTGGTCAGATTTGTTGATGAAAGCTATCACCAGTTCTTATATTTGAAGCACCTGGAAGTAAATAGTGATTGTCTTAAGCAACCGAAGAGCAGGTGACTGTGATGTCTCGTTCCCATATTGGAAAAAGATAGTTCAATTGGGATCCGTAATGACTGTAGGTTATATCAATAGAAAGCAATTTTTGCTATTTTACATCTAGCAAGTTATGGCTTAATGGACTAAACTATCACTTGAGCTTGATTTTCAACATTTTATAAGCCATTTCTACAATGTGTAACATGGCTATCATTTCAACTTTGAGGTAGATGTGATGGTGGGTACCTGGAATCCCAGTATCTGAAAAGGAGAGGCAGGAACAAGCATGACTCAAGGCCATTCTCAGCTCCATAGTGACTTCAAGGCTGGACTGGGCTATATGATATAATGTATCTAAAGAAATCCAATTCTTATTTTGCTTGATTTTAGTTACCTATAAATTACCTTATACCAGGTCACAACACCAAATTCCCAAGTACAAACTTTGTTAATAATGAGATACCTATCCTAATCTCACCTTTCTTGGTATTATAGGCCTTCTTTCTTGTAAACCTCTCATTCAAATAGAATGTTATCGGATATGTGATTTAATAGCTGTAGGGGGTTTTAATCATTTTATTTTCATCAGAGTCTCACTGTGTGCTCCAGTCTGGCTTTCAGTGATAGCTTAACTGCACTTACACAGACTTAGTGTCTAGAACACCAGAACTATATTGAGCTTAAGTAAAAGTAGACAAGAGGCACTACATAAGACTATGAACCTTCTGTAACATCAATAGAGTAGTTATATTTAACTGTCCTTTAGCCTCCAGAATAGCTGGAACTGTGAGTTTCCAATACCATGCTTGGCTAGAAAATTGCTTAGAGTCCCTTGACCTCATCCTGATTTGTATTCCATTCTAGATTCGCTATTTATTGAATCATACTTCTTTTTGTTAGAGCTTCTCCATTTATGGAACCTTTATTAGCTTCCTGAGGACACCATTACCACAACCTAGGTAGTTTTGAAACATAGAAGTGCATTGGACTTAATAATTTTAAAGGCTGTACCAGGGAGCTTCTGAAGCCTGTTGGAGCATCGTTCCCCCTTTTTTTAATCGTGTAGTAAGAATGCTGAGTAGTAATGGAGGGTCCCTAATACTTTTTTGAAGGACAGAAGAAAATGGTTGTTCAATAATGAACATATAGCAAATGTTCAGTAAATATCATCAATCACTGCAAAGTATATAAACTAATTCTAAATGTAACCTGGAATCCCAGAGGTAGGCATTGTGAATCATGTCTATAGACTCAGCACCAAGGAGGCTAAGGCAGGGGAATTACCAAAAGTTAAAGGCTTATCTGAGTTACTTGGTGAATGTTAAGTCTGGGCTATTGTGTGAGACTTAGCCAAAAAAGGCTTGCAAAACAGAACCCTCAAAACTTGGGGGCTGTGGAGAGAATGAGAGAATATATATATATATATATATATATATATATATATATATAGAGAGAGAGAGAGAGAGAGAGAGAGAGAAAGAGAGAGAGAGAGAGAGAGAGAGAGAGAGAGAGGTGTTCGAAGGCCATGGAAAAAAGTTTTCTACTTTAATCTAAGTTCTGTCATTTGTTAGAATGTAAAAGTTTCTGGCAATGGCTTACAATACTCAGTGAATGAAGAGTTTAGAGGCCTCTGGGGTAGAAAGGCACCCAAAATCCTAAATGAAGAGAGAACTGAGTGGGCAAAAGGGCTACCAAAAGCATTTTCACATGAGATGACTGCAGCCCCAGTACAAGTATTTCTGAGCTTAGGAGAGGGAGAGACCCCTTAGTCAAAACCAAAAACCAACACAACTGAGAACCAAAGCACGTCTGTGGGTCCGCACTCCCATTAGCCTGCAATACTTCACACACTCGGATTATCCTGCAATACCTGCAAACCATTGTGAGTGTGGCATTAGTAAGCCTTTGTGCTCTAAAAAACCATGTAGGGGTCACAAAACTATCTAGTGAAGCATGTACACATTGCCAGATGCTGTACTGGTTTCTGGCCAGCCACAGGGCTAAAACAGCACAGCAACATGAAATGTTAAAAATGGGAACTGTATACAAAGAACTCACAAACTTAGACTGTAGAGGATGAATTAAACCTATTAAAAAACTGAGGACCAATATAAACAATTCTCAACTGAGTAATGTCAAATGGCTGAGAAGCACCTAAAGAAATGCTCAACATTCCTAGTCTTCAGGGAAACACAAATCAAAACAACCCTAAGATTCCACCTCACAACAGTCAGAATGGCTAAGATCAAAAACTTGGGTGACAGCAGATGCTGACGAGGATATGGAGAAAGAGAAACACTCCTCCACTGTTGGGGGAATTGTACGCTAGCATAAATACTCTGGTAATCAGTCTGGTGGTTCCTCAAAAAATTGGACATAGTACTACCTGAGGATCTAGCTATACCACTCCTGGGTATATACCCAAAAGAAGCTCCACCATACAATATGGACACATACAAATCCATATTCATAGCAGTTGTATTTATAATAGCCAGAAGCTGGAAAGATCCCAGATGTCCTTCAACAGAGAAATGGATACAGAAATTGTGGTACATTTATACAATGAAGTGCTACTCAGATATTAAAAACAATGATTCCTAGGCAAATGGATGGAACTTGAAGCTATCATGTTGAGTGAGGTAACCCAGTCTCAAAAGAACACTTATGGTACGTACTCACTTATAAGTCGATATTAGCCCCAAAAGCTCAAAATACCCAAGAAACCAACCACAGAGCTTATGAAGCTCAAAGAGAAGGAAGACCAGAAACTGGATGTCTCAGTCTGTCTTAGAAGGAAAAATAAAACTTTCATAGGAGAAAGTAAAGGGACAAATAAAAGAGCAGGAACTGAAGAAAAGATCATCTAGAGACTGCCTTACCTGGAGATATGTCCCATATGCACCCAATAAACCCAAGCACTGTTGCTGATGCCAAGTAGTGCTTGCTGTCAAGAACCTGATATGGATGCCTACTCAGAGGCTCTGCCACAGCCATACTGATACAAAGGAGAATGCTTGCAGCTAACCATGGGACTGAACACAGGGACCCCAATGAAGGAGCTAGAAAAAGGACTGAAAGAACTGAAAGGGTCTGCAACCCCATGTAAAGAACAAAATGACTAAATAACCAAACCCACCACAGATTGCAGGAAGTAAAACACCAACCCAAGTTCACATGGAGAGACCCATGGCTGCAGCTGCATATGCAGCAAAGGATAGCATTGTCTGACATCAATGGGAGGGGAGGCCTTTGGTCCAGTGAAGGCTCATTTTCCCAGTGTAGAGGGATGTCAATGTGCTGAGGTGGAAGAGGGTGGTTGGGAGAAGAAACACCTCCATGGAGGTAATGGGAAGGGGAGGAGGGATGGGATTGTGGGAAGGGGATAACATCTAAAATGTAAATACAATGAATATCCAATTAATTTTTTTAATGGGAGGTGTAGTGCTTGATTACAGTGTTTGCTTAAAGAAAAAGATTGAGTTCCTTATTTTGTGTAGGATTAAAAAAAGAGTGGCCTATATCAAGCACAAGGCTACAGAAAGAGCAATGAAAAAAGTTAATTTATCTGATTTCAAGAGCAGACAGTTTTCTAGAACTTACGGTAGAAATTATCTAGAGCAGAGGCCAAAGATCTTTTTTTTTCCCTATAAAAGGCCAAATAGTAAACATTTCCAGCCTGGGGGCCTTATGTTCTCTGTCAAAATAACTTAACTTTGTCATTGTAGTGCAGAAACAGCCGAAGACATCTGTATACAAATGGGCATGGCAGGGTTCCAACAAAGGCTTATTTCTAAAAACAGAAGTCAGCTAGATCGGGCCAGCAGGCCACAGTGTACTAACCCCTTGCCTCCTTTAGCTGCTGTGGCAAATGATTTGTTCAGTCTTGTGAAAACAAACAGCGCTTTAGCCTGGTCACCTCTTCCTCATCTGCTGCTCCTGAAGCTTTCAGCAGGGCCTTAATTGCAGCCATCCGCATGAGGGGCCTTGCGCAGGGAGGCCAGTCCCCTAGGTAGCAGAGCCAGAAGCAAAGCCTGCATGTGAATTTTCCAAAACAGATAGATGACTTTATGTTTCGCTGTGCACCTGTTTGTCACCTGCTTGCTGCTTGCTACATCCGCCCTCTTCTACCGGAGTCCGTCTGAGTTTACCTTTTCCTACGCTCTTCTAAGCTACTTTCTACTTCTCTGAAATGTCAATGTTCCAACTTTTACTCCTTTTGTTTTTCCCTTTATATCTGTAACTCCTGTTCCACTTCCTTCACAGAGTCGGGGTTGCAACACATCCATTGTTTTTGCACCCTCTGCGCCTGTGGACCCTATACAAATTCCGGAAGCACGAGAAGCAGTCAGAATCACACTGGGCAGGTAAAGTCTACAGGGTTTGATTTTATTGAAACAGCATCAAGCACCAAGAAATGTAAGAAACATCAGACATTCTAAAATGAAAGTGTACCTACCTCATTCCCTAGAGATGCCGTTTATAAGAGTGAGAAGCAAAGAACTAGTGATACATCCCTGCTTGCTATTCCTAAAAATACTGAAATCCTGAAGCCTGGAGGAAACTGTCCAAATTGCTACACTGTCCGTTGCTGACCTGAAATCCTACACTGCTGATTCTCTGAGTACAGTTTGTTCCTTTCAGTCTTCCCACCTGATCATGTGAAAATCCAAAGAGAAATGTGTGTTTTCCCTTCTCTGCTTGATATTGAGTCTTCAGGCAGAGAAAGCAGTTTGTTTCTTCCTTCCTCTACTCTCTAACAAACATGAGGATCAATGTTATCTTCCACCAACGTTGAAGTTTTCTACAACTGTCTGTTCTTTCCTTCACCTATCAAGGTGTCTCCTGGTGACCTGTATCTCTTCTCCGTCAATCTGCTTCCCATGAGATTCACTAGGGTGAAGCACAGATCTGAAAAG
Source organism: Micromys minutus (assembly GCF_963924665.1). NCBI lineage: Eukaryota > Metazoa > Chordata > Mammalia > Rodentia > Muridae > Micromys > Micromys minutus. The sequence continues at coordinate 184,707,209 of NC_137969.1, read as the reverse complement.
GACACTTACAGAAAAAACATAAAGCATCTGAGCGCTGCCCGCTGCTTCCTCATGATATCATTTCATCCATTGTCCAAAGGTCTTGCATTAATTCAGAAGAACTGCTACATCGAAGTCCCACAGGTGGAGCAGCTAAAACATCAGAAAGCGATTGCTTCCAGTTTTAGAAGCTAGAAGTTGGAATCAAGGTTAGGAAATTCTCTGACGTCCTTTGGAAATGGCTATTTTACTTTGAAGGCTATGAGGGAGAATCCATCCATTCTTCCCCTTCCAGATCCTAGGAATCTGTTGTTGACCTTCTGGTTTCATTCATTCAGCCTCATTATGGCCTCCCACCTTGGCATTGGCATCCTTTTCACAATAAGTTCAATCTTTTTAGATAAGGGCCAATCTTAGTGGCTTCACTTTACCTTGACAATGTCCAAAGACCTTAATGCCTGATAAGATCACATTTCATGAAATTAAGGGTTCTGACATCGATATGCAAGGGACCACTATTAAGATCCTAAAAACCTTTACAATTCTTTATCTATTGGAAATGTTTTATTTACATTTCAAATGTTATCCCCTTTTTCTGTTTCCCATCTGCAAACCCTCTATTCCATTCCCCCTCCCCCTGCTTCTATGAGGGTGCTCCCCCACCCACCCACCCACCCACTCTCTGCCATTCCCTTATACTGAGGCATCAACCCTTCACAAGATCAAAGATGTCTGCTCCCATTTATGCCAGATAAAGCCATTCTCTGATCCATAGGCAGTTGGAGCCATGGATCCCTCCATGTGCACTCTTTGGTTGGTAGTTTAGTCCCTGAAAGCTCTGGAGGGTCTGGTTGATTGATATCGCTGTCATTCCTGCAGGATTGCCAACCCCTTCTGTCCTTTAGACCGTTCCCTAACTCTTCCATTGTGGTCCCTAAGCTCAGTCCAATGGTTGGCATCCACATCTATATTTGTTAGGCTCTGGCAGAGGCTCTCAGGCTTCTGTGAGCAAGTACTTCTTAGAATCAGCAGTAGTGTCTGGGTTTGGTGTTTGTATATGGGATGGATTGCCAGGTGGGCCGGTCTCTGGATAGCCTTCAGTTTCTGCTCCACACTTTGTTCCCATATTTCCTTTAAATAATAGTAGTTCTGGGTTAAAAATTTGGAGATGAGTGAGTGGCTCCATCCCCCAACTGAGGGCCTTGCCTAAACTCTCGATATGGTCTCCATAGGTTCTCCCTCCCCTTTGTTGGGCATTTCAGCTAAGCTCATCTCTGTTCAGTCCTGTGAGCATCTTGCTTTCCTGAAATCTGGGGCTTTCTGGTGGTTATCCCCAAACCCCCATCACTTATTACTACACACCTCTGTTCAATTTCCTGACCCTCTGTATATCATCCCTGTCTCCTTCCATACCTGATTTTATGCTCCTTTATTCTCCCTCCCCATTCTCTCTTCTCCCAAGTCCTTTCTGCTCTATACCTCCTGTATTTTGTCCCCCCTTCTAAGAAGGACTGAATCATCCACACTTTGGTGTTCTTCCTTGGCTTCATATGGTCTCTGTATTATATTGTGGGTATTCTGAGCTTTTTGTCTAATATCCACTTATCAGTGAGTACATACTATGTGTGTTCTTTTGTGGCTGGGTTATCTTACTCGGGATGATGATGTCTTGTCCCATCCATTTTTGGAAGTCATTGTTTTTAATACCTGATGAGTCCTACATTGTGTGAATGTACCATATTCTCTATATCCATTCCTCTATTGAAGGACATTTGGGTTCTTTCCAGCTTCTGGCTATTATAAATAAGACTGCTATGAATGTAGTGAAGCATGTGTCCTTGTAATATATTGGAGCATCTCCTGGGTATATGCCAGTGTTGTGCCAGCTTGCAAACCCATGAGCAATGAACAAGTATTCCCTTTTCTCCATATCCTAGCCAGCATCTGCTGTCATCTGAGTCTTTGAACTTAACCATAAGGTGTGAGATGGAATCTCAAGGCTGTTTTGATTTACATTTTCCTGATAACTCAGGATATTGAACATTTGTTTAGATGTTTCTCTGCCATTTGAGATTCCTCAGTTTAAAATTCTTTGTTTAGTTTCGTACCCCATCTTTAATGGGGTTATTTGGTTCTCTGAACTCTAACTTCTTGAGTTCTTTGTATATACTGGATACTAGCCCTCTATCAGATGTAGAATTGGCAAACATCCTTTTCCAATATATTGGTTGCTGTTTTATCTTACTGGCAGTGTCCTTTGCCTCATATAAGCTTTGCAATTTTATGAGGGCCCATTTGTTAATTCTTGATCTTAGAGCATAAGCCATTGGTGTTCTGTTCAGGAAATTTTCTCCTGTGCCCATGTGTTCTGGGATCTTCCCAAATTTCTCTTGTATCAGTTTCAGTGTATCTGGTTTTATGTGGAGGCCTTTGGTCCACTTGGATTTGAGCTTTGTACAAGGATATAAGAATGGATTGATTTGCCTTCTTCTACATGCTGACTGACATTAAACCAGCACCAATTTTTAAAATGCTGTCTTTTTCCCCCCAATGGATGGTTTTAGATTCTTTTTCAAAAGTCAAGTGATCATAGGTATGTAGACTCATTTTTAGGTTTTAATTCTATTTCATTGATCTACCTGCCTGTTTCTGTACCAGTACCATGCAGTTTTTATCATTATTGCTTGGTAGTACAGCTCAAGTTCAGAAATGGTGATTTCTCCAAAAATTCTTTCATTGTTGAGAATAGTTTTTCTTTATCTTGTGTTTTTTGTTATTCCAAATGAATTTTCAAATTGCTCTTTCAAACTCTATGAAGACTTGAATTAAAATTTTGATGGGGATTGCACTGAATCTGTAGATTGCTATCAGCAAGATGGCCATTTTTACTGTATTAATCTAGCCAATCCATGAGCATTGAAGCTTTTTCCATCTTCTAAGAGCTGCAATTTCTTTCTTAAGAGACTTGAAGTTCTTGTCATACAGGTCTTTCACGTGCTTTGTTAGAGTGACACCAAGTCATACACACACACAATAGAGTACAATACGTTATATTATTTGTGACTATTATGACCGGGAACATTGTTTCCCTAATTTTTCTCTCTGACTGTTTACCCATTGAATAGAGGAAGGCTACTGATTTGTTTGAGTTAATTGTATATCCAGTTAAGTGTATCCAGCCACTTTACTATTTATCAGCTGTAGGAGTTCTCTGGTGGAATTTTGGGGGTCACTTAGGTATACTATCATATCTTATGCATATAGTGATATTTTGACTTCTTCCTTTTCAATTTGTATACCTTTGACCTCCTTTTGTTGTCTAATTGTTATTAGACATTAAGTCCTATATTAAATAAATAGGGAGAAAAAGTGCAGTCTGTCTAGTCCCTGATATATTTCTAAGCGTGATATAAAACTAGTATTTTCCAAGAAACACTTTACAATGAACAAGAGAGTTAGCTTCTCATGCTTCCTCATTGACAATATCTTAAAATTAGTAGACTGTGTATTTTCTCCGTTTTCTGTTTTACCCTTGAGTCTATCTTACTATCTGATCTGTAGTAGACAGTGAAAAATGTCTACTGAATCAAAAAAGCGGTCTTGCATACCTTAGAAATGATAGGGGTCTAATGGAGTTGAAATACATTGGGGACCTCAATACTTGCAGCAAGTGCTTCCACTGCAGTGCTTGTAGATACTTTAGTATTGTGGGTAAAGAGACAGGCTGAGTCGAAAGGTGATCCAGCCACTCATGGGTATAACAGGATGACATCATTTGTGCTTTTTCAATTTTTCCATAGATTTCTTCATATGACATGCAAAAACTAGCTTGAAGGATTGGACTGGGAGTTTTCTAAGCTCAAGCTCCCACAAACCCTGTGATAGTATTATTTAAGTCAGATACAAAAGCATTGTGAGAACTCACAAGCTTAAGAGTTGAAGGAAGTGTGTTAGGATTTTTGGCATGGCTGTACATCAAAAGAAATTCTTCACACACGTGGGGGGGGGGTAGGGATTGAGTCAGATTCCAAAAGAGAAGAAAAATAAAGACAAGGGACACTTCCTGTGAGACTGAGGAAGCAGTGGTCAATACTGGTCAAAGAGAACAAACAATTGTACCTCAGTAAGCAGTAAGCTGCAGATCCTAACTTTGACTTTTATGCATGCTACACCACTAACCAGAAAAGCCACTTTCAAATATCAAGAGCAATACAAACATCATTTTCATCATTCACCCTTAAGATCTGTGACCTTTACTTTGGGCTTGTTTCTTTTGCAAGAAAATTTGGCACAAAGTGACTAAAGCACCATCAAATGGCAAAAATCTGTCCAGAGGCTCATACTATCTTCATGACAATTTTACAGAATGTCTCATTTCCTGCTCAGGGCTACAACAATGCCTTAGCCACCCACCTGAGACTCCCAAGCAACTTATTTATCAAAAAGAGTTAAAGTCCCATTCTGAGTAACTGCTGTGGAGGTATTTCTCACAGCAAACAGACACATTTTTCTGTGGGTTATACATTGATCAGTAAGTTCTAGCAAACTGCATCTGGCTTCTGGGGGCATGAAACATGACAGCTTGTAGAAAGACTATTAAAATCACTTTGGTAACAAAGGAAAATCAATTGTTCTCCACAAGGAGGTGCCCTGCAGCACAATCAATATGCACTAGGATAAAGCTATTCTGCAAAGCCTGTGAACAGATTTAAGCTTTTGATGAGATTAAAGGTATGGAGAGAGGGGAGATGATTTCCTTTACTCCGATTAACCGAGAGACATAAAGATATATTTGTTAGATAAGTTTTGTCTGTTTTACCTTCAGTAGAACTTAGTTATTAAAAGCACCATTTTCCCCCATTTGACGATCATCTTTAAAAGGTAGCATTTTACCTGTTTTTAGTTCAGAGACCTTGTTAGAATTAGAGTTGGTTTAAAAGTTATGCTCATAAGAGCAGTTCAAAAATCAAAATGAAGGGACAGATAGGAGTGGAAACCCCATCAGCTCTATTGTTAAGAGCTATGGAGGCAAAGTGTATGTTATTTGTGATTTTTTCGCTAGCTGTAAGACATATATGAATTAAGATGTCAGACAGGTCTTGGTGCTTTTTGTGTATTTTTGTACCAACAAATCAATAATGAACTGTCATTTACTGGCATAGGTTTCAAGAGCAGAAAAATGACATTCTCATAGCATTTATAATGTCTATGTATTTTCGTAAAGCTTTGCCTGCATGCCAACAGTCTTTGAAGCAGGCATGAATCTTGAAATAAACCTCAATTCCAGCTGTTCAGACCAGGGCAGGGCACACTCTTGGTAACAAAGAACTTTATGCTGAGAACATGAAGTGCTTTTTTGCTCAAAGGAATGTTAAAGCTGAATAGTGTAGACAAAAAGCATTGAACAATCATCAATAACTTTACATAGTTAGCTATAATGTGTATGCATGAACTGAATTGATATCCAGTGTTCAAAATGCTAAATGCTCCTGATTTTATAAAGCTGGCTGCATAATTCAGGATTGTGGTATAAAATTATGGGCATTGATGGACAAAACAAAAGTGAAGAGATTTTATAATTTACACAGTATTTGAATTTACACAGTATTTATGAGGTAGTTGTTTTCTTTCCTGATCGTATAATAAGAGCTACTGCTTAAAGAGTCCAGTTTCTTGAATTTGAACTTAACTAGTTGAGCAGAGTGTTGACCCTGTGGAGACTGTTTGTGTCATATGAAAGCTAATGTGATCCTTACACCATGTATCCCAAATAACAGTCTGCATACTTGATAGATAGTATTAGGGTTGTAAAATCAGACTTTGTAGCTAGCAGAATAGTATGAAGTTGTAATCCAAAAGAGATCTCTAAGAACATTTACTCTCCTTGTTGCCTTGCTTCTATTAGAGCAAAACAGCCGTGGCTGTATCAGTGATCTACATTCTCATAAGCTTTACTCATTTTTATTTCAGACACTCTTGCAGATCACATGCTTTCTATGTGAATGTTCTAAGGGTCTTGTCAGATGAATGTAGTTTTCGAGAAGGAAGCAATGACATTGGAAAGCCCTTAGATGAGCAAAAGAAGCTATAGCAACCTTGTGTAAGATTAAGCGGTTACAGATCATGTTAAGGAAATAAAAGAACTCTAGTGTTTTAGGATTGATATGTAGTTTTGAAGTTGGTAATGTTGTCTGGAATATGGTGAAAGTTGTAATTTATATTTGGTGTTTATTCATTAATAGAGTATGACAGTCTCTAGGAGAAATGCTAACATATCACCCTGCAGAACCACAGAAGCAGGCAGCAGGCATAAACCTCATAGGCTACTCCCTGGCTGATTTCTCCATGTAATTGTAACTCAAGAATCTGGTGTTAGGGTATAATAGACATTTTTGAATGTTTATTTGTTTGCATGTTTTTGTTTTTTCTCTCTGTAGCCTCGAACTCAGAGATCTGTCTGCCTCTGCTTCATGAATGCAGGGAGTAAAGGTATGTGCCATTTCTACCTGGTCTAATGAGAGTTTTTTTTTTTTAAATGAAAAGCTTGCCCTTAAAAGAAAATCAACAACAGCAGCAAAAACAAATATCAACCGTATTGGCTGGGAGTGCTATAGATATCTTGACATGGCATGCCCACTGGTACAATAGTAGCATGAAAGTTATGAGAGTAACAAGTTCTTTTATTGGATTTAAGGATTATTTCCTGTTTTAGAACCCATTCCTGACACTATTGCCAAGAAACTAGCTACGTTGTAGGGCCTAGGAGGAAAATCTACTACTATTATTCTAAGTGACATAGTCAGAAAATGACATTTTCCTACACCCATAATTCAGTGAAATGCCCAACCATCATCAGAGATGTTTTCTCCTTGCAGTAGGTATCAATTATTAGAGAGACTCAAAACTAGTCAAAGGCCAAGGAAAAAGAGATGGAGCACTCAGTCCTAAATAAGCTCACCATATCAGACCTCTTCCCCACAAACCTCAAGGATCGTTGTGGAAGAAGCAGAGAGATTATGAGTCAGAGATCATAGATAACTGCCAGGAAACAGTATTTTCTGAACACCAAACGCCAGTTGCACATAAGCAAGTACAACAGTTGTTACAGCTTGCATATGACCTGGAAAACACTGATTAAACAGAATTGATTCCAAGTTGGAAGGCAAAATTCACATCAAGTCAAACAGAAAACCTGGGTTCTAATGCCAGTGAAGGACAAGAGCGGTGGACATCACAGAAACAGCACCACTGCTCTCCCATCAGGTCTCTATATCTGGGTCACTGCCAGAAGATGCTGCCCACTTTGGAAGAAGGTATTCTCTTTCTCAGTTGGTCCTTCCTCCGTACCATTACTAATCTGCCCATAGCTGTGTGTCTTAGTTGTTTCCAGATGTCATCAAGCTGTGAACCAAGATCAAGTTCTTTGATGTCCAACAAGATTCATTTTGCTCTAGTCATCTGTATCAGGAAGGCAAATCACTATAAATCAGTGTGCCTTCGGTTTGTTTCAATTGCTCTGTATTCTAAAAATTGAATGGCATTTTTAGGCAGTTTTTGCTCAGAGTATTCCATGGTATAACAACAGGATAGCTGAAGACAAAGCCATCTCCTGCGTCACTGATGTTATTGGTATCAGATAGAAAACTGTCCTTCCATGCAAGAGGGGGTTCCTCACAATGTTTCAAGAAGATGAGAGCAGTGTCTTTCTCTCATGACTATATCTTAGAAATCACAAGACATCACTTTTAGTACATTCATTCATACATAGATTTCTGTAATAACAAAGAGAACTTTTACCTCAGTTCTTAATGTAAAAAATATACATACAATGTCAAATAATCCTAAATTACGCTTGTTAATTGGTATCACTTTTACCAGAGAGAGACTCTGTTTTTTTATTATTTATTTATTTATTTGTTTATTTTTTTTACCAAATAGGTTCTAAAATGCTGCTTTGTAACTTCTTTCTTTATCAGGTAATTTTCACCTTGATTCCAGTCTTATTTTTCATAATGTGGCATGAGTGCATATACTCTTAGTACTCAGTACTTAGGTCTGTTATTTTAAATTTTTCTTTGAAAAAATGTAATTAGTATGCAAAACAGTGGCTTTAACTATATCAATGCAATACATATACTGCACTTCTCCTAACTACACTTTTTTCTGTCTCCTTCCTCTCTCCCAATGATCCCTTTCTTTCCCCAAGTTTCCCTTCTACTGCAATGTTATGTACATATGTATTATTTCTTGATTTTACATAGGAAATAAAATATGGTATTTGTCTTTATCAGGTTTATCTCATTTAATACAATACATATTAATTAATATGAATTTTAAAAATTATGGTATGCTTATATCATTTGTTAACTATTTATTATCTGAAATAATTTTTGTAAAGTATCTTCTATTTGGTCAATAATGAAAAAACAAAATAAATGGTTACTTAATTTTTGTCTAGTAAATATTTTTCAAAAATTCCAATTTTATTCTACACTGTTTTTAAAGTGGCCAATTATCTTTTCAATTTTTCCCCTTTATGTTTATTTATAGTATTAAGGAGCTATAAGCCCTTACACCTATGATCAGTTGATGTACAACAAAAGCTCTGACAACTGTCAATAGGAGAAAAATGGATTTTTCATCAAATGGTGAATGGACAACTGGTACTGGAACCCATGTACAAAACAATAGATGAATACAATTGACACTTGCCGTCCACTATAAACACTCTTTGCATTGATGATTATAAAATCGAAATATCAGTCAACTCTGATAAATGTTCAAAATGCTATAGGTATTGCAGGATTAAAATATATCCAGCCAAAATTTAATTTCTTATGTAAAAACTAAAAATCTTACTATCCTATCAATATGCAAGCTTTCTTTCAACTTTAATAAATGTAAAAAGTATATGTAAAGCATTCTAATTGTTTTAAAATAAATTTTATTGTGCTTTATTATCAGTAGTTGTTTGACTCACAGATCTATTTTATACATCTCTGAGATCAAGGACACATAAGAATTTCTCTGAACACAAAGGGTCCTAAATGGAAAGTTTCCGAAAATTTTTGCTATACTTTGTACTCTTTTTGGGTTTTGCCAACAGTCTGAGTTCATGACACTTACTGCATTTTCCTTGTCTGTACCTCAGCTGTCACTTCTGATCATACAGTGGAGGCTGTTCTTTCTTTTGCTATGTGACAATTTAATATTGGTATAAATATATGAATAGAAATAAAAACAAAACCAAGAGCAACAGAACATCCAACATCAGAGAACTGATATAATCAATCACAGAATACACATCATATTTAATATTACTGTCTTAGAGTCACAGAACTTATGGAATGTCTTTTTAAAATAAAAAGAAATTTATTGTAATTACTTACAGTCTGAAATCTAACTAACCCAATGTGAATGAAAAGTTTAAGAATCTAGTGGTTGCTCAGTCCGACAAGGCTAGTTGTTTTAGATGGTCTTCAGTAGAAGTAGGTTCCAACAGATACAGATGGGCTGACAAATAAGTGCAAGCCATCAAAGAAGAGTTAATCTTACTTCTTCCAGTGTTCTTATGTGGGTCTTTAGCAGAAGGTGTGGCTCAGATTAAAGGTGTGTACCACCATGCCTGGATCTGGAACCTGCTTTTTCCCCAGCTGACCTTGAACTCAGAGATCTGCTTGCCTCAGTCTCTTGGGATTAAACATGTAGTACCTTACCTGGGCCTAAACTTTGCATTTCCACTATTCCTCAATAACTTCATGTCATGATCCAGGTCAGAAACCTGTTTCCCAGCCTCAAGATCGGGATCACAGACAAGCCTTCCATTTCTTGCTGTAGTTCATTCAGATGCAATCAAATTAACAACCAAGAACAGCCATCACACTTAGGTAACTTGAAAAACTGTACTGCCCAAGAGTACATTGAACACAAAATACCATGCAGGCAGATGGATTTGTTCTAGAGAACAGGCAGGAAAAGCTGAATCTAGCTAGGATTCCTCCATCAAAAGCAAAAAAATGAGAAATGTTCTTGATGGAAGTCACAAAGTGCACAAGTTCCTGCACACAATTTGCTTCCTGTCTTTTGGAATCAGTATCAGTCCTCATAGAATTTTACATATTACTAGCCTTCAATAATACCATTTTAATAACAACAATAATAATATTTTATAGGAAGTTCTTGTCCCTGTTCAATCAACAGAGCCAGCCTTTCTTCATTTATATCATCACCCCTTATTGTAGCACCGAGGAGTCAAACCCTGTCTTCACCAAGCTGTGTAGAAGACTAGTAGATTAATAAACATTTTCAGCAATGTGTGCAGATAATTTCCTCTTATCTAAACTTTTACTGTTGATCAACTCTCTTAAACCTGCTTGATAACCAATATTTTATTCATGAAATAAAGGTGATAATTTTTTGCTTGAGTTTTTTCTTGGATAACAAAGCCTGAATATAACATATGACACACAAACCAAAATTGGTGAGTTCTTTTGAAGCAGAAAACAGCCCCCAAAGAATCCACAATACAAACCAGATCTGAAATACCAAGACAATCCAATTCAGGATTTTTATGCAACTATCTTTCTGACTTTTCCCTGAACAGGTGGCAGTAACAGTCAGGTCAGAGACTTTCCTTTCCTGAGCTCAGGAAACCCTTGCTTATAAACAACCAGCTTATGCCTGTTGCTCCTCTACACACAGAAATTTAAAGCTCTACTCTCCCATTAGCCTATTTTGGGTTCATTGAACATGATTATGTTTATTCAATAATTAATTTAAGCTTTATTCACATACATGCTATTGATAAACAAACTCAGTTAGTAACAAGACATCAATCGTGAATATTGATAAAATTAATGGAGGATGAGTTTGGGCAACTTGCTAATGCCGTGCGATATATTTCCATTTGATACTGAAGATGTTTCTGTCTATTTGTGTCATTGAACACCGAGAGCTTGTGCTGACTAGTGAAGAATATAGCTTTCAGGGGTCTTAACCATGTTAATAACTCTGGTGTTTATTCCACTCCTGTTCTTTAGTTGTACTTCATAGTGCACTAGATAATGTTCACCAGCCTTAGGCCTTTGATTCTCCATGCAAATCATGCAAGAAGAGCTTTTCTGAAGTTTATTTGCTATGAAATTTTGCACACCTGTGTCATTTCTTATTTAGTAAGAACTTTTCCACAGTTAAGCAAGAAACATTGGACAATAAATTCTACCTGGCTTTTGGTAGTCATTCTAAAGATTACTAGGTGAATAAGGACAGCAAACTCTTCCACTAAACCTTCAACTCAAAATGTGTCCTGCCTATAACATGTACAAGAACAAAGACAGAACAGAGACTGAAAAAATGGCCAAAAAGATAACTGCCCCAAATTGAGACCCATCCTATGAAAAATTACTATTAATGATACTCTGTTATGCTTGCAAACAAGAGCCCAGAGTAGCTGTACTTTGAGACATTTAACCCAGTAGACAATGGAAAGAGATGAAGAGACCCACAGCCAAACATTAATCTTATGGAAGAGTAAGAGAAGCACAAAGAGAACAGGAACTCCAGAGAAAGACCAACAGAGTCATCTAAACTGAGCCACCAACTAAAGAGCAAGTCCAGGCTGGACCCCTGTATATATGTAGCAGATGAGCAGCTTAGTCTTCATGCCGATCCACCAACAACTGGAGCAGAATGCGGTCCTTGAATCTAGTGCCTGGCTTTATGTGAATCTCATTCTCCTAACTGGGCAGCCTTGTGTATTTCAGTGGGAGAGAATGCATATTTCCTTCAGTGATTTGATGTCAGGGAGGTGGGGGGGGGCAGTGTGCATAGTGGCAAGGAGTAGGTGCCTCCATTCTCAAAGGAGAAAGGGAAGAAGAGATGGGAGAGGATCCATGTGAGAGGGTACTGGGAGGAGAAAGACGCTGATGTTGGGATGAAAAGTGAATAAATATATTTTTAAAATGAAATAACTAAAAAAAAAAGATTACTGGGAAGTTAATTTTATATCTTCCACCTTCTCATATCTTATTTGAAAAACTCCCATGGAACTTTGAAGGAATTAGCAACATGAACATCTGTGATATGTGTTCATCTGGTGGTCAGTTTTGAGAATCATAGACTTGATGTCCCTCTTTAATCACATTCTACCTTTCTAGTTCCATACACCACTTTGAACAGAAATAGATTCACTGTGTACTGTTTTCTGGTTTCTCTAGTAGAGTGACACTAAATGCCCGGCCCCACTGGCTGCACAAAAATTTTCCTTAAAATGGGCAGCAAAAGACAAAGATCCTGAGATTCACCGTATTCCCCTTCTTCAAAGTTGCCTGAGAAGGATGAAATTTCATCTACACAGGCCAGGAAACCTATGAAGCAGTGTATGTTGAGTCTTTATAATTCAGAGTCAAGGTATTTCCTAGGTTAGCAAGCCAAAGGCCGGCTTCAGGGTGGTGAGATCTTAAGAAAGCACCAGTTGTTTCAGATGGTCTATCCCTCTCACCAGATGATACATTCTCATTCCATTCCACAGCAAGTCTTTGGAACCATAAGTTTAGAAGACAGAGAGCACAGTCTACTCAGAGCTATACAGAGAACTTGTCTACTGTCATCACTATGACTGAGTTCTATTTAGTTTTATATTCTTCTCTGTGGAAGTTCATCTACATTTTAATCTTCTAAATTTCCTTCAGCATGACATTTGGTACTCATATTGGAGACTCCTGTAACTCAGATTAAAATTAAAATCTGTTGTACATCTAGCCAGCTCTGATGCCCATAGGAACCAAAGACTTATTTGGCATGCTTTTTAAAGACATCACTATTTCCCTAACTTTTACTGCGTTGCTCAGAATGCTTCACCCATACTTTTCTCCTTTCAGAACAGTTTATTTAAGTGCCCCAACTTAGCCTAGGCAACTTCACTCATTTTCCTAGATCTCAGCAAAGAACCCTGTTTTCATTTTCATACTTACATAATTTTAACTGTTCTTTCTCCCTCTCTCTCCCCCTCTCTTTTTCACACACACTACACACACACACACACATACACACACACACACACACACACACACACACACACACACACAGGAATACCTGATTTGTGACTCAGTGATCATTTCATAGACCCTCTGCCCACCAGTAACTGCCAATTCAATGTTACTCAGTCAGACATTTACCTTTCATTGATAATATGCTCTCAATATTCTTTTCATTTATGTAACAAGAAGGCTAAGACATATCTTTGTATGTTGTTTTGTAAACTCTAAGAGCAAGAAACTTCATTTATCCACTTTGTAGTTTGAGCTTTTAGCCCAGCATCTGGCACAGATAAGAAAATGCATAAATACTTGTTTAAAAATGACTGATAGTCTGTTCTGAAGACTTTGAGAAAACACCTGGATGGTGAATGTACTTCCAAATCATGGAGAGAGAATACAAAGGGTCAGTCAGCACTGAGCTTCCCAGAGTTCATCCCAAGATAAATATGCATGCTTGGCTAATTCTAAACTGCCCTGCTCAACATTATTCAAGTCCTGTGTTGAAGGATTTTCTTATCCCAGGAGGACTCAAGGATATAGGTTGCAAAAGAGAAAAAGACAATCAAACACAGAGACCTCAGTTTCTTGCCACATTTTGGCACAGAATGAAATGTGAATAAATACTTGACAGTCAAATTATATTCCCTATTGAAATACAATTGACAGTTTTTCATATATGACAAATAGCTAGAGAGCAAAATAACAGAGATATTTGGATTCGATCCAAACCATACTTTCTTCAAACTACAATATTGCTACCAAGTAGCCCATGTTTGCAAGAGTGCCTGTTTCAAAAAAGGACAGCAGAATACATTTCTCCTGTGAGAAAGTTATATAAGTAACTGACCTTTTTATTCTCAAGGTGGTTTAATGTTTATTGGCTTCTACAAAGTAAACTCGTAGCCTTAACTTTTACATGAAGTTGTAGTTAAGCAATGAGTTTCTGAATGTCTGTTCAGCCTTTAGTGACCAACATACTATGAATTCAATCTGGAATGTTAAAAAATATAACTACCATAACTATCTGCTTTTAGGCAGCAATTACGAACATGGCTGAAAAGTTTTAGCACATTTGTTATTAAAACCTGAGTTCAGTATACACATACACACAAAATAAATGAATACGTAAAAAAGAAAAAAATGAGAACAAAGAGAGATGAAATTTCTAAAGGGATTTGATATATCAATGTATGCTATATTGAACTATGAACAATTAGCAAAATGACTACACATTTTAAACATAGGAATTTTTTTTCTGACAGAGAAATTCAGTTTTGATATACTTGTTCTTTACCTTTAGAACTCTTCACTTGGGGCAATAAAACAGGAGCAGGTTCAATAGGTGATTTTGTAGGCACAATAATAGATTATATTAAAGAGAAAAGTTTTATTTTTATTTCTCTTCATAAATTTGATGTGCATTACTAGTATGAACTAGAGGAACACTTTTTCCAATGTTTTTTTTTAAGTGGCCTGTGAACATGTGTAAGATGGTCAAAATGTCCAAGAAAGAGGTATTTTATCTATTGAATGAAAAAGCAAAGCATCACAAAAAGCTTGCTAGCATTTGACAGCCTAAACAGTAATACATCCACTGTTCAGGTAAAGCACAAGCTTCTACCTTGCTGCTTCCTTCCCAACTCCATGACCTTTCTCTCTCTTTAGAAAATAAACAGGCAAAAAAAAAAAAAAAATCAACAAAAGATCTCAGAGTTAAAAAAAAGAAAAGAAAACCATTACACACACACACACACACACACACACACACACACACACACACACATGAAATTAAAAGACCACTATATAAATAAATAAATAAATAGGTAGACAGATAAATAGAAAAATGTATAAATAAATAAATAAATAAATAAATAAATAAATAAATAAATAAGACACTGTCAAAAGAACAAAACAGCAACCAAGAGATTGGAAAAAGATTTTTACCAATACTACATCTGATAGAGGGCTAGTATTCAATATATACAAAGAACTCTACAAGTTAGACTCTAGAGAATCAAATAATCCTATTTAAAAATTTGGGTACAGAGCTAAACAAAGAATTCTCAGCTGAGGAATACCAAATGGATGAGAAGCACATAAAGAAATGCTCAACATCTCTAGTCATCAGGGAAATGCAAATCAAAACAACCCTGAGTGCCCATCTGCCACCCGGAACGGCAGCTCGTAGAGGCTGAGCAACTGGTGGGTGGGAGACCTGGGCTGCCAGGGAGCAGACAGATCTCTGCGGAGTGCACACGGAAAGTGCACCCCCTGCCTGGCCCTGCCCCGCCCTGTCTGATCCAGCGACCAGGAATAGAACTTTGGAACTTCTGTTCCCACCCGGCGACTCTGAGGCATAGAACAGGGCTCGACCCATCTGCCACCTGGACCAGTGTAGATCCAGGGACACAGACCAGACACAAGGGAAAGGCAAGAACATATCACTGACAACAAAATGGCAAGAGGAAAGCGAAAGAGTATATCCCAAGGAAACCAAGACCACCTGGCAACACCAGAACCCAGCTCTCCCATAACAGAAAACATCGGAATTCCAAATACTCCAAAAAAGGAAGACACAGACCTGAAATCATACCTCAATATGCTTATAGAGATACTTAAACAAGAACGGGAGGAAAAGCAAAAAGATTCAGAAGCTTTTAAAGAGGAAACAAGAAAAATACTCAAAGAACTCAAAAAAAATAGAGGAAAACAGAATCAAAGAAATGAAGGAATGGAAGAGGGAATTTAAAACGGAAATTGACACAATAAAGAAAACACAAAAAGAGATAACCCTAGAGGTAGGACACCTAAAAAAGAAATCAGGAATCACAGAAGCAAGCATTTCCAATAGATTAAAAGAGATCGAAGAGAGAATCTCGGGGGAAGAAGACAACATTGTAAACATAGACAAAACAGCCAGAGAAGATGCAAAAAACAAAAAGCTCCTAACCCAAAATGTCCAGGAAATCCAGGACACAATGAGAAGACCGAACCTAAAGATAATAGGACTAGAAGAGGGAGAAGAGTATCAACTAAGAGGCACAGTAAATATCTTCAACAAAATTGTAGAAGAAAACTTCCCTACCCACAAAAATGAGATGACCACGAGCATAAAAGAAGCCTTCAGAACTCCAAATAGGTTGGACAAGAAAAGAAATACCTCCCGACACATAATAGTAAAAACATCAAGTGCCCAAAGCAAAGAAGGAATACTAAAAGCAGTAAGGGAAAAAGGTCAGGTAACATATAAAGGCAGGCCAATCAGGCTCACAACCGATTTCTCAACAGAGACTATGAAAGCTAAAAAGCCTCGACAGACGCAATGCACTCCTTAAGAGATCACAAGTGCCAGCCCAAGCTGCTATACCCAGCAAAACTATCAATCACCATCGATGGAGAGATGAAGATATTTCAAGACAAATCAAAATTTACACAATATCTGACAACAAACCCAGCACTACAACAAATTATAGGTGGAAAACCCAATACAATGAGGGAAAATACAGCATATTAAAAACAAGAAAACTCCTAAACAAGAATACTAAAAGAAGAAAAAGACACAGACACAACTCAACCCACAAAATCAATAATGGCAGGAAACAGAAACAACTATTCCTTGATATCTATTAACAAAAATGGACTCAACTCCCCAATAAAGAGACATAGGCTATCAGACTGGATACATAAACAAAATCCAGCATTTTGCTTCATACAGGAAACTCATCTCAGAGACAAAGACAGACACTATCTCAGAGTTAAAGGGTGGGAAATAAACTTCCAAGCAAACAGCTCCAAGAAGCAAGCTGGAGTGGCTATTCTAATATCGAATAAAGTAAATTTCCAACCAAAAGTTAACAAAACGATAAGGAAGGACACTTTCTACTCATTACCAGGGAAACTGGTCAGGAGAAACTTCAATCCTTAACATATATGCTCCAAATAAAAAACCACCCACATTCATTAAAGAAATCCTACTAAAGCTCAAAAAATATATTTCACCTTACACAATAATAGTGGGAGACTTTACTACCCCACTCTCACCAATAAACAGATCATGAAAACAGAAACTGAACAAGGACACTGCAAAACTAGCAGAGACTTTGAACCAACTAGAATTAATAGATATATACAGAACATATTATCCTAAAGTAAAAGAATACACCTTCTTCTCACCACCCCATGGCACCTTCTCGAAAATTGACCACATAATTGGACACAGAGCGAGCCTCAATCGATATAAGAAGATTGAAATACTCCCATGCATCCTCTGATCACCATGGTATACTGCTGGTCTTTAACAACAACAAAGACAAAAAAAAGTCCATATACACATAGAAACTAAACAACGCTCTGTTAAAGGATAGCAGGGTCAAAGAAGAAATAAAAAAAGGAATTAAGGATTTTCTAGAATTCAACGAAAATGAAAACACAACATACCCAAACCTATGGGATGCAATGAAAGCAGTACTGAGAGGAAATCTCATAGCCCTAAGTGCTTCCAAAAAGAAACTGGAGAGAGCTTACATCAGCAACCTGACAGCACAGCTAAAAGCCCCAGAACAGAAGGAAGAAGATATACCCAAAAAGAGTAGACAACAAGAAATAATCAAAATTAGGGCAGAAATAGACCAAATAGAATCAAAAAGAACCATTGAAAAAATCAACAAAACCAAGAGTTGGTTTTTTGAGAAAATCAACAAGATTGATAAACCCCTAGCAAGACTAACGAGAGGGCAAAGAGAGAGTATACAAATTAACAACATCAGAAAGGAAAGTGGGGACATAACAACTGAAAATGAGGAAATTCAAGAAATCATCAGATCCTACTACAAAAACTTATACTCCACAAAATTGGAAAATCTAGAGGAAATGGATGAATTCCTAGACAGATACAAGGTCCCAAAGTTAAACCAGGACCAAGTAAACCATCTAAATTACCCTATAACACCTAAAGAAATAGAAGAAGTCATCAAAAGCCTCCCAACCAAAAAAAGCCCAGGTCCAGAGGGGTTCAGTGCAGAATTTTATCAGACATTTATTGGGGATATAACACCAATACTCTCCAAACTATTCCAAAATATAGAAAGAGATGGAATACTACCTAACTCATTTTTTGAGGCTACAATAACCCTCTTACCTAAACCACACAAAGACCCTACAAGGAAAGAGAACTTCAGACCAATCTCACTTATGAACATTGATGCAAAAATACTCAACAAAATCCTTGCAAACCGAATCCAAGAACACATTAAAACGATCATTCATCATGACCAAGTAGGTTTCATCCCTGGGATGCAGGGATGGTTTAATATAAGGAAAGCCATCAATGTAATCCACCATATAAACAAACTCAAAGATCAAAATCACATGGTCATCTCACTAGATGCTGAGAAAGCATTTGACAAAATCCAACACCGCTTCATGTTAAAAGTCCTGGAAAGAACAGGAATCCAAGGCCCATACTTGAACATAATAAGAGCAATATACAGCAAACCAACAGCCAACATCAAACTTAATGGCGAGAAACTTGAAGCAATCCCACTAAAATCAGGGACTCGACAAAGCTGCTTACTCTCCCTCCACCTATTCAACATAGTGCTGGAAGTCCTGGCTGGAGCAATTAGACAGCAAAAGAAGATCAAGGGGATACAAATCGTAAAAAAAGAGATAAAAACATCACTCTTTGCCAATGACATGATAGTGTACTTGAGTGACCCCAAAAATTCCACCAGAGAACTTCTACAGCTGATAAACAAGTTCAGCAATGTGGCTGGATACAAAATTAACTCGAACAAATCAGTAGCCTTCCTATACTCAAAGGACAAACATGTGGAGAAAGAAATTAGGGAAAAGGTACCCTTCACAATCGTCACAAAAACTATGAAATGTCTTGGTGTGACTCTAACTAAGCAAGTGAAGGACCTGTATGACAAGAACTTCAAACCTCTAAAGAAAGAAATTGAGGAGGATCTCAGAAAATGGAAAGATCTCCCATGCTCATGGATTGGAAAAATCAACATCTTAAAAATGGCCATCCTACCAAAAGCAATCTACAGATTCAATGCAATCCCCATCAAAATTCCAACCCAGTTCTTCATGGAACTAGAATGATCAATGTGCAATTTCATATGGAATAACAAAAGAAGTAGAATAGCTAAATCCATCCTCAACAACAAAAAAAATCTGCGGGAATCACTATCTCTGACCTCAAGCTATATTACAAGGCAATTGTGCTGAAAACTGCATGGTACTGGTACAGAAATAGGCATGTGGATCAATGGAATAGAATAGAAGATCCAGAAATGAGCCCTCATGTATATGGTAACCTGATTTTTGACAAAGGGGCAATAAACATTCAATGGAAAAAGGACAGCCTATTCAACAAATGGTGCTGGTCCAACTGGCACTCAGCAGGCAAAAGAATGAAAATAGACCCTTTCTTATCTCTTTGTGCAAAGCTCAAGTGTAAGTGGATCAAAGATCTCCACATTAAACCAGATACACTGAAACTATTAGATGAGAAAGTAGGGAAAACCTTAGAACACATAGACACAGGAGAAAATTTCCTGAACAAAACACCAATAGCTCAAGCTCTAAGGTTAAAGATTAACAAATGGGACTTAATGAGATTGCAATGTTTCTGTAAGGCTACGGACATTGTCAAGAAAACAAAACGGCAATCAACAGAATGGGAAAAGATCTTTACCAATACCACATCAGATAGAGGCCTAATATCCAAGGTATACAAGGAACTCAAAAAGCTAGACACCAGAGAATCAAATAACCCTATTAAAAAATGGGGTACAGAGCTAAACAAAACGTTCTCAGTTGAGGAACACCGAATGGCCATGAAACATCTGAGGAAGTGCTTGACATCCTTAGCCATCAGGGAAATGCAAATCAAAACAATCCTGAGATTCCACCTCACACCAGTCAGATTGGCCAAGATCCAAAAATCAGATGACAGCAGATGCTGGCGAGGCTGTGGAGAAAGAGGAACACTTCTCCACTGTTGGTGGGGTTGCAAACTAATACAACCACTCTGGAAATCAGTCTGGCGATACCTCAGAAATTTGGATATAGTACTACCTGAAGACCCAGCTATTCCACTTCTGGGCATATACCCCAGAGACACTTTAATACACAACAAAGATATATGCACCACAATGTTCATAGCGGCTCTATTTATAATAGCCAGAAGCTGGAAGGAACCCAGATGTCTTTCAGAAGATTAATGGATACAAAAATTGTGGTACATTTACACAATGGAATACTACTCAGCCACCAGAAACAATGACTTAACCAAATTCTTAAGAAAATGGCTGCATCTAGAGAATATCATCCTGAGTGAGATAACCCAGTCACAAAAGAACAGAAATAATATGCAGTCACTGATATTGGGATGCTAACCCCAGAGGCTTGCACTCACCCAGAAACAACTCACAGACTGTATGAAGTCCAAGAAATAAAGAAAACAAAATATATTTACAAAACAAAAAGACTTTGACTATTTTCATGTTGCGTTTTGTTTTGCATGTACTTTATGCTCATGGTAACTATTAGGTTTTCGATGCATACTGTCAAGCCCTTGAGAAAATCAAGTACTGACTAAAAAATATATTCACATAGTTTTATGTAAAAATTATTTTAATATCTGAAAAAACACTACTAACAAAAATGTATAATTTTAAGCAAAAAATGTTTAAAATCTGTACATTTATCTTTGTTTTGTAAAATAAAGTCGTTTAAAAAAAAGATACGAGCAAACAAAATAAAACAATAGACAATAGAAAAAAAAACCAAAAAAACAAAAAAACAACCCTGAGCTGACAGGGTCTGCAACCCCAAGGGAAGAAGAAAATTATCAACTCTCCAAACCCTCTACAGCTCCCAGGGACTAAAACACCAACCAATGAGTTTGCATGGAGAGACCCATGACCCCAATGAGTTTGCATGGAGAGACCCATGACCCCAATGAGTTTGCATGGAGAGACCCATGACCCGAGGTACATATGCAGCAGAGAATAGCATTTTCAGAAATCAATCATAGGAGAGGCCTTTGGTCTAACAAAGGCTCCTTTTCCCAGTGTAGGAGAATGCCCAGTTGCTGAGGTGGGAAAGGATGATTGGGAGAGAGACCACCTTCATGGAGGCAATGGGGGAAGGGAATATGGGATTGTGGAAAAGAGATAACATTTAAAATGTAAATGCAGAGAATTTCCAATACAAAAATTTGGGGAGAAAAAAATTTTAAATCCCCACACAAAGCAACATGTTCTGCTAGAAGAACACAGCAATAAAATGACTCCAAACAATATTGTGCTATACCCACTGATTAGTGATTCCCTTGCCCATTATAGAGAAGCTTCCTCCTGCAGTAGATGGGAACACAGAGACCCACAACTGGATAATAGGCAAGAAAGAGAGACTGGAACTTCCAGATCTAAATGAGATGCCTTCACCACACACCTCCCCTCCAGGCTCAGAGAACTCTGTCCAAGAGGAAATGAAATGACTGAGAAAACCAGAGGGGATAGAGGACACCAAGGTAGTAATGTCTTCCAAATGCAGCAGGATCAAGGTGCGTATGAACTCACAGAGATTATGGTAGCATACACAGTGATTGCACAAGTTCAAAACAGACAGGGTCCCATCCCTGAGAGCAAAGTGGATAAGCACTCCAACCCTTAATTACAAAGCCATCTCCAGTTGGCATTGCCTGCAAAGGAAAAGTTAATTGTCTCCAATGGATTCTCACTGGGTATACAAACCACACTTCTGGGTAGGCCCCATACACAGCAGTAGATGGACAACACAAAATAAACCCAACAGTATGTGTGTGGCCTATTTGGCTCACATGATTATTATCTTACAGAGAATTGGATGGCCTTTGAGATGCCTCAGTGTGTAAACAAGCTTGTCTCTATGTTTCTGGAGACCTTATTTTGATGTCTGAAAATCTCATAAAGGTGGAAAGAGAACCTACCCTATGATGCTAATAAAGTTATTCTCTGACTTTCACACATGTGCTGTGGCATGCACACACTAAATTGTCCTACATATTATAATGAAAACATCATAATCCTTCATAGATAGCTGGGGTGCTTGGATTTGTATTTAGAGTGTAACAAATAAATACTATGGGATTTTTTAAGGCAGTGGAGCTGGGATGTGCATGGATACCCAGAAAACTAAAAGGAATACCAAAAAATGAGAGAATTTGATAGAGATAAGGGCTTTACAGATTTGCTACTGATGTTGCTTACAACCAGGCTCCCTCCAAAGACTCCCATAAAGGCCTTTATTTTGCCCTCTGTCCCAGCACCAGCATGGAGCCAGACAACCTTAAGACAGTGGGATTCAGTACAGTATGCACTAGGTCATCTAAAAAGCATCAGGCAAACTCCAACTGTGCCATCCAGTCTTTTTGTCTTATTTTGTGCTTCAACCTTGGATTGAACCAATTTTAGTAGCTAAGGCAATAATCTCTGAGTAAAATTAGTGACAGCAGTAAATACCATTCATTGATACCTTGAGGCCCAGAAGAAACTTTGACAATCTCATTGTGTAGTGTTTTTCTGTATTAATTTTCATTTCTTTCTTTGCAAAATTAGCAACCATTCCTTTTATTTTAGAGACTGAAAAAAAAAAAAAAAAACGCTGACATTCAGAAGAAAGGGGGGAAATCTAGTTCATTTATGAGCTGAACGTTAGAATCAGACTCTGATCTGGATCTGCTGAATTCAGGCCTGACCATGGAATTCAGTAGTGAAGAAAGAGGAAAGGGATCAAATGGTGTCAGTCTGTAGAAAGAGAAAGAAGTGGCAATATTATTCTAGAATATGATCTAACTTAGGGGTTACTGTGGGAATGTCCTGATGTGTAGAAAGGCAATCTTAATACTCTTTGGAAGATGGAGTTGGAAGAGATAACAGTATGCAACAGTAGTGATTATGCCCTACCTCCAATGCACAGCTCCATATCTCGTGAACATGTATCAAAATTAAAAATTAAAATTTCTATGTAAAGTCGTAGTCATTGCAGTTGCCTATATGATGTGTAATATATCACACCATATCCAAGGTTTGACAGATAATTTTAGAATTAATCTGCCAGAAAACTGAAATAAATATCATTACAGAAATTACGTTTATATTCCACAATATGGCCTCTTTAAAGTCGATGTCAATATTTTCATTTGAACTTTTCTAAGAAATAATAAAAGGCTCATTATTCTAGGAACAAAAATGGCAAATTGTCTGTGTGGGGGTATTTTATCTTCACTGGATGTCTCCCACTGAATTATCTGCCCTTTCTGCAAAGCATCTCCATTATTAACTATGTTCTTTCAGTTGGTTCCAACCTATGTCTCTCACCAACACTACTCTAATTGCACGAGCCTCCTTATTGTCTTTGAATAGTTCAGGCACTTACTCCTTTTCATGTGGGAGAACTTTCATCCTTTTGCCTATACTCAATTGATTATTTATTCAACTCTTACCATCCCCATGCTTCTGCGCTCTCACTGAAGTCTTACTAACACACATAACACACATTCATTCTCCAAACCCGTTGCTGTCTGACATGACAATCCTGTTACATATATTCCACCTTGCTATTGCAATGAACCATCCACAAGGCATGCATTGGTGTATTTAGATGAATATATTGCCTACTGTATGAAGAAAGAAAGAAATTACTTTTCTGGCAGTGATTCTTTCTAAAGAAATATTGAGCACCAAATGTTTTCAATTAAATGTTTTCCCCTTTAAACTGAGTCATGAAATAATTTCACCAGATATATGAAGAATCAACTATGCTAAACTTTTCAAAAATAATTTAGACACACTGGCATTTGCATAGCCAAATAAGTCACTTCTGTTTCTCCTTCCTGGTAACAGGCTAGCATTCAGGCCCATCTCTGATTCTATTGTGTTCTTCCTTCATTTCAAGTTTGCCACATATTTAGGGGCTATATTGTCTGTGTTTTAGAGACTGAGTAACTGTGGGACCCTCCTAAAGCAATTCTCTTAGTCAAAGAATCAGCCCTGGCCTTGAAGCCATGAGGTGGGGTGGTACTGGTACCATTTTGGGAGTTTGAAATACTTATAATGCCTCCAGCTTTTTCTTGTTATTAGAGGTGGGTGGACTGAATAAAAAGATTGAGAGTACTTTCCAAGAGACCATAGTAATTCTGGACTTTTCCTTCCTCTCTATTTCTCTTACCTGCCAGTCTCCATTATCCTCCCAAAATTGTCTATCAAATTTAAACAACCAGGTCATATATCAGCTCTTCTATAAAGATGTCTCCATATTCCCATTTTAGAAAGATTAACTGCTCACATAACTGTACCCAAATCCTTATTAGATATTTATAACACAAAGTTTCCCACAATGAATTATAATCAGTACCCTCTGTGCCTTCCTTGCTTTGCCTGAGGATTTTCTATGCATCTTCATCTTTGAATTTGTTTGTTTGTGTTTCCTCACTATCTTGGAAGTAGGGTCTTACTATGGAGCTATGGTCCTACCTCAGCACCTGAATGGTGGGAAAACAGCTGCCTATCATCACACCTGGACTCCTTTTTCCTTATGGGCAGATCACATTCAATATGTTGGGTTGAAATAAGGAAGAACCACATACTTTGTAATCGCAGTAAATACCTCAGTTAGAGTAAGGGGAAGTAGGATATAGTCTAATGTTTTGTATGGCTTTGAATTTCTTATCACTGACCAATTATGTGGCCAAATACAGAGCAGTTGGAAATAGGAAAATCACTGTAATAACCCTGATCTAATTTAAAGGCTTCATCTCCACTAGAACAAAATTTCTAATGAGTAACACTATTTTCCTTCAAATTAAAAACTTTAGTAAAAAAAGAAAAAGCAGACAATTCATACATTTTAGTTCTCTCTTCATGAAAAATGATTACCTATCCTTCCTCTATGTGACATCACAACAATTATGAGCAGAATTGCTGAGCAAACTCTCAAAGAAGCTGTGAGTGTCAGAGGATGAGGTACTGAGCTGGCTAGTTTCATGTCAACTTGACAAAACCTAGAATTGCTTTGGAAAGGGGAATCTCAACTGAGAACATGCCTAAAATGTGTCTATCCAACTGGCCCGTAAACAAGCCTGTGTGAGTTTTCATGATTAGCATGGGAGGGCCTAGCTCACCTGTAGGCAGTGCCACTTATAAACTGGTGGTCCTGGGAGTTACAGGAAGTCAGGCAGAGCCATTCATGAGGAGAAAGGCAGAAAGCAGCATGGCCTTTGCACCTGGTCCCGAATCTGAGATCCTGAACTGCTTGAGTTACAGTCATGACTTTATTTTGAAAATGGATTGTGATGAGGATGTGTAAGTGAAGAAACCCATTTGCTCTACATGTTGCTTTTGTATCTGGTGTCTGCAGAAATAGAAACCCTAATTAGAACGATATCAAGCTTTCTTCATTACACAATAACCACCTGTTCTGAATCAGGCTGTACCAGCAGAAAGACAAAAGTAAGTTTGAAACTGACCCATGATAAACATTTAAAGACAGCAGAAAAAAATATAGAATTTGAAATCATGCAGCATAGTTGGTATACCTTGAAAGGCTCTTGTTACATTGGAGACCTGTAAATCCGCAAATAAAGGAAGTATGGACTATAGATTTGAGTGTGAAAACCTTAACTGTGGCCTTCAAGTGGTGACAGTATGTGAGCTTTTAAGCCCTTCTGTGATGAGAGACCGACCGTAGAGACGCTGACAAATGTGTGCATGCTTGTATACAAATATGTCTGCGTGCATTTCAGGACTTGGTTGTGAGATCTATTGACATCTAGTAGCCAGTGTCTACAGATAGCATGCCTCTACAGCAGGTTCTGCCTAGAAGTCATTCAGTTCAAATAACCAGGAGTTGATAAGAAGAAACTAGCTTACAAAAACCAGTGGGGGGGTAATTCAACAGTTATGTTAATAGTAAATTTATAAAGAATATATGCTTGGATTTTAATTTTTAATCCAAATATATTACTTATACTATCAATTTGTGAAGAATTTGTTCATTTTCTTGCCAAATTTGTGCTCTTAAATTGATTACATTTTTATATTTTAAATACCTTCCCAAGCCATTTCTTCTGACTCATTCAGATATATGGTGTCCTCTAACAAAGATTTTAATTGTTCTTAATTGTGAATAAGTGTATTCATTCATAGTGTGCTTGTGTTCGCTTTAGAAAGCATGCAATCTCTTTTGCCTCTTACTGTGGCAGATATTATCTATCTATAGGATGACTTCCTGTCCTTTATCTCATAATATTATATGCATTTTGATCTCTCACGATATGACAGTCTTGGCACTTCATAACCATCCTTGTCTGCTCTGATTTCCCTCTGTACCTCTTAGTTATTCCAAAAAGTGATGTTTCTAGACAGCATAAATCAGATCCTCTAGAAGTGATTTAAGTAATATATTCAGAAGCTGATGGATTATCTCTAACCTCATCTACTAGATCAAACATGGGGTTGCATCTCTTGGGTGATACCTGATGCCATAAACTCATAAGTAAATTTCTGTTTGCTGTCACCTCCTTAACTTCCAGGAATGATGCTACACACTTCTCTCCTTCCTAGCTATTTCTATGCGTTGTGTGCAATGCATGCATTTCTCACTTGTACTGGGACACTGCTATGATGTTGCTGGCCTTCTGGTCTCAGCACCATCCCTTAATTTAGAATCAATGAAATTTCATGGGCATACTTTCACTCGCTTCTATCTACTCAGTTACCTCTCTAATCTAATTTGCACCTAAAGATCTGTGTCTAAGATGAAGTCCTCCCATACTGCAATGGAGTCAAGAATTCTGGCCAAAGCTCACAACTGTAGTTTCAGGAAACCAAGACAGGTTGTGTGGTCTTTCACATGGACCTTTACATAGTGCCAGGTCAATGGAGTGGCTTAAAGAAATGGTTTATTCTGAGATACAGAATGTCTAATCCAATGCATCCATAGCAGATACTTAAAGCACACAGGAGCTGAAATGATCCACTGATGTAAATAACTGCTTTCAAAAGCAGCAACAATCCAGGAGGCCAATTCTATTTTCTGCTTTCCTTAAATCTGGAATGATTGTATATATTGTCTGAAGTCCTGGGGTGCATTCTTGGCCTTTTATTCCACTTCTTTTTATCAAGCCCAAGAAAGCTATGTGAATGTTAATATGTGCTGAATAAATCCTGTGATCGCTGTAGCACATTGTAGCACCTTATAATGATGTGTTCACCGGCTGCCATGTCTCAATCCATTACTGCATTCTGCCCTCACCGAAATCCTTTATTTAATATCCATCCTGAATACTGGTGTTAATATTCCTGACTATTTGAATGCATTTCAGAGTTCATGAAGTGCTGTATCAAATGTTTTTCTGAACTTCAAATGTATTACATCTCCCACATTGCATTCATCTACTAATCTTGTAATTCAATGGAAAAAAAAAAAGCAATCAGATTTGTTTGGCATGATTTGTTCTGTGTAAACCCACGCAGCTTATTGCTCAATGGCGCTTAAATGATAAATAGTGCTCAAATCAAATTTTCTTATCTAACTTCTCATTTGAGTTCAGGAAACATGATTTTGTTCGTGTTATATACCTAGCTTCTAGGTCCTAAATATAGAGACCAGTATTCTTGTTTTCAATACTTTTCTTTCGTTTATTTCTTTTATTTATTTTGTTCTTACATCATTCCATTGTCTATTTTTTAATCTCAACATTTTTATTAGACATTATTCAGAGTATTACCCCTTTAATGTTAATTTCATTGAAACAAAATCTTAGAAAAGATTGATTTGTTAAAAGATACAATGAGTATGAACATAAATTTTAAGTCAAGCATCTTCTTAAGAATAAAGGGGATGTCTTCATCATATTACATAGCGTCTTTCTCAACACTCATCACACAAGAAAGTGCTGTGATTTAAGCCATAATAATGCTTAGGGCTTTCTTCACTTTCACTTGAACACTTTAAGTACTTATCATAGGTTTCAGTCTATCATAGTTAAAAATAAATATGCTAGAGTCCTAGTCACAGTATCCCACAGGGTAACCTTATTTGGAGGTTGGATCTTTACACAGGGAAGCTAAATTTAGGTTATGGGAATAAACCCAGATTTCAATATAACAAGTATTGTTCTAATATGGGGAATTTGAACAGAGATTAAAAATATATATATAGAAGAACATGTAAACACATGCAGGGAGACATGACCTCCAGAGGTCAAGAAAGGACCGTGGAAGTATGAAGTACTCAGTGGACACCAACCCTGCCAACACCCTGGTCTGAGATGTCTGGTCTCTAGTCCTGTAAAAGAATATATTTCTATTACGTAAGCCACCATTTGTGCTTCATTACTGAAGCCCTGAAAAACTAACTGTATCCTCGTAGTTTTGCTCTTGACATTATTCACCTTCCTCTAGACTCTTACACATTGAGATAAATGATTCTGGTTCTTGCTAAGCATGACTTTATAATTAAGTTCCACACTAGCCTGCTTTGATATATCATAGGAGTTAAAACACTTAAAGAAAAAAACATCAAAGATATTCCATACTATCCAGTTTTCCTAGTCTGAAGATAGACTATAGGATTATTTTTAGTAACTTGAGAAAATATCATTTCACATATCGTTCTTTTTAAAATAATTTTATTAGATACACTCTGTATTTATGTTTCAAGTATTACCCCTCCCCCCATTTCCTTCCCTCACCCCCTCTACTTGTTTCCACCAAGGTGCTCCTTCCCCCAATCACCCTTTCACCTCATTGCCTTGGCATTCCCCTACATTGGAAAAATCACACCCTCACTGGACCTAAGGTCTCTTCTCACATTGATGCCAGGCACTGCTGTCCTCTGCTACATATACAATTGGAGTCGTGGGTCTCTCCATGTGCTCAATGGTTGGTGTTTTAGTCCATGGGAGTCGTGAAAGGTTTGGTTGGTTGATAATGTTGTTCGTCCCATGAGGTTGCAAATCCTTTCTTCTCCTTGAGTCCTTTCTCTAGCACCTTCATTGGGGTTCCCATGTTCAGTCCCGTGGTTAGCTGCAAGCATGCACAGCTGTATCTGGATGACCCTGGCAGAGTCTCTAAGGAGGCATCCATTTCTAGTTTCTGCCAGGCTGCTTTGTTTCTCTAAGCATAATGGTAGTGATCAGAGATTTCCACGCAAGATTTAATGATAATGTCACTCTTATGAGGACAAGAGCTGATAAAACTGTCTTCATCAAAGCAATCAGGATCAAGATAGCCCAGAAGTGAATGCTTAGGTGTTGTGGCCATTCTTCATTTTTAAATGTTATTACCTCTAAATCCTACCTTTTCTGATAGTATAATATCTTGGACTATAAGAAAATTAAATCCATGGTAATTGTTATGGGCTACCATATAAAGAAAGGAGAAATAAGTTATTTTATAAGAGTTACAAAATTCTCCTTTCAGGTTTGCTTGTCCTGAACAGTAGTGTAAAAATTTTCTCACAAAACAACAATGGAATATTTTTGATAGGCTTTCTGACTCTGCCTACTGGTGAAGAGTTGATTTTTCCAAACCTTGGGAGTGAAACAGGACACAATTAATGCTATAGAGGGTCAATAGTGTAAGCTGAGATGGCCTCAGGCAGAAAAACTCTATCCCACACAAGGTAGGGACACAGGCAGATACTAAGGAGTTTCCTGCTATCAGTCTGGTCAAAGAGATCAAGGTCTAAAGTCAGTCACTGCTGGTAGGATCTTGTGACTCATCTCTATGGCCCTTTGTGGGCGTCAGTGTTAGGCTCAGGGTAAGAGGCCAGTTGTTAGGTGATATACCAAAAATAGCCACCCTCTCTACAAAAGAGAGCCTGAGCTTTGACAATCTCTACACCAGTTGGTTACTGTTGCTTAGAGCAAGTAACACAGAATAACACAACCCTCTCACTGAACAGTAAGGAATTCCAGTGTGTGCACTTGCTCAATGGACATTTGGCAAATACTTTTAATCAGTGTAGTCCAGAAGTTATTAAGTAAGCATTCACTGCTTAATTCTTAAATCTTTATATTATGTACATTTTCTACCATGCACATCTATAGGTATAATTACCCAATTTCTGTACGTCATAACAATTGGCATTATTAAACTTACAAATTTATTTGAATAAAATTATTCTGTTTTTCTAAATTACTTCTCTTGTAGATTCTCAAATACAGTCAGCACTACATGATGTGTTCTAATTTATACTCATCTCTGTGTCAGAAATATGTTGTTTAGTTTTATTTAGTTTGAGGGAAAGGATAACTTTCTATGAATCTGTCTTACATAGGAAGCACTTCATTGGACAAAATATTGATGTAATTGATTTTATGTAAGTATGCAGTGTTAATTCCTAGAAGATTTGTACATAGGGAAATTGGAGGGTTGAATATGTGGATTTCACAACACAGAACAAATTGAAACAAAAAATCTAGAGTCCATCCTAGTATGACTGAAGTAATAGTCTTTCGGTGCACAATACTATAGAACTAAAGAACTACAGAAGAAGTTCTGGAAAGAATTTTTTAAAATAATTTGATTGTCTTTCATGGTATTCTTGATAGTGAATTTTATCGGTAAGCATACAAGTTCATTTAAATGGCAGTGTTTTGGCCATTTTCACTGTGTACTTCCTTAGCAACAAATAAAGATACAAATGAGACCCACTCACAAATAGATGATGTTCAGAGTCAGAGGCTTTGGGGTGCTTTGTCATACCTCTCTCTTCAGAGCTCAGGGATCTAGGCAAAAGGGCAGAATCAGAGGTCATTGAGAAAGACTATAAGAGCCAAGGGTGATGGATAACTTCACCTTCAGCAAAGCAACATTATCCAGACAGAGCAGAGCAGAAGCATACATGGACTCACCGAGACAGTGACAGCACAAGATGAGGAAGACTTCAGACAGACAAAATTTTCAGCATGAAGAAGTGGAAGGGGGGTACATAATCCCACCCTAGTTAAGAAGATACTTGCAATAGATAGCTGCTGGGAGATGGAACATTGGTTTTGCTCAGTAAAGTGTCACTGGGTATATTATACATGCTGCGGGGCAAACTTCATACTCTATAGTATGCCCAACACAAATAATTGCATGTCATTTTAGTGATCTTTTATTTTTGTTGTTAAGAGAGAAAGAATGAGAGGTTAGGTGAGAGGATCAAGGGTGATTTGAGGGACAAGAAAGAATATGAGTAAAATATACTGCATGAAATTCTCAAAGAATAAATAAACACAGAAAAAGATTTTTAAAGATATTTAAGGAGAAAGAAAATAAGATATGGGAATTTTACATTTTTAGAACCTTCCTTTCATTAATGAACCAGATGTACATTATATTGTTCTTAAATCAGTTTATCTTCTTACTAGCACATTTAGAAAGAATTAAAGAAGAGAATTGGAATGTTAGGGAAATAAAACATTCATAATGCTTTAGTTAAAATGTTTAGTGTTTAAAGAACTACATAAAGGCTAGTGAAAGCTTGCCCACTTTTATTCCAGTGGTCAAATTTCAGATTAATTACTTGATAGCCCAAATAACGTGTGCTTTGAAGTTGTTTCTCTAAAAAACTGTTATCTACATTTAGATATCTATCTTAGAAAGCTTACCTGTACTCTAGAATTTGTTTCAACTCAGACTAAAGAAAGATGAAAGCAAAATTTTACTATTTAATGCATTTTACCATTTTACTATTTAATGCAGCTTTTCAAAACATAAATTACTTTTATTTAAGTCAATCAATCTATTTAAGTGTTTATCTATTTATCTGTCTCTCTACCCACCTATTTTACTATCTATTTGTTCGGGTGGTGGTGCATGAACGCCACAGCACATGCATGAAGGTCAGAGTACAGCTTGAAGGGGTTAGGTCTGTCCTTCAACCCTGTAAATTCTGAGGTTTGAGCTCAGGTAATCTGGCTTAGTAGGAGGGACCTGTATCTGATGAGCCATCTCACTAGTCCTAATGTGGTTTGTTTGTAGGGACTGTTTGTATTTGATGGTATGTATTTTAAAAGGCTGCATTTAAAAATACTCAATTGGCTGACTATTTAAATATACTTTGTTTTCCTTGATAATTATTGGCCCATGTAGACATTTTTATTTTTTAATAAAGATATCAAACTATCCTATAATGTTCAAGCCAACCTATTAGTAAATGAACCACAATCAAAATTTAAAGTACAGCACAAATTTGCAATGCCTTCATATTTCACATCCTAATTCATAAGCAAGCATCACCTGGAATATTTTATCAATATCATATGACTGTGATCAATTGTATATGCTTAGCCCAGGGAGTGGCAGTATTAGGAGGTATGGGGTTGTTGGAGTAGGTATGCCACTGTGGGCTTGGACTTTCATACCCTTGTCCAAGATGCCTGGAAGTCAGATTTCTCTTAGTAGCCTCGAGATGAAAATATAGAACTCTCAGATTCTCTTGCATCATGCCTGTCTGGACTCTGCCATGCTGTTACTTTGATAATAATGGACTGAAACTCTGAACCTGTAAGCCAGACCCAATTAAATTTTCTCCTTAAAGGAGATGCCTTGGTCATGATGTCTGTTCACAGCAGTAAAATCCTAACTAAAACAAGGACGTAGAAAGACTAAGAAAACTGAAAACATTTTTAAAATGAGTGGTTATACACTACTCTGAATATTATTGACAGAGGGTGTTAAGATGTTATCAAGCAAGTTAATTTAAGTACAAATGCATTTTATCAATTTTTCACAAAGTATAGAAAATTTTGCTTAAATTTAAGTTTGAAGACTATTTTTTAAGAACAAAGAAAATATTTCTGTGGTCCATTTCAAATAGAATAGCAGTGTTTGGGGAAAGGTTAGCTCAGTAGTAACACTAAAGTTTGCCTTGCAGGTACCAGGCCCAAGCTTGATTCCTGAATAAAATATGGCAAACTAAAGATTGAAAAGTCCAGTCACACACATGATCTTTTTTATTCCCACCATCTTTGCAAATCTGAGATGGTTTTACTAGTGATTTGGAATATAAACCTGTGCATGATATGGTTGCTACTCCCTTAGAAGAAATAGAACATAATAATTAAGATATGTTTATATAACACTTCCTAGTCTTCTTCAATATTGTGTTTTCTCAATCATGTGACTGATCCTGTTTTGCTTTAGGAGAAGACTCCTGTTCTCCCTTGAACTATGCATTGGGTTCATTAACACACAGTCACATGTTTAAGTAACTATGCAATGTGGTACTGAAAAGTAGAGTCTGCACATAGATATTTTCTTTGTGTGTGTGTGTGTGTGTGTGTGTGTGTATGTGTGTGAACATTAGTCTGGAATTTTCTCCAGTGGAAAAGAATCAAAAGGAACTTTTGGTCACATCCACTTGCAATTGCTGTTGTTTTAAATGTGCTTTATTTACTTCTTACTTCTTTGGTTTTCTATAAAGCGTGTTCCAAATGCAAGACTGAACAGCTTCCCAAAATACTGGTTCAGCAAAACATAACTGTAATAAGAATTCTTATCATGAGAAGCTTGGACACAGTTATGTCCAAGTTATGAATCTACTCGTGATCTCCTGACACCTCAACACAATGACATTTGCTATTTTGTCAGCTCATTAGACAAATCTAGTCATGGCAGAGGTAGTGTAGACAAGAAACATGACCTTGTTGAGTCCCCAAATTTTGTTTTTATTCATCCACAACACATTGCTTGAAATTTACTGAAATATATCTAAAGAAATTGGAACACAACTGGAAAAATGTATTAAGTGTCATGATATCTGAATCCTTCAGAAACTGAGAAGAAAGGACTATAGTGCAGAATTATTACAGTTCAGTCATAAATGATTCAAACTGTAGCTAATTAGGAGACTGGCAATTCATTCTGAGATGGCATTCAAGGGGTCTGAATGCGGCACCATTCTGAGTGATCACGACAACCCAATATTTTCCATTTCTGGGCTTTTATTTAGACTTAAATTTTGAGCATATTTAATTTGCTGTCACCATATGAATTTCATGTTTTCTCAAACTATAATTATAATCTTAATACAACCAAGCAAACTTAAAATAATCTTCCCAATAGTAACATAATTTTTAAATAGAATAAAGTAAGAATATTGGAGTCTATAGGCAAAAAGAAAACCTACCTTAAATATGGATTTTGAAATCACAGCTATTATATACATTTTCATTGAACATTCCAAAACCATCAATATTACTATAAAGGCACCCACTAGCCTAACCAGATTTTTCCTCTTAAACTATACTTTTCCAAAATTTTTTAAAGTGTCTAAGTCAGTCTCAGTTAATAAAATAAAATAAAGTCCTAAAAATAGTAGTTGAGTTCTCACTAAATTTGGTCAGCTTTCCGAAAAACTCAAGAGCAGCCATCCTCTCGTCATTCTCCTGGGCACTACCTATCTCTTCAGTATTAAATGTAACATAAACCATCTTTATGGAACTTGACTTCTACGAAATTCTTTTGCAATTGTCTAACATAGAAGTATGCCCTCTTTAAATGGATTCTTTCCATTTCTTGCCTACTTGACTTCTCCATGCCAAACTGTGCCTGGAAAACAGCTTGTTTGTTTCATATTTTTAAAAAAATTAAAGACTCAACTAGGCATTCAACTGCTTTTCTTCTGTTTGTTTGTTTGTTTTCTAATATCTTCCATCATTATATAATCTGGAAAGGCTGCATGATTGATTGAAAACAGGATTCAATTTAAAACTTGATAATATAGTTCAAAACTGATTTCAGTCGAGAAATATTTTTTGCTGCAATATAAAAAGAAATTGAGTCAGTTTTTAGAGTTGTGCCTTTAACAAGAGCATATTCTGTTTATTATTCTTAGGGAAGTAGCAGTTATCATCTGCAGAGCTGACAACCACGAGAATGAACTCACTGACGATAAAGAAATTCTTTTTGCAAACATAATATGGCATGAGCATCATTACTGACAGTGCTACTGCTGCTATCACAGGTTAGTTATTTTCCTATCATAACATGTTTAACTATGATAGGAGGGATATGGAAATCATAGACAGGTTTGCTGTGATAATCCAGATAATTTACTGAATTAGAATATTCATACCGTGTTTGAAAAAAGTATTAAAGCAATATAAGGAGAGATAATCTGAATGGCAAATGGCAACCCTCCTTACTATGTACTAATCTTAGAACTTTTTGTCCATGAATAAATTAATTAGCATTTTGCTCCGTGGGGTCTTTGGCTGTGTAGGAAACTGCATAAAGCTGAATAAGTAGCTTTTCCCAGAACTTCCCCATAGTCACATCCTAATCCCAGGAACCCATGAATTGTTCATCTGTTAAAAGGGACAAATGGCACATGAGTGAGAGGGCCAAGAGGGGAAGATTAATCTGGGTTTTCCAAGTAAACCCTAAATATAATCACAATTCTATTCCTTGCAGGAATCTAGAAAGATCTGTGACTGCAGAAAGGGACATAAACAGAGAGACAAAACTGAAATGTTGTTACTAGTTAAGAAATACTAGCATCCCCAGAAAATGGAAAAAGGCCTCTCTTCAAAGAAAGGTAGTATTTCTAGCATCTTGGTTGTTGCCCTTTAAGGCTGACTCTGAAATTCTGTTTTCCGGGATTTTAAGATTGTAAATTTATATTGCTACTAATGTCTGAGAAATTTGTTATAGTATCTACAGGAAGCGAGGCTAATGTGGTTTTAAGAAATGCTACACACTCAGTTTTCTGGGTTTTGATTTTAAAGCATAATTTCTCTTAACTTATTTGGAAGGTAACATTTTTTGTTTTATGAAGTTGTTAGATATATGTACATCTTCAACTACAGACAGCAAGCACTAGTGGATACAGCTTTTCATTTCTATTATCAAGATAAAAGAAAGATTGCTTCACTAATTTCTATGCTTAGTAGCCAATGCAGTTTAAATAGAAAATGCAAGAATCTTGCAAACATCAGAAACTAGACTTTTTTAGTCAATGTGAGAAAAGAAAGAAATAAGCATAAAAATGTTTCATTTTCTAAAATTTGTGACGTTATATTTTGAAAATTTTTATATTAGGAATACTTAATGCTAGCTGATGATTTAAATAGTTTATTTAAACGCTACCTATTAAAACAAGATGTATACTTGTTCTTACACATAAAAATTAGTGCCTTTCTTTTTTTGATCCTTTAGAACAACACAAGATTCCGAATGTTTCTATCTGACTGACTAGGACAAGAATATTAAAAGGGTAGGGGAAAGAACTCTATAGACAAAGAAAAGACTCCTCAATGTGGTTTCCATATAAAGACACACTTAGAAGTTTTCTATTTTACCAAGAGCTCAATCATGTATCTCAGGTTTCTGTTCAATAAATATTTCACAGGTTACTTTGAAATCTCTTAATTCCAAGTGCTGTAAATAGCCACGTGATAATAGTGGCTGTCCTGATTTTTAAGGCATATTCATCAGCCAGTGAAGGGCTAAGGGAAACACATACAGCACATTCAGTGAGATCACTGATAGACTGCTGCAGGAATCAGAATACTTCTGGAGGATGTGGACAGTGCCGATTTGTGTGTGTGGCAAAAAGATACTAAGAATTATCTTCACAAGTTCTTTCTTGTGCTGGTGAAATGCTTCCCTAGATTTATTTGGGCTTTAAGGGTTTTCTAAGAAATAATGTTTTTCTTTAGATTTTCTATGAAGTTGTTCTTCCAGAATAGTAACAACGTGAACACCATTCATTTCCTTTGCTTGGATCTGGCTAAGCAGGGGTGTTAGGACACCATTTCCTTATGGTTTTCAGCGTGAACAAAACAGCATGGCACACGCTCAGTGCTGTTGTGTTTGAATGAACAGTAAAACAAACAAACAAACAAACAAAATGAAAACGAGGCAGAAACTTTGAAATTTCCGATCTTTGAATCTTCTTTTGTACAATCCTATCACATTCACAGGCGTGTCCAAAGGAGATGAAGGACACCCTCGGTGCCGGCACTATGTCACACAGCAATTTCCTCAGATTCTATAACAGTTCATAAACAATGTTCCATTTCACCAAAGTTACAAAAGTTTCCACAGTTCCCTTTAGCAAGCTGAGGCTCACTCTTCATTTGTCAATGTGCATAAAAGCGGCTTAGAGCATAGCATGGTGTAGGCTATTTTTAAGCAATAAATGGTTTGAGTCATCTATTTTGTCCTGAAATGCTATCTGTAGTTAACTGCATTGCTTATAAATGGTCATAGTAAATTCGGCATGAAAGAGAATATTACAGAAAAGACAGCAGCAGAAGCATTAGCATTATCTAATATTTATATATGTTATCAACAGAACACAGCAGTGAGATATTTAAATGCATATCAATGGGTACCATGTCTAAAAATTACTATAGTACCTATTTAGTGTAGTGGATATTTTTCTTAAAGAGTGATTGCTGTAACTAGAACAGCATAATATGTGATTTAGTACAGTTAATTCTTATTGATTAAATAATGTATTTATGTACTGAAGATAGTGAAAGGAGACAGGTAAATTTTTTTTGTTTTTTTTTTTTCTTCATTTCAGTCCCAGCTTTATCACTTAAATGAAGATTCCAAAGGATCATAACATGTCATTATTTAAGTGAAATGGGCATCAACATATTTAAAAGTACCAACATATTTGTAGTACCAAAACAGCAAGATGGCACCAGGTACATAAAATATTACTGGCCTGTGACTCAGTTGGAGCCAGAGACCAAAACTGTGGCCCTCATTTAGAGTCATGGTGATTACTAAACTTCAGAGAGAATTGCCCACATTTATGGTGATTCTCTACAGTCATTTGTAAAGCAATATGGAACAGAAAGACCAACGAATGCAATTGCTAAATATTCTTTTTTTTTACAAGAGGTGCAAAAACAGTCATTTCTAACATTAAACTGCCATTTACAGTAGATTTTTTTGTACACCTGCAGAGACTCAGTAATGATGGGGAAATGCCCAAGGCAAATGGTCTCCAAGAAGATATTTACACAACGTGAAATCAGCTGTACCGTAGATACCCAGGGAAAATTATCTTACGTTATTATGAAATCGAACAAACAAGATATAGCTTCATCATACAGAAAACCTGTAGGACCCCATCCCAAGCCTAAGTAAAAAGGAGTCCCTCAGCTCCCTCTGCCCATTCACCCACCATCTTCCTGTTACAAAGAACGAATGTCTAGATTACTCCCACCCACCCTCAAATAAAGTGCGCAGGCCATGGCAGACCATAGAATAATGCAACAGGAAAAGCCCCCTTTTGTATTATTATTAATTAAAAAATAAAATACAAACAACAGAAAGAAAACAAACAAAGGAGAGAATTCGGAGATTCTCTGTATCTTGAAAAAAACAAGAGGCGAAGCACGGGGTGCCTTGCTTGAGTGCTACTCGTGTTAGTACACGTATCCTTCGTTGTAGGGGTGGGGGTTGCAGCAGCCCCCTTCTGGCATGTAGGTCATGCTCTCATCAAAGTGAGACAGAGGCACTGTGTCCTCTTCGTTGATGTGACGTTCCATGTCCGTCTTCAGCAGAGGGCGCTGATTATCGGGGAAGGCCATGGAGAAAAGGGCTTCCGGGTCACACACAAACTTGTAGACATATCTTTCTCCGGCCACCTGAGAATATCACAGAAAAGTCCAACGTCACCGTCCCCATAGGAGTAAGGGAGAGAGAAACAAACACAAATTAATAGATCAGCACAGATGGAGGGCAAAAGAGACTATGCAACTAAGTAATAGACACATCTTCCTGGGAGAAACATCCTTTGTGAGATAAGCCATGGTTCAATCAAGGGAAATACAAAATGTTGAGCTACAGTAATAATTAGCTCTATGAAAAGCTAGAAAAATCTGCAGTTTGCTTTTGCCTTTTTAACATAAACTGTATTTACACTGTCATGGGGGGGTCAATATCGTAATATAAGCAACTCACATTAAAATTTATGTTTTAAATGTAATATCTATGCTTTCGAAAATCTATCTTTAAGGGTTATGTTCCCATTTCTATTCTATTTCTACAACTTGCAAATTTTAAAAGAAAAAAACGTGCCTTATTTCTAAGAGTAGAGTAGTGATCACTGATTCCCAGGATGCACTGCTTCTTTTTTCCTTCATCTTTCCCCTGACACTGTGTATTCTCTAAGAAAACCCCAAAGAAACATAGCCTTATTTAAATGAAAGATAGAGCAGGAGGACATTATCCTGAGCACATCACTTTTTAAAATGAAGGCAAGATACATTAGATGAAGCTTAAGGATGTGTGTAAAGTGTCAAGTTGAAGTAAGAGGCGTTAAAAAAAAGTGAAAGGAATCTAAAATACACACTGGGAAGGGAGGAAATGAGAAAAGGAAATGTGTCAAGCGCCTGAAATAAAGGGGATGTAGCACAATTTGTAGAGAAAGACATGCCCCAAACTTAGGTTTTGGAGAGCAATGCCTCTGTAGAACATGATAAACAATTGAAGGAGACAGATGTATCTGCCATTAATAGACAATGCTAAGGAACTCAAGACCCAGGGGACCTTTGGGGGGAACAAAGGCAGTTCTTTGTGTAAAGTGAGACAACCTCCTCTCTCTCTCTCTCTCTCTCTCTCTCTCTCTCTCTCTCTCTCTCTCTCTCTCTCTCTCTCTCTCTCTCTGTGAAATATGTGTGTGTGTGTGTGTGTGTGTGTGTGTGTGTGTGTGTGTGTGTGTGTGTAGCTCACAGCTTCAGATAGTTGAAACAAATCTACCACCTCCTGTTTCTGTGTCAAAAGGTCTTGCTGGTTGATTTGTGACATGGGGAAGCAGTGTGCTCACAGTTTATAAACTCTCCGTGCATGTTTGGGAGAAAAGGGAGAACTGCCAAGGACTCTGGTGCTCTGGATTCAGAGTGAGAGTATTTGTTGCCCTGGATTTAAGTAAAAGGAACCACATTACAGTCCAAGTAATCTGAATTTCTAGAAGTTTGAAAGAGCCAATCCAGAGAGATGTTTATGAATCTGGACATGTTTCTTAAACTGCTCTTCAGTTCCCTGTCTTGAGAAATTGAAAGAGGAAGGGCCCCTCGGAAGGCCAGCTGTGATGCATAGAAAATTCTACCACAGTTCAAAGCAAATGGAGAGATCTAATTAACTCCCCTCCTTTAGATCTACACACATGCACACACACACATACACACACACACGCACACACACACATACACACACACAGAGAGGGGCGGGGGGGGGGGGAGTAATGAAGAAACTTCAAAAGTTAAAAAAGGCAGTTTCAGACAAAAGCCGAGAGATATATAATAAATCTTAGTTTTGTTTTCTCTTTATTTTTCAAAGTAGTTTCAGGAAATGAAGGTAAAACAAATGCTGTATTCAGCATGCCTCTGAGTCTTTTGTAGTCCACTCTGTTCAGTTTGGGGCTACAGAAAAAGAATTGTTTGCTTCAGGTACTGCACCTGTTTTGTCTGACACATTTGACACGCTGGGGTTGTCTTCACATAGATGTAATGTAATAAATAAAAACTATTTCATCATGAGGAATTTAACTGTACAATATGCAAGAGAAATCATTAAGTATCCCGGGGATTGCTGCATTCTGCTTCCTTTCTGAGAATGAACACTTCTGTGCTACTGCTGTATTTCCACCTTTAAGGCTGACATGCAGCGTGAATAGTGCCCTCCTCGGTCAGTGATACAGTCCTGGTGTAAGAAGCTCTGTAGACACAACAAAGATATATGCACCACAATGTTCATAGCGGCTTTATTTATAATAGCCAGAAGCTGGAAGGAACCCAGATGTCCTTCAGAAGACGAATGGATACAAAAATTGTGGTACATATACACAATGGAATACTACTCAGCCACCAGAAACAATGACTTAACCAAATTCTTAAGAAAATGGCTGCATCTAGAGAAGATCATCCTGAGTGAGATAACCCAGTCACAAAAGAACAGACATAATATGCAGTCACTGATAGTGGGATGCTAACACCAGAGGCTTGCACTCCCCCAGAAACAACTCACAGACTGTATGAAGTCCAAGAAATAAAGAAAACAAAAACTATACATATATTCACAAAACAAGAAGACTTTGACTATTCCCATGTTGCGTTTTGTTTTGCATGTACTTTACGCTTATTGCAACTAGTACATTTTCAATGCATACTGTCAAGCCCTTGAAAAAAATCAAGTACTGACTAAAAAACATATTCACATGGTTTTATGTAAAATTTATTTTAATGTCTGAAAAAACAGTACTGACAAAAATGTATAATTTTAAGCAAAAAAATGTTTAAAATCTTTAAAAAAAATAAAATAAAAAAAAAAGAAGCTCTGTAGAGTATTAAGTGAAGCTAAAGGCAACAGTGAGATGAAAAAAACACAGGAATTTTTGTGGAGCAACATATCAGAAGTAAACAGGTGGATGTGTTGTCAAAGTCCAGACATAGTTAAATTCCATTTCAACTTTTAAACTTTCAAAATGTCTCAGCAAGTAAATACGCTTGCTACCAAGTCTGACAACCTGAGTTCAGTCCCTGGGGCCACAGAGGGGAAAGTCAGGCCTGATTACTAAAAGGTGTCATCTGACTTGCACGCATTTATTGGTGGCACACACACACACACAAATACACACACACATACACACATTCACACACAAACATACCCAAACAGATACAATCATACACATACACACACATATAGACACATAGTTACACACATACATATAAATACACAGATACACACATAAACACAAACACACACAGATAAAGACATATACACACACACGTACAAACACACACATAAAACACACACATAAACACACACAATAAATAAATACAATTTTTTTTCTAAAATGTGAAGAAAGAATTGTGGTATATTTAACTCATTATATTTGTGTATGAATATTAAATTAAATTAATAAAATATTAAATATAAATGATAAGGCAAAAGAAACAAACAATCATATGCAGAATATAAACATTACTATATTAGTATATAATTTATGTGTTACTTAGATATTCTAAATATTATTACATGTTTAACTATATGTACACATATTTTATCTACAAAGTACAATAAACATTTTTCAGCATTTATTTCTATTTTAGAATTACTGAAATTAATAACCATTTAAAATGTTTTTCTTGCATTAACCCATTTGGTTATTTTTATTTTATTCTTCAGGCTTCTAATTCAATTTCTCTTCCCCTATGGCAAAAATGCCTAATTAAGATTTTAAGCCAATAAACAAATACAGTCATCCAGACTTGAAATATAAATCTCCATTATAAGGCACAGAGTTTCACTGCATAAACTATGCTACCATTTACTTAGCCACAAGGAAGGTCCATACAGTAAGAGATATGAAGAAAAGGTCAGAACATTTTAGTAAGAAGTCTCATAGAAGTCATGAGTGTGCTTTAAAATAGCAGGTTGTGCTTATATGAAGGTTAAAAGAACTTGCTAACAGTCTAAGGAGCCCGGATAGGTTACTAGCCACATGCAGACTCCAAGTTTTGCATGTTGGTGTGATAAACAACCTCCCTTCCTTGTAGCACACAGCAGCATCTGAAAAGTTGGTCAGATATAGCATTCATGTCTTACTGTATGGTTATACAAGCCACAAACCACATAAGGCTGAAGGAAATAATAACAAATATCCAAATGTTTTCACTTTATATATTCATTTATTCATGGCCTCCCTTATAAATGTTGTATTTTAAGTACATTTTATCTTTTTCCATGTTTTTGTATTTCATGCAAAATAGCTTTTAAATATTAAAATAAGCTCATTCAAATTAAAATATATTGAACTTTGTTCTACCAACCAAATAAAATGAAACATTTATTTTAAGTACGTGGTTTGGGATATTAAACTGTCAAACGATAAAATCAGGCAAGATACCAAGCAAGAAAAAATGCTTTCTTTTTCTAATAAGAACAAGTTGTGCCTGAGTGTTTTAAGAATCAGAACAAGAAAAAAAAAATACAAGCATTTCAAAATTGTGTGACTCTGAGGTCCAATAAAATTACAGCTTCTAGAGACATGACGATCCAGTATCAATAATGAAATAACCTGGTTATCATGTGTAGCCAAGTGGAAGCTTCCAGTAAGATTATCACTTGGTACACACCACTATACATTTATCTCCAATGTATAACTTGGAAACCTGTTGGCAACATCCCAGTGAGTTTTATTGTATTATCACCTCACCTTTTGCATGATTCCCTTCTCATAATAGTATCGGAGAGAACGGCTAAGTTTGTCATAGTTCATGGCTGGCCTGTTCTTCTGAATGCCCCAACGTCGGGCCACCTGCCACCAAAACAGAATCATATTGTTAGGGTTGAGTCTTAAACTGACTTACACACACATACACACACACACCTGGGGGGGAGAAACGGAGGAAGGGAGATTTCATAAATGTATAGCTTCTAAACTACAAAAACATCTCTAAATCTAAAACGTAAAGAAATAGCAACAGCCTTCGTGCTCTGAAGTTCCCGTGTCCTGGTTTAAACCAGGCTTACAGTTCTCTCTCTTCAACGTCACAATAGCATCCTTTGTCACCATTGTTTTGGATAGAAATTAAATGGAAATAAGGGAATGTGTTTGCATCACGAAAGAACAGACTGCAATTCACCAAAATGAGGCAGATTTTCCCTTCTGCCATACACTAGCAGTTCTTTCCTTCCTGAACTTTCAGACAAAAAAATAGCCCAGATTAGGAACTGCTTAATGATCCCTTTGTAAAGGTGTTTTATTGCATTTGTGAAAAGGGGGGGGGGGGCTCTACTCAGTTTATACCAAAGAATGGCCAGCTGGCAGTGTGCCAGCAGAGGAAACAGTATGCCAATTAATAAGTTCAACTACAAACAATTGCTGTTGCCTGAAGCAGCATCTATGAAAACTACAGCCAATCCCAAACTGGAAAATTAAGCTCATTTGGGAAACATTAATTGGATGCTAAAAATAAGGTGGAAGTGGAAAAGTCACCATGTATACGAGTTTTTTTCTTTTAAAGCAGAATGTCCACAGTGTGGCTTAGTAAAGGTCTCAGAAGTGTTTCAAATGGGACTGTCTTAGAGCACTGGGTGTGGCTAAGGCAGAACTCTCTAGTGGAGCTCTGAAAACACTTCTCCTTCCCCCTTCTCCATCACACTGGACTGATGCAGGCATAGCGAGAGAGGAGCCTGTTTCTCTCACTCCAGTGTAAAGCCCTATCATATTGAGCCCCACTCTTTGGTGAGAAGAAAGCAGGCACAGCCTCAGTAAGGCCATAATACATTCTCTAACAAAGCACGAGCTCGTGTTTCCCTGAAATTTCAATTTGTGTCCCATCCAAGTCCTCACAATCGTCTCACTGCTCCTGTCTTCCCTTCAATAACAACCTTTCTGTCGCACGCACACACCCCCACCTTTTAAGTAACGTGTGTTCTCGAACTAGACAAATAATGGGTTTGAATCCCATGGGCTGGTACACTGTTCTGTGAGAAGAGACAGGACTGAGCAGGGACGAGGCTATCGGTTCAAGCCAGCAGTCACAGTGGCAGGTGTGCCTTAGTTTTCCACGATCTTTACAGTGAATGCTCTAAGCAGTTGAGAATGGAGCGGGAACAGGTGGCCATGTGAAATAAATGCAAGCTGGGCATGGTGAGATATGCTGGTAATTCCAGCACCTGGGAGCTGAGTATGAGACTAAGGCTACAGCACGACCATGAGTTCTAGACCACCCTGGGCTATGAGACCCTCAAATGGAAAACAGAAGGGAGATGAGGGGAAGGAAGGAA
This sequence comes from Micromys minutus, assembly GCF_963924665.1. Taxonomy (NCBI): domain Eukaryota; kingdom Metazoa; phylum Chordata; class Mammalia; order Rodentia; family Muridae; genus Micromys; species Micromys minutus. The sequence continues at coordinate 184,662,382 of NC_137969.1, read as the reverse complement.
GGAAGGAAGGAAGGAAGGAAGGAAGGAAGGAAGGAAGGAAGGAAGGAAGGAAGAAGGAAGGAAGGAAGGAAAGAAGGAAGGAAGGAAGGAAGGAAGGAAGGAAGGAAGAAGTTTTGTTTTGTTTAAAATATTTCAAAAGTGTTGCGAAGGATATCAATGTGCTCAATAGAGACAACTGTACAGCACGCAGATGTGAAAAGTTCTGCTAAGCAACAACTTCTGAAAACATTCAGTGAGACTTTATTAAAATTTTACCAGAATCCTCTGCAATGAACGTTAAGGTACTATAGAAATCTCTGGAGAAGTGACACATCTGTTGCACACACCTAAAGAGATGACTCTAAGAGTTTGCTTCCTACAAAGCCAAACTGACTCTCAGCATAATAGATTATTAGTCTACACATAAAGAAAGCCTGTTTTTAGACTTTCCTTGTGTCATAGCTGACATAAAATTAAGGTAACAATAAATAACAATATGTGTATAAAATGTAGAAAAAAAGAGACTAAAATTAACAGGAAGCCTAAGTATCTTCCAAACCTTTTTGAAACTAAGTTCACTTGGTCTTCATAAGTGCCAACTATGCCAGAGAGACAATCACTCAAGGCACAATATTTGACATGGGGTCTCAAGGTGAAAACAATACTTTCAAAGGGAGGTTATGCTGTTAGGAAAGTGCATCCAGGGTATCTGGACTTGGTACTCCCCATCACTGCCAATGACAGAAAATGAGTCAGTTTAATAGTTTTAGTATAACTTTATTTGTTTTATTATAATAATAAATGCATAGTTTTGGTGTTGGAACTCAAGGCTAGCATAGCCCCAGGGACCTACATCTCCCAGCCCGCCAACTTACTTTGGAAGATCATGTTTAGCTATGGAACAGTGAACCTGGGGTCTGGCAATCTGACTCCCCTGATGTTCAACTAGCTTGAGCATCCTCAAAAACTTTGGCATTGAATCCAGCAGGTGTCTGCGACATTAAAGAATGTTTCTGGGAACAATGGCCTAGGATGACTGATTAATTTGGAAATAATAAACCTTTATCTCAGATCCATAAAAGAGAGAGAGCTGTGTTTGCTCTTGGTATCCAAGCACACAGAGCAGATAAGCCTGGCAGATTTTGAACTTCAATTATTATCATTTAAAACTGCCAAGTGAAACATGTGACAATAAATCATGTGAGTAGTAAAGTATGATGGCTTCCAAGTCATCACTTGTGTGGGTGTCACCACTGAAGATCTGTTATGTAGTGGAGAATAGAGAGGACCTGTGGGCCGCAAAACTAAAATCATTCACAGGCTCTTTCCAAAGAAGAAATGGGAAGAAATAAACATGGTCATCATCTGATATATATGATTGTTAAAAATGAACTAGACACCAATAAGAAAAAGGATATTTAACATTTTAGGTTTAGGGCTTTATTTGTTTGTTTGTTTTTTGGATGTGTGTGTGTTTGTGTGTGTGTGTGTGTGTGTGTATGCACATGGTTGATGATTGGTGTCTTCCTCAATCAGTTTTGACTTTATCTTTTGACACAGAATCTCTCAGTACATCTGAAACATACAAATTCAGCCAGAGTAGGTGGCCAGTGTGTCCCAGAATCTTTATGTCTGCCCCTAGAGGGCTCGGATTAAAGGTATATGATGCTGTACTTGGCTTTTCTCATGGCTTCTGGGGACAGATTTGAAGTCTCGTGCATGTGCAGAACCATATTACTTACTGAGTTGTCTTCTCAGGCCCTAGGGATTGCTATAGATCAAAAGCACAGGAGACACGTAGTACCTATTGCACAATTCCTAGTGGGCTTGTTGCTGTTTGGAAATAGTCACCTGACTGAATTACTGGGACCCGTTATGGATTCTATACATCTGTAGCAACAAAGCTATTGAACCATCAGGTATATGGAACAGACATAGCTGTGTATCTTTTTCACATTTAAATAATAAGAAAACTCAGAATGGGTCGGCACTAACTGGTCCCCTCGTCAGATCTTCCATTCTTTTACGCAGACTCAAACACATAAACCGGACAGGTTGTTTAAGGGGCATAGCCACTCGCAGAATGTTGTCTCTCTTGAGTGTCTGGAACTTTACTGACATCATTCAGTAGTGTCTCCTGCCCTAACAAATATGACAAATGTCAAGTGTTCTGTTTCTGCTCAGTTTATTTTAAGCCCAGGTGGAGGAAAATGCCTGTTTAACAGACATAAAGCCACAGTGAGCTTCCACAGCCTGAGACTAGCTTTGATTGTTAAAACCATGCATTCCCGTCATGGTAAAGGGCAGGCATTGTTAATCTATGTTGCCTGCACCATAGTTTGATGGTTCTTCACTTACATCAATGAAGTTCATCTAAAGAAAATCAAAGTTCCTTCATTGTCATATGGAGCTCTAAATATACTAGAAAACTTAAAACCCGAACAATTGGCAATGGTTTTCCCACTCCCAAGTGATTGGTGTGTGTGTGGTGTGAGGCCAGTACTCTACTACAAAACTTGTCCTCTGAACAGATGTATCCTCTTGCATATGGGAAGACGCTGTGGCATATAATGAGAAAGACCAGGGAAGAAATTATTTTACATTGTTTTGACCTACTTACAAATTTAAAATATGCCTATGCATTTTTAAATGTTTTAAGCCCCTTTTTAACATATTAATCAAATCTGCTTATACTATAGAAAATTTTGGTTTCCTACTCAAACTCTACTTAGACTTACCTCTTCGGGCTCAATCAGTTTAAATTCCATGCCTCGTCCAGTCCAGGCAATGAAATGAGAATTTGAAGGGTCATCCAGAAGAGCTACCAAAAACTGCCAGAGCTGAAGGGAGCCTCGCCTCTGGTAAGTGGGTCCTTCCCGGTACATTCCTGGCTCTTGCTTAATGTCCCCTACATTTTAAAAACAAATAATTGTCAGCAAAATTATGCCATTTGGATAAAATTTAAGTCAGGTCAATCATGAAAATGGCTAAACACAATCACTTTATTTTAGTGGTAAACAGCACCATTAAATGCAGATTTAAGGTAATCCGATGATTAAAAGCAAACCAATAATTTACACAAATTTGCAGGTGACATACGATAGGTATTCTCATGAACCCAAATGTCCACCAGTAAGGAGTAAATTTATAGCCCTCCTTTTCTCATAGCAACCTAGTCCAGCCATCCATCCCTCACGCATGTCTTTACAGTCATCACATCCAGTCACGCTTGTGTGTTTGTTAGAGCCATTTCTCCAGCTCTAACCCTAAGAGGGAAGTAATCAGCTCTAAGCAATGGGCATTTTATTTGTATCAACTATTTTCTACAAACTATAATTTGCAAATACCTTATTGACCCACTCATAACCAGCTACTGAAAATCTCAGTGAGCCTATTTCAAGGGAACTTTAGTAATATCATAAAGTCTATGTGGCCTGTACGTTGTATAAATTAGGAAGCTCTCTCTAATGAGAATCAGTAGTGGCAGGAGCATTCCACCTACTGTCCCTCCCTCCAGAAGCTACTGCTTTGTCACTGGGCAATAAAGCAATGAACAACAACACCTACATGCGTCTTGTTCATTTAATTTTGTTTGTTGGTCCTTTTTTTTAAAAGGCCAACTTAAGATGGTATATTAACAACACATTCTGTAAAATAAAAAAAGTTAAGCAAACAAACAAACAAACAAAGAACTGTGCAGAACGCTTGGCGTTCCGACCACTGCTCGTCTCCTTCCAGCTGCCATGCTTCTCAGAACTGAACGAATGAGCCTGCAGTGGGCACTGCCTAGCTAATGGCCACAGAGAGGTCAGGGTTGGTGTGCAACTTTCTCCTCTCTGTTAAAGAAACAATTCAGGAAGGCTAGATCCACCCACCTCTATTCCCGCTAAGTGTGAACTACAAAATAAACGTAAATCACAAACTTTCGAAACATTTCCAGTAGTTGTTAAGTAGAAATTCACGTGGTCTCAAGATCAGGAAAAAAAACACAATACTTTAAGAGGCACAAAACCAAACACACATAATTGTTCAGCCAATAGCCCCTAAAAAAATCACGCAGCCCTTTTGTTCTTAACAAGGTAATTTAGGAGTGTATTCATGTCAACTTAAAATCAGTTTTATTTACCTCAGATTTTGCCTCCTAATACTTATGTTTTTTTTCATGAAGGCAAGTGGATAATCATGCTGACACAGTGGAGCCTCGTAAATGTAGTTTTTAGAGTGTTGCTGCCTATAAATGTGATTTATTCCATTAGCCACATGGGAAAAATAACCATTGCTTTTCTTTTTATTCTCCAGTAATTAAACAATGCAAGGCAATACTATCTTTAATATACATGTGCATGGGTGTGTGTGTGTGTGTATGTGTGTGTGTAATACATATTTAATATATAATTAGATAACAGTCAAAGACAGAAAACAAGAACAACCAGGTTCCTAGCATTCTATTTTGAAATAGTTTTAAGATAGTTTTCCTCCTTGTATGCCCTTACTAAGTTTAAGATTATTTTACATGTGAAACTCAAAATAAATGAAAGGAAGCAAGGACATTCCAGAAAGCAAGTTTTAAGCTCCGTGTTAACAGAAAAAGCCACATTTTAAGAATTGTGATGGTGTGCTGTTAGTGGCAATTAACACAATTCATACTTCTAACACAGAAGTGTAGATACTGTAGAAGAAAACAAAAATACGTGGTGCCCTCTGTGCTTTCAACTATACAACCGTAAATAAATTGAGCCATCTTAAGGATAGCTTAGGAAATAGATTCACCATCCTTCCCACAAGCTACAAGAGCAGCAAGCTTAGGAGCTAAGCCCTCAAGAACTAATTACGAGATTGAACAGAAATCTGAGCATGCACTTTTGCTGTTTAAATAATGACAATTAAAAACTCTGAGAGCGCCCAAGTCATTACAGTCTAGATCCCAAAGTTTTTGCAATCAGCTAATCAGAGGGCCCCCGCTCATTTCCTGTTTGACAATCAAAGCAGCAACTATGGAGACCACTCCGAAGAACCACTAAATGAATTAACCGTTCACTTTTCCCCAAAGCTTCCTTGTAAATGTCGGCTTTTGCCACCACGCTTGTCAAGAAATAAGATTGTATCTAGTTTGACGCTCTTTTCTAATATCGGAGACCTTTTCACTGCACTAGCGAGAGATATTTAAAAGGTAATGCGTTCCTAACTTCCTTTTAAGCAATTACAACATAATGCTACATTAGCAATGTACATCTTCCTCGGTGGGGGTGTGGGAGCAAGCAATCAGTAGACTCAATGGGCAGTTATGTTGTTCCTGTGCTCCATAATGCATCTTTTCATGAACAATAAAAAGAAAGGGCCTGCATTAGTCATCGGTGCATCCACAGAAGCATGCTTTCTGGTCTGCTTTGTTAATTACAGGATCAGCTTTCAGTAAATCTCAAATAACAAGCTGCATGTGCTCCGCAGGGCAGTGGAAAGATGCCCTGCTCTACACAGAGCGCAGCAACAACGCTGGTCTTCTCTCCCGTCTCCAAATAAAAGGATTCTCGCGGAACCTAAGAGGGGAAGAACGGGGAGGAGGAAGAACAATAATGTCCAGTAAGGGCACGAGCACTTAGTGCATGACAAATGGTGTGTATAGAAACCCCTAAGTACAAACGTCAACGGCTTTCAGAAATGGAACGAGTGGCTTCCGGTCATAAAATCAAACTGTAAAGCGAGAGAAACCCACCATCGAACTTCTCCGGGACGACACAGGTGTCATCGTAGAACGGCCTGGGACCCTTCTCAAACATGCAGCCTGTGGGACAAGAACATTATATGTTTATTTAATTTAGGTAGAATATGAAATTATACTCGAAAGTTCTTTAGCCACTGGCACAAAAATTTGTCTTGAAACGGACTCTGTCACCTTCCAGCCACTTGATATTGGACATAGTTTGGCTCCTTGCCCCGAGTTTTCCATCGATCAAGCGGGGCTGAGCGCAGGAAAGCGGGTGTGAGGACTGCATGGTTTTCATGACTCCAATTTAGAGGGGCGCCAGAGCACAGTGAGATACAAACATCAGTGATTTATACCTGCTGACCTAACAGAGACCTCACAAAAATACTGGCAAACCTATGCTTAATAATGCATCGTTTTATTTTCTTTGTTTCATGTAAAGTGAATTTCTGGTCTTGTCCCTGGCCTTCTGAGACACAGTTGGTTTACCTTTTACTTCACTGTAGAAACACCTTGGAAGGCTAACAATCTCCATTTTAAAATATTTTTTAAGGTACTGTCCACACACATGCATGAGCATGTGTGTGCACATGTGTGTCTGTGTACATGCATGTGTGCATGTGTGTTGTGTTCATGTCAGTCATAGCATAGCCCTGAAGGCTGAAGGGCAACTTATAGTAGTGGCTCTCGTTCCACCATGTGAATTTGTGGATTGAATTGAACTTGCAAGGCTAGGCGTCAAGCAACTCCACCCACGAAGTCATCTCTCCAACTCTGTCTCATAGTTAGTAGGCAAGAGAGTAAGAACCAAGAAACAGGGTGTTATTGTTGCTTTGTTTTGAGCTGTAAAATAACTCACCTCATAGAAAATGTAAACATAAACTGATAGCTTTTCATAATTCTTCTCTCTCTCACAAATGCTTGATTTACCTAATTGTCACCTTTACTTATAGGAAGAAAATTCGTACAACTTAACCATAGCTTATTTCTTAAATGCAAGGTTCTCTGGCAGTTTTGTAATATGAATAACATCAGCAGGAATAATTATACTGCGTTGGTGCAAAGCTTTTCCTCTCAAGTATTTTACATGTACTGACTTCTGCTATCAGTTAAATGTCTATTAATATCATTCATATAAAATCATGAATACTAATCCTAGCTGAAAAGGTAGTGTCTATGGCAATTTTACTGAAGAAACATGTAGATAGTTCCCAGAATCCTTCCATGGATCTAATTCCCAGATAATCATTTCATGTCTCTTAGATGTCAACATCTATTAGAGCAGAGTATTCTACCGTGGTTACCTGAAATAAAAACTCTGTCTCTATACAGCTTATGTGAACCCATTCTTAATAATTACTTTTCCAAAAGATACAAAATTCAGGACATTGAAAGGCAAAGTCACACTACCATGTTTTACTTCAAATTGTGACTTAGGCTTATATGATCATAGCTGAATATTTTCCAAGATGCATGTCAGTAGAGTGCAGTAAGGTGGCTAATCTGTAAGGAGCTGTTTCTAGTTGAAAGACTTAAAGTCACTGGCAGAACACAACTGTGGGTGTGGACGAAAGTCATGCTCACAACCAAACACAAGTTACCAAGATGTGAAACACTATCTTTCATCTTCAAATGATAGGGCCTGGGGTGTGCTTATTTCACCTTGCAGGGAACTGAGCCCACAGCCTTTGGTACATTGACCAAGCACTCTGCCCTTGATCATCCTCTAGCTCCCCAAAAGTATGTATTATGTATGTATGTGTATATATATACACATATATATACACATATACATATATACTTATATTTATATATATTCATTTATTTATACATACTTATATATATAGTGTTTTTGAAACATAACTGCAATTTCCCAAAGCACACAATGAATAAGTGGATCCATATTTAGAATGTATGTTTGTGTGATTACTTTTAATGTTACTTATAACCAATTTTACAAAATGGAGAACTTAACTTCTGTTCTGTTTGGATGAGCCAGGAAGCCTTCTTGCCTCATATAAATGGAGTGGCAACTAGGCACTTCTGAAAGAAGAAAAAAAAATTGTTGTAGAAAGGCAGGTTAGAAGGGAAGAGCAGGTAAAAGGTACATAGAACAGAACAGAAACATCAAGAGCAGCAATGATCCAATCTGTCAGAATGGGAGGACTTTAAGAACTTGAAGCTAAATATACCACAGTAGAGGCTGAATCCCTTCAACCAGCAGCCAACATAGTTTTACCAACTCAACTCTGCTGAAGTGCAGCTGCACCATACGTTGTCACACCAGCATGTTTAAGGGCAAATGGGATATATCTTTATGTCTCACAGTAGTCTCTCAATGCACGGTGCTAAATGGGTCAACCGTGGGTGAGTTCACAAATACTAGACACAAATTACTAAGAAAAGACAGAATAATTAAATCTCACAAATTATCTTGGTAATTTTGAACTGTTTACCACAGATAATAGCATGTCTGGCTTTTCACTTTTATTAAGACTAGAGATCATGTTCAAAGCCAATGGAGGGCCAGTACACATAAGCAATTTTCTAATGCATGTGCCAAGCAAAGGCTTCCCCTATAGGACCAAGGATTCTGGAAGAGAAAGCTAAGCGGCTAACTGTGGACCTGGCTCAGGTGCTGACTCAGAACTCAGCACGTTCAATGCTTTTTACATGAAAAAAATGAAATAAATATGAAATGGGAGACAAAGGACTGAACTTCAAGTACTTACTATTTTGTAAGCTATGCACATTTGGACAAACCTTCCTTTACATGTATTGCTATAAAATAAAGGGTTGAGAGATGTTTCCTGATTTCTACTGTGGCTCTCCAATTTCCTCGTAAAGAGTATGGGTTCATCCCAAAACCAGAGAAAGATGTACATCAACCTCCAAAACCAGGGTCTTCTCATATTTTAGGAGTCTCTTCTGAGCCCTAATCCCTATTTCTGTACTTCATTTTAAAACATTTTCCTTAAACCTAATTCTTCAAATAGAAGGTTTCAATTTCCCAACTTAGCCCTAGTTTTGAATGTGTTAATATTTGAGATCAAGCCAATTAGATCATCTGTATGTTTTACTAGACTTTTTGAGTAACATTAAAAAAAAAAACCTAAATGTGTACCACAAATGTACTATTTAATTAAAACAAATCCACTTTCCCACTGCCTGTAATCAAAATATGCCATTCTTAAGGTATGAATTTTAAAAACCTTGTTACTTCAGAACTGTTTATCTACGCAGCCTTGTAACAATGGGTAATCAGTACCTTTTATATGGCTTGGTTTTTCCCCTGATCTAAAATTTTCCATTTTTAAAGTCAGTAAATGGGGGGAGGGTGATGACAAATGATAATATTTTTGGTCTAAGGTCTACAAAATATAAGCATTTTTTAATAAAATACTTTAATCCATGTTTTTAATCTAAAACATCATACCAATAAGCCATGATTTTAACATTTTTAAAAGTATGGATTTGGTGGTACCTACTTATAATCCTAGTATTCAAGAGGCTGAGGAAGAAAGCTTGTGAAGTTGAGACCAATCTTAGTTACATAGAGAGACTCTGTCTCAGAAACAAAAGCAATTAGAGCCAAGGAGGCAAGAGGTTGGGCAGGCATCTTAATAGTTGAACCTTTGCATAGCATGCACAGGTCCCAAGGTACAACCTCCAGCATTCAAAAAATAAAATTAAATACTTACATAAAATAAAAGTACATAATAAATTATAGCTTACATGATGAAGATAGCGTAAAACTTACACACACATTTTTTTCTATAACGTAGTTCATATAATTTATTACGTAGTCCATAATTCTGAATCTATAAAGGTAAAGTGCATCTCTTCCTGACAGTATTGATAATTGGCCGAATAGTTAGCAAGCCACTTTATCCCGACTTCAAACTAATGACCAAGCTTCACATTAATTTTTAATGTTATTCTGATCTATTGCCAGGCAAAAGGTCCCTCCAAACAGCTGGGCCTGGAATGGACAGTGTTAATGGTTACAGGCAGTGTAACAGCTGCCCAGAGGCGAGCCTTCTGCTGTTCTGATGTCACCATGCCACAACCACGCTCTGACTGCTACACACCTGGGGCATGGCTGGAAACACAGCTGGCAGCTCTGGAGGCAGCTAGAGGAAAAGAGAGGGGCTGAGGTCTATTCCATTTGGTGTGGCTAAAGATACACTTTCTATACCAGGGCATGAGGAAAAGGGGGCCAGGAGGACATTCAAACATTTCCAAGGAACCCAGAAGTCAAGGCTGAAGGAAACATAGAGAATATTCTATCATAGTGTAAAATTAGCTTAATCCTGGAAAACCAGGCACTTTATGTAGAGTTAGTCTAATTCTTCTGCCTCTAAAAAGGAGCTGCTGACTCTGTTGCTTCTCTTACACTGTGGTGTTCCTTGAGAATTGTAGCTCTTCATCTACATATTTTAAAAAGATATTTCTAAAATCAAGTTAAATAAATTTTAAATTTATTTAAAAATAAGTGACACATAATAAGGCCGAGGCCAGGATCTTCATTACAGTTCTCAAACGAACAACGTGTGATTTACATTTTTACAAGGGCATGAGTAGCAATTTATGAAGAGAATTGTGCTTTTCCAATTCTTACCATTTATTACATGAGAGCAAATAAAATTAACAACTAATTTTTTAAAGGCAAGACCTTGGCTAGCATTTTAAAATCTACTCTACCCTTAAAACGAATGCCATTTATAAAGTCCAGAGAAGCCGGATTTTTTTCTTTTTAAATAAAGGACAGGGCTAGGAGGTTTATTCACATAGAATAACTAAAGTCATGTTATTCTAAAGTGATAAGTTAATGTATGACTATCAGAGTGGGTTGGACTCTAATCAAATTGTAGAAACATTTCCAAAGTGATTATTCAATCAAATGACTAACATGGTTAATTAGGGGCCGTAAACATTGCTCTGAAGTTCATCAAAGTAATGACTTGCCCAGAAAAAATGACTGCTAATTAAATTGCCTGCTGCTCTCATTTCTACCTTATCTAATAAAAAAGTACAACTGGTGCGATTTGGCTCAACTGCGAACCGAACTGGCTAAGTGGTGACTTCAAAGGTAGACATTGGGTGACAGGGACAGAGGTGTTGCGGTGCAGAGCCTTCCACTTGCCCTGTGGAAGAAAGTCCAGTGCAAGAGAAACCATCAACTGTAGACTGGCCTAAGAAGCATGCTAGAATGGCAGGACATTGATACCAACTTATCTAGCATCCTCTGGTTATAATTTTAGGGTTATAATCACAGCACAGTAATTGCCAATGACCATGTTATCATCTACTAGGTGCAAATTCAAGTCTGAGCTCTCTCATTCCATGGGAGTGTAGCTTGGTGTGGGTTGGTTAACAGCTCTTTCTCAACCTTATCATCTGTAAAATTCGAGTGCCACCATTACTTTTAAAAGGGCTGTTAAGAGGAACATATGGAGTAAGTTGTACATAATGTTGCCCCTTTGGTTAAGCTGCCCAGATCAGCACTGTATTTTGAAGTAAACCTTTATATTGTAAGGCAAACAGAGAGATAGCAACGCCTTAGTTTCTTGTATATGTATCTTGATCTGAAGTGATATTCCATTTCAGTATATACAGACAGTAAGAATTTAGACTATAAACATGGATTTCAATGTCTCAATTTCCTGTTTTTAAGTCACATGAACTACTTGATTTGCTGGTTACTAGTGAGGTTATTCTGGAACAGCCTATGTAAATTTATCTGTTAATCTATGGTATCTAACACATATTGATTGTACAGTCATCATGAATTTATGATTAAGCCAGAGTCTCCATCAGACGTTTTTAATACGCGAGGATCTCTTTGAAATTCCCCCTCCAAATATTAACCCTTGTTGTTTTTTCTTAAATAACGCTGGCCTATGAAGCTTAAAAGTCGGTCTAGAAATTGGATTACATAAATTGAATTTAGGACAAAGGATTTTTATTGCTGTAGAAACTTGTGGATCAAAGAGTTCTAAAACATGACATTAGTGTTGACCAAATCAGCTCCCAGAAATCACAGCGCCTGTAATTTGTTACAGATGAACTCTTGTGGCAATGAAAGCTGATCTAATATGCTGTAAAAATTCAAAGCAGTGCAGTGTTGCTGGCAACTCAAAGCTTCGCCGTATGGGTGGAGTCAAGAACAAAGAATGCTATCTCTCCAAACAGCCCTGTTGGGTTAGGCTTCATGTAGTATCCTTACTAAAGAGATCGTACTTGAAGTGATACCGTCTCAAGACACATGAACAAATAATTTAGAAAAGAGTGGCTTCTCCATCCTGGCCTAACAATGTCAAGCTATTCTTGTAAATACAGTATGAATCTAGGCAGATTTATCGAAGGTTTGACCATAAAGTACAGCTCTGAATTTGCACATGTAATATGCCAGGCACTACTTTGGTTTGCATATTTGCTGCTCAGTTGTACAAAATGAAAATTCCCTTTTGGCTATCATTTGTCTAAGCTTCCAAAAGGTATACCAGGCACAGACAGGAAAGATTTGTCACAATTGTCTAGGACATTTTTAGCAGTTGCTGAAACTGCTTTGTGATCAAATAGTATGTAAAACTGGATTGTCTCATATAGCAAACTAAACAAGGGGGTAGAAAAAGCAGTCTCTTTCACTGGATGTTCTTGCTTAGACTCCTGCAGTAATAGTCAATGCACAATTTAATTAAGCTTTCAACTGTCTTAAGGTAAAAGACAAATCCTAGTAAAGTAAGAATGGCTCAAGACTGTGCCTTTGCTTTCATTTAAATTAGATGCAAACATTGCCTGACTGTGCATGTTAACTCCTTGTATGGGGTGATATGACTAGGTGAAGCCAGGATGAAGCCATTCATTCATTCACTTTTAAATTAGAGTCTCATCCTGTCCTATTCACTGACTCTGACCAGTACTTGTGTTGCAAGCATGAACCATCAGGGTAAGCTCTGTTCAAAAATTTGAATCATGGAAGAAATTTTAAAATGATAGACACACAGAGACAAAATGATGTATTCTGTGAAAGATGCAGTAGAAAGTATTATGTACTTTGTGTGATGTGTGTGTATGTGTGTGTGTGTGTGTGTGTGTGTATACTCTTCAATGCAAATCTGAAAGATTTAACCATTCTTTGGTTTAGTATTACCATTCAACAAATTTCTGAGCACATGTGTATTAAGTCTTGAGGTAGCTGAGGATATATATGATGGTAGAGTGCTTGCCTAACCGGCAGGAAGTACTTGGTTCAAGTCCAGTTACTAAAGAGAAAAATATCCTGATATGAGCTATATTAACAACTTAGGACACCAATTAGAACTTTATTCTGCCAATGTTTTCATTCCCTTCAGTTCTTTACTGTTACTTCCCTGGTTTGGGCTTGTCTCCTCCCATTTTCTATTAAGATTATGTTAAAAAGCCAAAGGGTGTTTAGGGCATAAATAACACACCCATCATAAAGACAGGTGTAAATACAAATACAGAAACACCCATGTTACCCTTTAACTTTTACATTCGATGCATGAATGAACTTGGTATAGTTAATCAAGAAAACTACATTTCATTGTTGGTTAGAAGACAGTCATGCAAAAGATGGGCTTTATTTTTTTCACTAATAATTTATTCTATAGTGAAGAAGTCTGCAAGTTATTAAGTCTAAAATAAGTTCCAGCAGTATTATGTCTAGACTCACATGAGAAAGAAGACAAACGAGCTGAAACAGTGAAGTTTTATGTACCTCCTGGTTCTCAGTCACAGGTCTGAACAGAACCGGCCATAGAGGCGGTGAAATGACTGGAGGTGTCTCAGGGAAGGTGCTTTAGCAAGTGTTTGTTCATGCAGAAAACCTAGGTTCAATTCCCAGCATGCACTTGGTGGCTCACAACTATCCTTAATTCCAATTTCAGGGTATCCAACACACTTTTTTGACTTGCCTGTGAATAAGGTACACACATGGTACACAGGCACTTGTAAAAATAAAACACTCATAAACATACAATAAAATAAATGCATCTTTAAAAAGAAAGTACTGGATTTGCATATGACTCAAGTTTTAAGAAGGAAGTGATAAAGGCGGTATTGCTTCATCCACACTTGGGATATTTCTGTTTCAGCAAGCTATGAAGGCAAACAAATTAAGTCTACACTGACAAACTCTTTTTCTAAAAAGAGGCAGGGGACTACAAACATCCCTAACTATCATACAGTTGGCAAAACCAAGGAACAAAGATGGGAATATTGCAGTGAGGAAGACTCAATAGTTCTGAGACACAGTGACAGCATAGTGGCACACAGTAGCATATTGCTTTTCCGTTGAAACTACAAAAGTTTCTCATAAGCTTCTGAGCTATTTTTGGACAGTATCACACACAAAGCCTAAGCAGGTCTAAACAGCTTATTGACCATTCTAAACCCAGGATTTTGTAAGTTTTTCAGGGTTGTGATTTTATTGAGTTAGCCACAAGCTGTATTGTGATTTGGGGTATTTACTCGATAAGGCCATAATCTAGCAGTTAGCACACAATCTTGCACCTAAGAGTAAATATGAGAACCCGTGCCCTTGACCAACCTCATGAGTCACAATAGTCTGCAGTGAAGAATTCAATATTGAGTACCCAAGCTATACTGATTTGCTTCCCATTGGAAGCTAGATGATTTAAGAGCATTGGAAGTAGTTTTTAATCTTTCTTGTGATTTCTACCACATTCAGATATTCTGTTCTGATTGCTTCTAATAAAAACAGTACAGGTTATAGAGTATAGCTTGAACTATATCAAACACAGCATACTGGATTCATATATGCTGACTTCGGTAGAACATCTTTCAGATTTCATGTTATCCTCTAGCCCGAGTATGAGCTTATGGCCCCTTGTTGAAGAACTCATCGTCTTTGAAGAAAGCTACAGAAATCATGATAAAATCAAGCCACTGAATATCCTGCACCAGTGTGAGGCCTGTTCATCTGTGCTGGACACTGTGTTAGAAACTGTTTAATCATAAAAAGATTCCATCTTTACAAAAACACTACCCCCCTTTTCAAATAAGTAAACTGGGAGCCAAAGGAAATGGCAAAGCTTACTCCATTTGATACAAATGGTAAACTGATATCAGGCCCAGGAGTTGGTATATTTTGAATGTCCCACCAACAGCGTGATTTTACTATTTAATGCTGAACATAAATAAAAACAAGATCATATAAATAAAGCAATACGTTCTTAGGGCTCACACACAAAGAGGAGTCAAAAACCAAAGTTAAATGCCTATTGAATAATCACAACCATAGGATTGCTGATTTTTTCAGGGTTTTTTTTCTTCTTTTTGAGTATTTTCTTATTTATTTGAATTGCCTGCCCTTAAGAAAGGTACCAAGCAATATTAAAAGCAATTAAATAAAAACACATACACACAATGAGTACCTATTTGACCCAACATAATTTTTAATTCAAGTTATGAAACCCACTTCTCTTACCTAGCTAACTCTTTTAAATATGGAAATATTTGAGCTACAAAACATTTTATAAGAACATACACTCCACAGACATAGGAGTACAAATGCACAAGCGTACGCGTGCACGTGGTCACACACACACACACACACACACACACACACACAGTTTTTAAAAGAAGGTAATTTTTGCCTCTTTTATTCACATTCACTAAACACATGCACCCACACACAGAGAGAGAGAAAGCCAATGGTCTTTAAACTGTTTCGTTTAATTTCAAATCTCAGCTCCACTTATAAAAAGAGTTATATGTTCATCTCACACACTGGTGGTAAGCAACATAAAGCCTAAGTGTCCTAGTTGTTTTCTTTGAAAAGAAACCATAAATTACACACTATAAAAGTGTACTCCACCCCTGTCAAGTTCCCCTTTCCAAACTAGTACAGCTAAGGAGCATGTTATCCCTCCCTTCCCCCTTTCCTGCCTGTAAAATCCAAGTTAGACAAACACAGTGGGGCTGAGATGACATATTTGAATGGAATTCAGACCCACCAGTTCCTGTTTATGTTTCTGATTTGAGAATGTTGTCTTCTCATTCACCATACATTAGGAACTCTGGAAGGCCATAAATGGTGTCACGTTACACACAAGTAGGACCAATGAACATTAATCATTACTTCCAGTCAACTGGCAAAAGCAGCAGCTGATGGAACACTATACCCTCCAGCTCTTTATAAATGACATTCCAGAGAGCCAGGCTCTGTGTGTGCTTCTGCATGTGTGTTTCCCTTCAGTCTCCATTTTATGAATGAAACTCCAGGCTCTGTGGAGTCCATTCATGGAAAAGAAATGCTTACAAGGCTCTGCCCCTAGGGATCAATCAGTCATGGGTAAAACTGATATGATTGGTTTAAGACAGCCTTCAGCCTTCCATTACTGACTTAAAATGCAGTCCCTGTCCGTTTGACCTGTGTTAATGCATGAAGAGTAAATCCAGACTGTAGTCTCAATTCTCAAATCAAATCACTCGCCAAGGCCACTTACAGTAACTGTAGATTTAGACTATATTGAAGCATTTCTTAGAAAAAGGGAGAGCAGGAACCAGTGTCGTGGTTTGGGAGAGCTGCTACTTTAACCAGAATCAAATGAGGAAAACCCACACAGCACATGTTAGGCGATTAAAAGCAAAGTCAACTATTATAATAATGAGATCAATTAGGTAAATACCACTATCACTTTTCCTAAGTGAAGCATCTAAAACATCACTCTACTTGTCCACAAACCCCTGGTTGAGTAAAAGACAATCATCACTGGATGCTAGAGCAAAAGGTAGAAAATTAACATCTTCCAAATAATCAGTAACACCTTTTTTAATGTCCCCAAGTGTTTTTTGACTTGCATTTCCTTAAGCAACAATATTAAAAGTTAGGAGAGAGGGAAAGTAAGTGGCAGCATTCCAGGAAAGGTCCGTGGCCTTGGGTATGGAGGCTTCATGGAGAACAGAGCTGAGCCTTTGGGAGTGTCATATCTCAGGTACAAAAAAAAAAAAAAAAAAAAAAAAAAAAAAAAAAAAAAAAAAAAAAAAAAACCAGGGTTTATAGAACTGTAATCATAGTTACACTGGAAATTACCAAAAATAGAAATGTTCAAAATGATCTAATCTAAGCAATCATGAGGATGAATTGGAAAGACCCAATTCTAACCTAAACAGTGTGACATGTGTTTTACCAGCCATCTGGAGGAGGGAAGAAAGCCTATCTGTCTTCTGGTTACTTGAACCCACATAGGAACATATTTGCAATCAACAGGCCCTGTGTTCACACCTGAGCAACTCTCTAAGGAAGCAGTGCCGTGCCCGGAGAGGGCAGAGGCGGTCGGAAGCAGGGCTGTCTGTTTTAAATCCGTCTTTACTATGGCATTATGACAGTTCAGCATTTAACTAGCTTCCTCTAGTATCAGGCAAGCGAAATGCTAGGAAACAATATTGTGGACTTATCTTACAAGCTCAAGATTTAAGAAGGTACATGGGAAGAAGATAGTCCACTGTACAGAACACTATCATACTATTTTAAGTCTTTTTTTTTTTTTTTGTTGGGGGTGTTTTTTGTTTATTTGTTTTAAAGGCATGATCTCATTCTGTAACCCTGCTTGCCTGAGGCTTCCTTCATAAACCCTGCTGGCCTCAAACTCTGTTCTGCTTGCCTTTGCCTCCTAGTACTGTGCTACTAGACCCAACATTATATTTTTAAGAATTTAATGTGCTGCGTAACCTCCATGAGTCAATGCATTTAAAACATGATTAAAACAGCTTATAGAATATAGCCTAACAACTATTTGGAGACAAATACTAAAATATATACAAGACAATGTTTGATTTAGGTCCACTACTTACACTGAAATGCAAACATCTCCTTCTTAACTTTAATTTCATGATGGCACAAGAGCATTGTGCCTTCAGTAGGAACTATAATTTAACATTTGAATTGTGGTCATTTTGGAGATAAATGGTTTGATTCCTGTGATGCTGGGCAGTGGCTGTTAACTTCTATTCCTTGTGTCAGTCACATGATCACAAAGATAGACAAACTATAACACTGTATTTCTATTAATGCACACTACCATATAAGTTCAACATATTAAGCATGTTTTACTTATATTTTCTTTTTAAATGTATTGAAAAGTATAATTTTGTCATTCATGGGGGAAGTTCCCTAATATTTTTAAAGAGTTAGAAAGCTCTAGATTTCGCACCTCTTCCTTTTTTTAGGTGTCCCATTCTACCTATAAGAAAATGGGCGGAGGTAACTATTTAGCTAGTCAGCAAATGTGCACATTAGAAAGGATGCATTGATTCTCATAGCCCAAAGCCATAGTCCACCTCTTTGTCCACTGAACTAAGAGAATCCCAATTATGATTTCATTTTTGAAATAATCAAAATTGGATTTTTCAGTAAGAAATCACCAAATTGCCAATGGTATATATGACTCTTTCTATAAACTAATAATAAGTTATTTTTTAGAGTAAGTACATGCATGTGTTCTGGTTGAAGCATGCACATTGTCATATGCAATCCAGTATTGAGGACCTGGTCTCCTGCTGATAGTGCTATTTAGAAGGTGGTAGAAATTACGAATTAGAAGAAATCTCAGTTACCTCTCAGTCTCCCAAAAAGAAACTTTGAGAGTTGTATCTGGTCTCCAACACCCCCTTCCCATCTCTTTGTGGTGGTTGTGAGCTATGAATAGTCTAGCCTCTCCCATACCTTCCCACTCCAGTGATGTCTTGTTTCACCCTACACAGAGAATCAACACTGCCAAGGATTATGGACTAACATCTCGGAAAGCTTGATCCAGAATAAATTCTTCCTCCTCTCCAGGTGTTTGTGTTAGGCTTGCTGTTGCTGAAGACAGAGTTCTGGGATATTGTTAAAGGGCAAAGTAACAATGAAGGTATTCATATTCTGAAGATACAACATGAGTAGGTCTAACCTTCTTTTCTACTTTTTCCTTTAGTGTTTTACAAGTTTAGTGAATGGATTAAGTTGCTGACAAATTATCTCCAAACACATAAAAGCCTTCATCCGTCTGTTAAGACACAAAGAGCCACATTGTTCTTACTGTCTTACACAATGACTTCTTGACCCTATAAAGCTTCCATATAAAACCACGTTGTATACCCTGCAGGTGGAAGCCCAAGCAATGCTCAGTGAGTTAAGGTTCACTTTACTGCTGTCCAACTAAATGCTTAGGACAATGATCCACCAACACAAGAAAACACAGAACAGTAGTCAGCACATAGGTCCTCTCTTAGCCCTACTTATGAACTTGAAGAGGATTCAGAGCTCTTTGTTAAAATGTCAGTCAAGAGCCATGGGAATACTAGACATATAAGTCTATTTTCTTATTTCTCTGCCTACATGACATATTTTTACTTGCTAATGGCAGAAAATAAATCTTTACAAAATTTTAAGGTGGTAAAATCATATTTGGGGAATTTGAGAGAAGTTGCTCAGGTAAGGAATAGATGGGTTTGCAGGGAATCAAAAGAGGGACATGCCATTCCTCCAAGGGCTTCCTGACATCTGTTTTAGACACTGCAGGACCCACAAGTTTGCTCATGGGAAATGAACAGAGCTGACAGAAGTCCCACGTCTTCTGTTCTAGTTCGATTGTATGAACTGTATAACAGGCTATTAAAATGAGAGACTGAAATGTTGTAAGAAGGCTCAGACAAAAATCAAGTTGCAAAGGACTTGTAACTAGTGAGATATTCAGTTGTTTATCTTTCTTCTAATTATTATTGAGCCTTTGCAAGAGCACTTTATAAACAGTTGGTAAACTTTAATAAGCTCATGTTTTTTCAAGATTTACTTGTTTTTATTTAATGTGTATGAGGGTGTGCCTAAATAGATGTATGTTTACCATATGTGTGTCTGATGTCAACAGAGGTCAGAAAACAACTTTGGATCTCCTAGAACTGGAGCTACAGGGAATTGTGTACTGCACTGTAGAGGCTAAGAACCAAATCCACATTCTCTGTAAGAGCAGTGAGTACTCTCAACCGGTGAGCCATCTTTCATGATAAATTCAATTCTTCAAAATGTTTGGGGAGCCAGGCAAAGTGAAACATTCCATTAATCCCTGATTTTGGGAGGCAGATATACATAAATTTATCAAATTCACATAGTAAATTTCAAACCATGTAGGGCTGCATAGTGAGGCTCTGTCTCAAAGGAGCAAAAGAAAGTTTGAGATAAATCTGTTAGGAAAAGAAAGTATGAGGCTGGAAAAAAAAAAAGTAAAATTAATCTTAAAACTTATTATTTTACAAGATTTAAGGTTTTAAAATTTGCTGCCTCCAATTTAGAGTAAAATTTGACCACTGGTCCATGTGATTTTCTAAATTAGGAAATCACAGCTCTGAAGTCTGAAAACAAATGGTACTTTTCTAACTCCTGGATCTCAGGGAGATCCTTCAACCATATAAATGTTCTCCATCCAGATTAAAGTAATATTTACCTCATTTAAAATGCACAACTCTGTAAAACACTCTTCTTTATTTTGAACAAATACAACAAAAAACCAAGAACTAAGCAATAAGAATATATATATATATATATTCTTATATATATATATATATATAAGTGTGTGTGTGTGTATGTGTGTGTGTGTATATATATATATATATATAAGAATATAAGAATATATATATATATATATATATATACACACACACACACATACACACACACACACAAACACGTCATGTACTGCAAAGGCTCAGGAGAATGGCTTATGACAAATTCAAGACTAACTTGGTCAATATTGTGAGACCCAGACGAGCTGTGGTTACATAGCAAGATGGTATCAAAAGCAAACAGGTAAGATGAACAACAAACTACCTGTTTCACTGGCATTTTAACGTGACATAGTTACAAAAAGGAACAATTATGTTTATGAAAGTGGAAGACTCAATGGAGGACTTAGAGAAAGGATTGAAGGAACTGAAGGGATTCACAATCCCACAAGAAAAACAATACCAACCAACCAGAGCTCCCAAGGACTAAACCACAATCCAAAGAGTACAAGTGGATGGACCCATGGTTCCAGCTGCATATGTAGCAGCATCATATGTTGATGCCCATCAAATCTTGGGCATCAATGGGAAGAGAAACCCTTGGTCTTTCCATGGCTGATGTCCCAGTATAGGGGAATGTCTGGGTGGGGAGGTGGAAGAGAGTGGGTGGATCGGTGAACACCCATATAGAAGCAGTGGAAGAAGTAATGGGATAGGTGGTTTAAAGAGAATAACATTTGAAATGTAAATAAAATATATCCAGTAAAATATTTAAAACAGAAAAAGAAAGTGGGAGACAGATTAGAGATACTATTTTATACATAACAAATGAAGCCTTCCACACATCCTGACTCTATATGGTTTCTTGTCCAATGAGTGCTGTATATACATTTAATTTTAGGCAACTAAAAAACAAACAAAAACCTGTTTGGTGTTTTACAAAGCAGTATCTGGTTTAGGAAGAGAAACAAATCAACAGAGTAGACATACTGCATTAACTTTCCAACATAGTGCCATGATGTAACTTTACCACATTGCATTGCCTAATAAATTGGCTTCTTGAATATCTAGTTCTTTTCTCTTCTCTGTCTGATCCAACATCCCCCTTTTTCCTTCCTTGAATAAAGATTTCTACTCTAATAACATAATATTTTGAATTTTTTATCTTAAATATTCTGCAGTTAAAATTGCGTTCCTGTAATTATAATTATAACTAATAGACCTACCATTTCCCATGTCATAATTAATGTCAGGTTTTATTAGAGCACAATCATGCTGTCTTTTCTCTTTGAAGACATCTTTTATTGTCACAACATTTATAGTATATTGAATTAAGCAATAAAGTATCCCAGAATCCCTCTGAAGTGATAACTATAAATCACAGATTTTAGATCAACTCACATAGAAAACACATTTTTTACATTGTTTAAAGTTCACACCTAAAGTACTTTCTAATGTGCTACTGACTCAAAACCAGTAAGAAAAATAGAGTGGTGATTCAATGATAAATACATTAGAGTTCCTGAAAGGGGTTTCATGTGCTCTTGGGAAAAATGATTGAGCTAATGACAAACAAAATATTCAAAGATTATCCCCATTGGTTGCAATACGTCATACATACAAAGCATCAACTCCATAGCAGCAAAATATATTTTGACGTCAACCAATTAATAAATGATTCTCCTCTAAGTCATATTACCAAAGCTCTTCCTTTTAGATTACATCCAACATCTCAACCTTTACAGTCTAAGTATTCAAATACAATTAAATCCTACAGGCAAAACTAAGATTACAATTAAGATGTCTTGTAGAACTGTGCCATTTTAAAATATAATTAGGGAAGGCATAGCATAAAATCATTATCTTTCAAATGTTAAGTAGCAGTTTATAAGCCCGTTGAAGACACATGGAACACTTAAAAGAGAAGACACATCTACACATTTAAGATAGGATGCTGGATGATTACCTTAAATTTTAGTGGCAAAAGGTGAACTTTTGAGGCACACACATTGGCTGACTCTAACTTCCACGCTATATTTGGCCCATAGGAAATTCAGTTAATTATTATAAATCCACCACTTAAATGTTTGACTTATTAGAATCCTTAAATCTCTTCCTGCTTGGTTCACAAAATATAAACACTTAACTCCATGCTACACATACATGTGTTTGCAATATACACATGGGAAGACACATGTGGAACAAATTAGAGAATCACAAAAAAAGTTGAATGTAACTCCTTTAGCAAAATAGAAAAATTTCAATATATTATACAAGTCCCACTGATTGACTATTGATACTAACTTATATAATTTTCATCTGTGATTTCTTTAAATAATTTATTAATTAATTAAAATTTTCTACAGCAAACTAACAATAGAGAGAAACATAAAAGCAGTTAACAGCATTTCAAATTCACACTGAAGTATGTTTTCTACCTAAAGTAGTTCCAAACATTGACTTTCAAGGTATTTAATTATGGAAATCTAAGGGCAAATATAAAGAGGCTCTAAACTCACACTGAAAGGAAAAATTTCAAGGAAGTTCCTAAAATACACGACCTCATTCAATAGGCTTAGTTATTTTTCTAAACAGTAAATCATCTACGAAATAGATATTTGCTTTTGGCTTATTTGAGAACATATTTTAAAAACAACACAGATGTCCACCTCACATTTAGCTTTTAAGGAAACCTCTTAAAATTAATCGCAGAATAGGTTAGAACCCATGTTTCTACAGAGACAAGCTTACCTGTTTTTCTATCCCATGGCCCAGTGTTGCCTCACACCTAGTGAGTTCTAACATACAAACCTAAGGATCGTTGCTTCTGCCCTTTTCCTTGAAACCTGGCTGGAGGCACAAACAGATGTTCTGCCCTCAAGAAATCAGGCCTAAGCAGAATCTACCCAAGCCTAGGAGGGTCAGTTGAACAGGAGATTCAGGGTTGTCAAAAAATTACTGTGTTTTCATGATTTTTGAGACATGCTTTAGAAGTAACCAATGCCTTAAGTCCTTTCCCTTCCTATCCTGCAAGGACAGAAACTGAAGGAGAGCCTTTAAGTCACAGGGACCCCTGTGCTGAACTCTAAGAGACCTTCCCAATAAAGCAGAATTGTTTCATTCAATAAAACCTGGAAGCAGCTTTCTGTCCCCTAAGCAGAACTCAGAGTTATTACAATAGTTCTTTCATAAAGGATGTTCATTTACTTGCATCCAGATGGGAGGAAATTGGACTCCACTCAAGTATCTCCACATCTAAAACTAGCTATGGACCTAGCTACAATGTAAGTAATAAAATTTTACAGGTGTGTGGTGCCCTCCTTACAAACATGACCCTTTACTTCACACATATTCCAACATACCTAGAAGTGTTAAAAGCTTATATCCCAATTACACAGACAAACTCAATAGAGACAAGGTAGGTAAGTGTTTGAGTTTCCAAAGTAAATGTTGGCAAAACTTGGTAGTAACATTTGGAATCAATTTTTAAGCTTCTTTACCTTCAGGAAGACCTCTTTCCTCTGACAGATGATATGGGGAAGACTTTCCAGTTCTCTGAGACAAAGCCAAACTCAGTGAGGGAAACTTAAATCTGCATTTTCCCTGTTTCCTTTCTAATATGTAAGAATTTCTACTTTAGGACCACTGGAAATATTGAAAGCAGTGGTTGTCTTAAGTTACCAAGTGTAAATGCCCCCATGAAAGACCATTGTTTTGCAAGCACTGTTTCTAAATAACATTACTATAGCAGAATACAAAAGGAAAAAGAACAGGATCTAGAAAAAAAATGACAAGTTTCGACTCTTAGTCAAGTAAGTACAATTCTATAAACTGTACTGTCTCTCAACTGGTTTCATTTTCAGACACTATTTTTTGATCAATATCTCATGGCAAAGTCTTTTGATAACCAATGCCCCTCAATCTTAGAAAGTCCCCAATACAGGATAAAATCAGAATACCCACTTTCAAATGAATGATCAGAAGGCACCCAGTCTGACAACCCTAATCAAATCAAGCAGGGACGTGAAAAGAGGATTTACATCTAATTCCATAAGAGGACAGGCCTACCTGAGTCATATGCAAAATCTCTGGGTTCCTGTTTGATCATCAAAGGAGGGGGGAAGCTTTGGCTGGCTGCACCGCCAACCATGGTGGTATGTTCATAGACTGGGTCGTGGTACTCCTGCTTGAAGCCTTGTGGTGGGAAGGGGATGTTTGGCTCTGACATCTGCCGTTGGTACATAGGACGCCCTTCCCTTGGCATTGTCGGCAAAGGAGGAAAAGAATTACAGGGTTCAGAAAGCTGGCGTCGAAATCTGGAGAAGAGAGTGTGTTTCAGATGCAATGGTAACACAAAGTCATCTTTAAAGGACTGATGTAGTTTCTAGCTGCTAGTAAACAGTTTAAACCAAACAGCCCAATGTGAACAGCTTTAATGAGCCTCAGATTTCTCTTCCTTAGAGCAGTAGTGCTACGATTTGTTTTAAATCACAGGATGAAGTGTGCTCCCCTTTTAATCCATCCATTACAAACAATTCGGCATATCATGTAATTAAAGGTGTAGTGCCAGTAGCTGCAGAAGAGAGAACTGTTTTGAATTAATATGAACTCTAACAGTTAAAATGTACAATTTTAAGCTAATTGGACCATTTACATAACTTCTGGAAGAAAGGGTTCTCAAATAATAAAATGTAAGAGAAAGAAAAGAAAACAAAACAAAACAAAACAAAAGCAGGGAAACCAGAAAGAGATCTCCAATGGCATTCTCTCTCTTTAAATTCTGTCACCAAACTAATAGAGGGGCAAACAAAAGAGCCCTAAACAAAACCCTACTTATTGGTTTGCCTTCTATCACCCTCAGAAATCCAGGAAGCAGAAAAAAAAAAAAAAAAAAAAAAAAAGAATCTCTTTGCCAATCATCAGGCCTTTAAATTCTTCAACTATGCCCAAATTAACAATGTGTTCTTGTAAGAAATAAATCTTGGCATTATGGAGGCTTTAAAAAAAAAGACTTCTTTCTCTGTCCTATCAAACAACTCACTGGCTCCTATGATCTCCAAATTGTTGAGTTGATTAATAAATAAGCCTATGCACACAGCTGAGCATCCAAGATGCACAGGTTTGGGGTAAGCCTGGCTGTGAGGGCACGAGGAAGGACTAAGGCCTAGGCAGAGAGGTGGAACTGAGTCCCTTGCTCCTTCCTTCTTGGTAAAGACTGGCAGAACACATAATTGTTCTGTTCTGTGAATCTCATCCGTAATATCATTGACCGACCACAAAGATGCGGACTAATTAAAGATTTAAAAGTACTCTAAAAATGCCCCAGGAGTGCTTAAAAAATAACCTCTAAAGCATATCCATGAGCAAATATTAGCCTATTAACCCCCCACTAAAAGCATTCCTGAGACTTCAGTTTTGAAAGTTACCATTTAATTTCAGTAATGTTAAATGAAAATAAACCAAAAGCCAAAGAATGGCAGAGCAATTGCTTTAGCATCCAGCAGCATATCCCATGCCAAGGCTTAACTCTAGGCATGCCGGCTACCATGGCAAGCATGGAAATTCCACTTACACCTGCACAAAATAAACTTAGACACCCAGATACTGCGAAACAGCGAGGCTGGCTGGCACTGCATGCATTTCCCTTCTCTTGCTTATTTCATTAGCCAAAAAAAGAAACAGAAATTATCATTAAGAACTGTCAAGAAGTGAATCAGAAAATGGTAACTTGGAGATAAAATAAGAAGCTGGCTCCCTTCTGAAGCCTTAAAAGGAAGCTAATATTGCTCGCACTGGAAGCATTGTAAGGAAGCAAAGCTATTTGGCTTTTTCACGAGTCGACATGATTTGTACTTGTTCTTCTGAGAGGCCACGTATGTATTAGGGACATGTTTCGTAGTGGCTCATCAGTGGCTCATCACAAAGAGACCCCATGGTTTGGGTCTCTTTCTGATGAGCCACTGACCATTGGGAAAGAGAAAATGAGGAAAGTCTGGTGGCTGAGGACAGTAGGTAAATGCACTCACTAGTGGGTAAGAAGAATCGGTATTTGTGTTGGGAGCACGGCCGAAGAAAATAGACAGGTCTCTTGCACAGTGGGTTCATGAAGATGTGCCAAAGGGCTGGCCTGAGGTGTGCTCTGAGGCTGAGGAGAGGAAGAAGAACGCAGGCCAAATGGCTGTGAACCGTTCCCAGAGTGAGGTGGGGTGCCTGGTCTGGAGGGAGCTATCTGGGGATAGGATCTGTTCCCAGAGCAAATATGCCATTTATAACCAAGGGACTGCCATTTGTTGGCCAGAGCCGTCTAAGAAATCCTCATCAGAAACATAAGGCTTCAGAGATTTTCCTGGGATTGGCCAGCTGGTACCATACTCAAAACTCAGTTGGGGGGCAGTGGGAAAAGACCCCGAGCTTCCCTCTTGTAGTTCCGGGCCGGCTGTTCTTAGTCTCAACTGTTTGACTTCAAGTTGAGATATAAAAATGGATCTGGCTAAAGTACCTCCAATTAGGTCATCTAAAAACAAGCACACTACTGGCTCAACAGTCACCTAGCCTTGGAGATAGCCGGCCTGCACAGAAAGCAGACTACATAACCTATAATTCAGCGCTCATTCGTATTGCAGTGCACTTGGTGGTGATAAATTAGGATAAGTCTTCAGAAGTGAACAAAAACAACGATGGTGGTTTGTCATCCTTGCTTTTTCTCTGGCCTCGCACAATGTGCTTCTGTTTAATGGCTTACCCTGCAACAGGCTTCCTTTCATCTGCATTTACAGAACTGTTTACACAGGTAGATACGCACAGCATTTTACTCTAAACATGTCTCATGTCTGTGGCGTGAGAAAGGAAAGACCATAGGAGACTTTTAGGAACTAAGGCTGAGGAGAACTGGGTGACGGGAGCCAAAGGGAGAGGACATAGCTTTTGTTTCCCGTGGGAAAATTAGGTTTCGTCCTATTCCTTTATAGCAAGAAGTGTTTTTTTATATATCGAGATTGGCCTGCCGTCCACCTGCTTTCCTCTGGTGACTAGGAGGAGCCTTTCACTCAGCTGTCTACAGGGATGTCTCTCAGCCAAACATGGCTGTAGTTCTTGGATGAAATTTTGAAAATTTGGGGATCCAATTGTTACTGTAATTTTCTATTGAGTCCACTTGCATAATTTTTTTAAAGAAAAGGCAGGTTTTTAAACAGATAGACAATAGAAACTCTAAGCTCTGAATTTCCTAATGGTTTCCCTCCTACTTTTGCTCTTGGAAGCATCTGATACAGGCTACAGATACTACATCGTGATGTGTGATGCATGTTTCTTTCCAGCGAGTATTCAGGGCTTTCACAAAGATGATATCACACACGAGGCAGGATGTTGTTAGCAACTCAGTCCACACTTCTGATAGTCTCTTTCTCCCGTGGAGAGAGAGAGTCTTATTGTCACCATTGTTGTTAAAGAGTTTCCTGCTCAGCACCGGTGATGGGGAACAGACTAGAAGTTAGCTGGACAGAGCAATCCTGAGTCCTAACTCAGGGATTAAAGAAGCACTTTCTCCGGGATTGCATTGAAACTTAGATTTCTTCCTCTCTCGGAGTCAACGATCTATGTTTCAGTCCCCTCACCAGCTCGTAACTCCAGTTATCCTCTTCATGTCTAGGTAACACTCATTTGGCGGCTGTGTCTCTCTCTGAAGCACTTTCTTAGTGCCCATAGTCATGGGCTTACAGATGTTAAATAGTCATTGAAAAGGAGAGCAAATAGATTAATCAGATAAGTTATAGTCTGTAGGACTATGTAGAACTAAGCCATCTGATTTTATGAATCACCTAGTAAAATGGGCATACAAACTTTGCAAAACTAGTGGACACATATGAATGCATGATCTGTTGTAACCTTTAAGTGGAGCAATTTATGAAAAGTGAAGGAGAAACTTTCAGACTAATTTTATTTTAGCAAACAAAATAAATGTTTAAAAAGAGCTATTTGTCAATTATCTTCTCCATAAATTATTTTTTATTATTGATACAGCAACCATTTACTGAAAATATTTTTGTACAAATGTGCCGAATTAATATGTTTACCTTAAAACACTAGAGATCTTTAGAACAGCTATGGGTAATGTCCTCCGAGAAAGCTGAAACTGGTGGAGGTTTTTGTTTGTTTTGTCCGAAATGGTATCTGCAGCTTACCTGTGGTCCATGGGGTAGGTGCTGTCTGGTATGGACTGAGAAGGAGGAAGGTGAGCTGGGAAGACCCGGTCAGGTTTAGGAGTATGAGCTGTGTTTGGAGATGCATGGTGTAGTGGGGACACTGGAGTGCTGGATGGTGTCGGGGGATTGGAGGGCCTCATTCCCACTTGCGGCTTCTGATCATAGGCACTACGCAGAGAAAAAAAAAAAGAACAGCGGTTGCACTGGAGTCATTTTTAAAGATCCCAATCATAAGAGAAATCAAACACTTATCTTAGACATAAGTAATAAAGAAGCTAAACTCCTTTGGCTTTTGATTTTTAGTTCTACAATCTATAAACTTCAAAGCCCCTATGCTCTTACATAGAAAATACCATATGAGATTGTGTAATTACATGACTATTTGTGGCAGACATACTCAGTAGACAGACAACTGAGTTAATTAAGCTCTAGATGTTGAGGGATCACCATTACCTCTGTCTGCTGTCAACACCCATCTCTCAGAAGCAGCTCCATCCTAAATCATCCTCTCTGTTATATTTCAAAACAAGACCTAATATCAGCTTAAGAAAGGAAACCATATTTGATTTGCCTTTATTTGTTGTGGAATTCTAGGCACTGCCCTTGCCTTTCTAGACATTTTATATTAAATGATGTTTGGCCTTGAATTCCTTGATAATAAAGATTGATGAGGCAAATTAAAATGTCTCTCATATATTTAAGCTTTCTTTCATTGCAAGTGCCAAATAATAAAAATAAAATACTATCATCACAGACTAACTTCCACTCACAAATACAAATGCAAAAAGCATAAGCGGTTTGTTTTATATTAGGACTTTGAACTGCTTTCCAATTCATGGCTTTTGGAAATATGATGGAACTAATGTCCTCAATCAAGGAAAACATTCTTTTAAAATCATATTTTACGTTCTAAACAACAAAAAGGTATATTTCTCTTTAAAGTATCTAAATATGCTCGTTAATTAAAAATATTAATAAGAGCTGGTTAAGGTGGTGGAAGATTTTAATCACAACAGAGACAGTCAAATCTTTATACATCAACCTTGGCTATAGACTGAGTTCTATGCCCCACCCTGTACTGGCCAGGTAGATCACATCCCCCCCCCCAAAAGAAAAAAGACACACACACACACACACACACACACACACACACACAAACACACAGACACACACACACACACACAAAATGAGATAATGAGCGATAGACTTTTAAGAGAAAACTTTTCTGTTTAGATTAATGTATAATAACTTATATTTTTTCTATTACTTCAACAGAATTATATTCACGTATAAATATGCTTCCCAGAAATGCTAGGGTATGTGTTACATAATCTATTCCATCTTTAAAGCTATCTGTATTCACATAAGTAACACTGGGAAAGGAAACTGGTGGAGGAGAAAAGAGAAGCTGGAAGAAGGGAACAAATACGGGAGTAGATTATAATTAAAATGGATCAAAAATGTATGAAATTCTCAAGCTGAAAACAATCAAAAAGTCTAGTGTTTGGCTTTACTGATGTTCTTCACTGATGTTTCTGAAAACCTACTATTTTTATGAAGTGGCCTGCTTGAGTGTTTCCCATAAAAAAGAAGAAACAAAGCAAGGCAGTGGTAGCTCATACCCTTAATCTCAGCACCCTGGAGGCAAAGGCAGGAGGATCCCTGTGAGGTCAGGGTCAGCCTGGTATACAGAGTAAGATCCAGGATGACCAGTTACACAAAGGAACTTGTTTCAGCCAATCAACTAAACAAACAAACAAAAAGAAAGATACAAGCAAATGCCTAATTATCCTAAAATATTACTTTCTTCCCTCATAAGGTGTTATATTAAATTTTACTATTTATAGAGAGATGGGAGCTCCAGAATATATTATATACACCATATATGCTGAGAGCGATTTGTTGTGTTTTGTTTGAGGTTTTTGTTTGTTTATTTGTTTTTTAAAGTCCTTCAAATTGTTGGCCAATTTCTCAGCTGTTAGTTTATGGGTCTGAGATATAATTGTATAAAACATTGTTACCATAGTAATCAGTGTTGAACTGCAAAGAGTGTCCTATGTCTAACTGGTTCAGTGACTGGAAATGGTCCAATGTTAAGAGAATTGTGTTTACAAAAATTGTGATATATTTATAAAATGAAGTACTACTCAGTTATCAGAAACAATGACTTTTTAAAATTTCTATGAAAATGGATGCATCTAGAGAATATTATCCTGATTGAGGTAACCCAGTAACAAAAGAACAGACGTAATATGCAGTCACTGATAATTGGATACTAACTCCAGGAAGCTCTGAACACCCCAGAAACAACTCACAGGCCATATAAAACCCAAGAAAAACAAAGGCCAAAAAATGAAAGCCTCAGTCCTTCTTAAGAAAAAATAAATGTATAGCACCCTCTCAGAGTGTGGTACACCTGGACCGTAAATCATTAATAATCCAAGAGCCAAGAATATAGGCTTGTGGCAATTTTTGGTATTCACAGATCATTATGCTTAATATATACTCACCAAAAAAATCTGCTTCCATATTACATTATGTCCTACATGTACTTTATGCTTATGGTAACTAGTGGGATTTCAATGCATGCTATCAAACCTCTAAAAGAATTAAGTACTGACAAAAATATTCATATAGTGTTATGCCAAAATGCCTTTAAAAATCTGTATATGTTTCCCTCTTTTGTTAATAAAGTTGTAAGAGAGATAAAAACAAATAAACAAAAAAAAAAAAAATCCAG
Source organism: Micromys minutus (assembly GCF_963924665.1). Lineage (NCBI taxonomy): Eukaryota > Metazoa > Chordata > Mammalia > Rodentia > Muridae > Micromys > Micromys minutus. Next base: position 184,631,229 of record NC_137969.1, on the reverse strand, counting down.
GAAAAAAAAAAAGAGAGAGAGAGAATGGTGTTGTTATGCACACCTTGAGAAAATGCAAACAACAAAACTAAACAACCAAAAGCATGTTAATATTTATCCTGAACTCAGAATGCTATCCTAGTTCACTTTTATAATCGATCTGTTTTATAAAAAACATTTTAGTTACAAATGAACTGCCTCACAATTTCAGACTCCAGTGATCCTCTTAGAAAGTCACATAGAAAACAATAAATTTGAAGAACAAACAGGAACAAAATATCTCGGCATTGGTCAGTTGCCATGAGATGGCACAATCTAATTTTCTTGACTTTTCTTTTCACCTAACAGCTGTGAAAGATGGCGTATAGCAGATGTATTTGCAGTAACACAAGGCTCTTCTCCATCCTAATGCACCAAGCTTGAATTGATACACATTATAAAGCAGTGCAAATATTTGGAGTCATTTTTATAAGTTCTCAAGCCACCTCCCTATAAGAACTAAGTCTCTACTGTAATCAAGAGTAATAGTCAACAGCTATAGCCAACTTTTTTAAAAATGCAATTAGAGGCCAAGATGAAAAGTAAGAGCATGCAATTCACTACAAAGGGTTTTTAATGAACATATGTGTTATCAAATTTTGTAGCAAATGAACAATGCACTTTGAATGCACCACCCTTTATTATCATCTCAAGAACAACTGGCTTTTTAATAGATAATAGCCTTGGCTAGGCCGTATAAAACTGTAGTTTTATTGCAATTGTCCGTGAATGCATCTTATAGATCATCTGTAAAGCCTGTCAGATAACTAATGTACTGCTTCTGCTTGCCAAATGTTGTATGTTTTCTCTACAAACTGAAGTACATAATGCATTCATTCTGATGGGAACCTTCGAAAGCTGCTTGCGCCAAATAAGACCCTCTTTTCAAACCCAAGATGCATCACCATGGTAGAAAAGCAACTAATGATTGAGATAAGAATTACTACTTTAAAATGATTCTAAAGTGTGTGACTGTGCGGCAAATGGGTCTTTAGAGTTCTGCTGAAAACATTACCTAATTAGCTTATTATGTAATGAAGATGGGACTTGAGTTTTTAATATCATCTTACAGTTTATGTTTCTAAAAGGGATGCTGCTCTCTATGCGCACAAGGCTTCTTACCTGACATTGTACAGGCACTTTTCTCCATAGCTGAATTTAAAGGGCTGCTCTTGGCTGCAGGCGGACCCAAGTTCTGAACATGGGCTGTGGGGTTCTTTCTTGATTTTCAGTGGTAGGCCATGAAAAGCCACTAAAAACAGAACAAACATATCCATCAACATTTAATTCAATTGAGAATTGAGTCTATTAGTCTGTTTTATTTCTTTTATTTAAATTATCATTAACGTTTCACAGTAAGTTATGCTTATAAGAAAAATAGAATTTGATAGTCTATGAGGCTGAAAGGATTCTGGAAATTTCTGCTTTTACTGTGTAACCAAGTGCAAGTCTGAATTTTTTGCTTTGGTGACATTAACAATGCTAGAAGCTCAGGTTTCAGAAAAGAAGTTTTGAGAACCTGTTATAAATATTTCCCTTAAAACAGAGGCAAAAATATTACATCTGTTTAGCCAAGACTGGAGATAGGCTTTGAGCATTTCAGTAGTACTTCTTCAGATGCAGTGACCTCTGAGGCATGACAAAGAAAATCCATGAGCAGGTCCAATGGCAAGCCATAAGAGTACAGGGGCTAGAGGAACCAACATCTTTAAGGTTGGTGGTTGTTTTTAAACAGAAACTAAAATCCCTGCTTATCTGTTTACCTAAACTATAAAGACAAAGTATAATACATGAAAGTTGTTCACCACATGTAATCCTCAATAAAAATTATTCTGTATTAAATGGTGTTTCCTCTTTTTCATATAATTTAATATGCAACCATTTTTAAAGTATAGTTATGCTTATGTACATTCACTGTGCTTAATTTAACGCCAGTATTGACATACATTGTACACCGGGAGAAATGCACATATATGTATATGTGTCTGTGTGTGTGTGTGTATGTGTGTAAATGTGCTTATTGTAGGACTATAAAACCAAGGATCTCACAGTTCCACAAGTGTTTTCTATATTCACTTTAGATTCACAATGAAATGTCTATGATAAAATATTTTTGATACATGAAAACGAAAACCACAAAAGCATTTAGAGTGTTTACTAACAAAACTCTCTTCTTGTACATATGTGTGAAACATGTGTGCACCTACGGTGTCACTAAGTATTAGAATAACAAACATGGATGTTTATATTTATTGGTACTTTTTCCCATACATTTTAATTATTTGCAGCCTCTTTGAAGCAAAATATATGCACTCAATTTCTAGAACTTTGGATTAAAACCTAAATTTTATATTTTCCTAACAAAAAGCTGTAGCAACATGCAAAGAAACCCTTTTGCCCTCAAACAAGAAACATACAAAGCTGAGAATTTGGATTTAATTTACATGAATAAATATTTGTTAAGCCTAAGATGCTATATTTCTATAGATAGAACTCTCTGCTCAAAGGCATAAAATAAATTTAACCCAAAAGAAAAATGTAACAAAGTAACCTTTGCTAAAATTAAAATTGCCTCCTAATGGAAGCAGAAGAAATAATACAGTCAGAAGAATAAAGGATAAGGAATAAGCTCCAACATGCTTGCAGCAGAGAGATCTGACGGAGAATTCATATCTAATGTAGAAGGAACTGCTGGATAGCAGTACAAATGACCAACTGAAGCAGACAAAAGATCTAGACAATGGGTTCATAAAAGGAAATATCTAAATAGTGAGATGTGGTGGTAGGGCAGTAAAATGAGTAAAAATGCAATCAAAATACTTTGCTTATCAGGAAATTGCCAATAAAATGACAATATTACCATCAAAGGCTCATAAAAAGACCAAACTATAATAAAAAGTTGATAATACTGATAGTGAACAAAATAATGTGAGTTGGTTCAAGCCTCTCAGAAAAAGGCGTGACTACCCGAAAGCGTCACGTGATCATGTTATCATCTAGTAATTGCATTAATACACATTTTCCTTCATGTATGTGTATGCATATGAGAAAGGAGTTCATATGTTCCCCAAAAGACTTTTGTAGAAATCTTGGTGGAAGTTCTAGTCATGTAAAGAAAGCTAAAAATGTTTTAAATATTCATTGTTGGAGAAAAATAAGGAAGGCATCTGCATGTAAAGAATATTTAGGAATAACAAGGAATAAAGCACCTCTAAATGCACCCAAAAACACAGATGCTCTCACAGCTATGTAGTTAAGCCCTGTAAATTTCCAAAAAAAAGCTAGCTGGAAGTGTATAGATTTCATCCTGCGTTTAGCCTGTGATCTTGTTTCGAGGCTAGGTTAAATTAAGTTGTTGAGGTGAGCTGTAACTCCATGGCTAGCATCCTTTGAACCAAGGGAAGAGAGATGTGGACAAAAGATGTGAGCTACAGAGATCATCATGTAAAGCTGAAGGCAGAGTTTGAGGATTCTGCAAACCCAGAATGGCAAAGATGGATTGGAAATTAGAAAAGACTGGGGAGAATCGTGGAGCAGGTTCTCTCTCTCTGTCTCTGTCTCTGTCTCTGTCTCTCTCTCTCTCTCTCTCTCTCTCTCTCTCTCTCTCTCTCTCTCTCTCTCTCTCTCTCTTCCTACCTCCCTTTCTGTCTCTTACTCCTCAGAACCTTCCTTACCTTTTCATCCAGCTATGTAGCCACTGAAAATAACGACAAGCCATATCTGCTTTTAAGCCACCCAATACATGGCATCTTGTTATTGAAATATGCCCAAACGCTCCATTCCCAGGAAATATTGTCAACAGCTGGCTGTGTAATGACTTTAGGTTACCAAAATTTCTATGTGATTATCATAATGGGACAAATGCTTAGTCTATTGTGAGGCTTGTCTGCACCAACGCACATTGTGTTCGGAGACCCAACACTTAAAAACCGTCTATTTAAATGGCAATGTTTGAAGGCTCCCCATCTTGTAGACTCCCCAGGTCTAGCAGTGGAGGGTTTCCACTCTCTCAGTCTATGCCTCTGGGTCTGTAAATCATTATGAATCAACAATTGGTTTTTATTTACCAGTCCCAAACCAAACACTAACAGGACGATCTAAGATAGCTGGCATTTATTTTTATTTTTCATATCTATAGGTGAAGTATAAAACTTAATGATAAACTGAACCCTTCGATTTTTCTGCCTAAGTCTGGGGGACTTATCTTTTATGATCCTCACTTAAGCTTGCCTGTCTCCGGGGAATCATACCTATGACTTCATGTAGACAATTTCTCTTATTTACCTTCGCATGAGAGATGTAGAGACTCCCACCATAAAGGAATGAGTTGGAGGCTGCCTAGGTATATTTCATCCCAGGACTTGAGGCTTAGCGTCTGCTAATAGAGGGGTTTTTGTTCCAGATCATTGGCACCGGCGCAAGAGAAAGCAGCACATTCATTTCGTGCAATTTGCTGTACCTTTCCACATGGAGCTGGTGCATGTAAAAGGCTGTTAAGTACTAAATTATTCCTTATCAAATCACCATCATCTGGAGTCATGATCAACACTAATTAAATTACTTTCACTGAGCACGACTCCAGCCTGCTGCCGAGGCTGCTAGCATTCCGCTTCCAGTGCGGTCCTCCCTGGGTCTGGAACACAGACCTGAAGGCATCAGCATTGTTTGTAGTTTAATTAAAGTGAATCTTTCCTTTTTCAAGTGAATTGAATCAAGCTAGTTAGCCTCTTCATTTCATTGACAAAGAAATGATGTTTCCAAATGATGCTTTATTCTTGACTTCATCGAGTCCAGATCATTTATCTAAGTATGAAATTTAGAGCTCCTTGTAGGCACGCCTCATACAGGGTCTGAGGGTTTTCATGCAAACTTTTATACACACAGCTATTAGATCTTCTAGGCAGAGGCAGACAGAACACTCAAGAGACTCAAGAGACGGGCTTTGCAATCTTTGACTTGTTGGAAGCTTGACCTTTACAACCACATCTTAAGGCTGACTAATAAGGACCGAGTTTGTCTAATGGTTAAATTTAAATGCTCCAAAATATCAAGAGTTAAAAATATGCACTTTCAAAGTAAATTTAACCACTTTCTAATCCGGAAGTTTGTAAGCGGTGGATATGGCATTCATTGGCTTAGAAATTTAGTAATTGTTTTTATTTGAGAGTTCTGAATGGTGTGTCATGACTTAATACCTTTCATCTTCTACCTACAATTCAAGAAGGGAAACAAGTCAGTCACAATACCACAGAAACACCGAGACACACTTCGGTTTCCATAATCAAGGATCCTAATTTAAAAATGAATTAAGCAGAAACACAGCATAAAATAACTTGTAGGTAGAGAGAATGAATTAAATTCTCTTGGGAGAATACTTCCTTAGACATGAAAATAAGGCCTTATCTTTAACCTTCTACTGAGAACAGACGGTGTTTGTGACAGCTATCCACTGAACACTCATCCACAAATAGATGGAGTTTCGGTGTGAGGTTGAGTTTGCCAGAATTTATCTGAATAAGAAACTGCAACAATATTTGAACATAACTCAGGTTTAGATAGTATTTTGTGATCTTCAAGGTTGGACTTGACTGTTGCTCAATTGCTCAGATGTTGGTCTTGGTCCCCAAGGTGAGGCATGGTTGTAAGGAGAGGAAATCTTTAGGCAGTGAGCTATAGTGGGAGGAAGCTGGGTTGTTGCCTCTTTTTCTTCCCAACTATAAGAAGCTTCTGCTGATATGTCCTATTGTGCTCTGCCAATTTAAAAAATATAGCCTGCCACCTAAAATTTCTGAAGCCATTAGCCAAATTAATATTTCTAACTTTAAGTTTATTTTAGTGGCCATTTAGTCACAGACATGGAAAGCTAAAATAAAGAAGTTAAGCAGGATACCTGGGTAAAAAATCTAACAACATTCTAGCAGGTTAAGAATTAGAGTCTGGGGCTGAAGAGATGGCTCAGTGGTTAAGAGCACTTGCTCTTGCAGGGGACCTAGGTTCAATTCCCAGCATCTACACAGTGATTCATGACTATTTGTGGCTCCAGTACCAGGGCATCCAATGTCCTCTTCTGACCTTCATAGGCATCAAGCATATATGTTGACAGACATACACAGAGGAGGAAAAATACACATATAAAGCACATGTATCTAATTTAAAATTTTAGTATTACTACATACTTATAATCCCATCAATGGGAAGTACAAGTAAATGGGTCTGAAGTTCCAGGTCCTCAAAGCCAGCCTGGTCTACAAGACACCCTAATTTAAAAACAATAACAAATAAAATTTTTTAAATGACTTTTAGGAGTTTGGTTGCAATAGCATTAAAATCTGTTTATACTTGCACTTGAAATGTTTCTTGTTAAGGAACACACTGCAACATTGCAAAAAACCACATCAGATGTTTTGAGCCCTTCCTTTCTTCCCTATTTGTATCTAATATGCCTTAAATGGTACAATGGATGCTGAAAGCTAAAAGGCAATACGGAACTGTGGAGCGCAGGTGTGGAACAAGATGACGTCATAACATCAGCTGCAAATATAGGTCCAATCATAGTTTTATTTAGATTTCCAAAAAATATTTCCTCTAGCAAGGATCTAAGCCTGTTCTATAATCCTTATGTTTGATTAATTCATGTGTGTGTGATACACACAGCTGTATGCATGACCTTACTAATATATTCTTGGCACTTGTATCTAAATGCAAAAGCTTCCCAGAGCATTTGCATTTGCTTTTAGGCATTCTGCCTTCTTTCAATTTATTACTGTGACCAAGACATTTAAAATTTCACACTACTCATATTACACCAAAGCAAAAAGTTGGTGCTCTCCCACACTGAGAGCTTGCCCTACTCTGGGATTACAAAGACGTCACAAGCCACATACAAGACCACTTCTAGACATCTCCAGAGAAGTAAAAAAGCAAGAATTGGGCTGGGCTCTGACCTCTCACTCTTTTTACTTTTTAATTCTTTTAAGAGTGAAACAGAATGATAATTTCTAGGAATACAAAGTATTTACCCTATGAGAAGAAACATTTATTTTTAGTTCTAGTCAAAAAAAAAGAGATTAACAGGTCTTTGAAACAAATCTATGATTTCTAAACAGAACCAAGTCAAGAGTGCAGCCTCCTCACACTGGCACTGAGACTCCTGAAGTATTGTAAAATAAAGTATTGTAAAACAAACCAAAACATGACATTTAGAGTAATCTATGATATGGTACTTGAGGAGTTTTTAAAGGACAGGGTGTGACCACCTACAACTTACTACTTGTTTTTATAAATGCACTGGTGGACCATCTGGGGTTAGTTGGAAAAGTTGAATAGTCATGATGAGACAGAGGACTTGCAAAGCCTGAACATTTGCCATCTGATTCTTTCCAGAGAACAGCTTGCTGATCCTTGTTTCAGATCATGCTCTATAGTGGTAGGGGGGAAAGCAAAGATGAAAGAAGCTGGCCAAGTGATATGTACTCGTGTGTACTGTTAACCTACTCAACAAAGGTCACTGGAATCTGGTAACACACTGTGTGGCCTAGGGTAATCAATTCAAGGTACTATACAAACAAGCTGGTGAAAAATGGCACAAAATTGAGACTCTAAAACACTACAGATTTATGAGGTGTGAGGAATTTCAAAGCACTTACTTAGACCGGGATGACATATAACACACAGTATTTTTTTACACCTGTCTAGAAAATATAACTGAAAAAAAAAAGTCAAAACAAAAACAAATCATGTTATGGACATCAAAGTGCTTATGGGAAAAAAATACTTGGCTATGGAAGTGCTTTGAAGGAGGTAAAAAAAAATTGTAAAAGGTGAAAAAATAAATGGTATTCATAAATTAGATCATTTAAGAGCAGATACAAGCACGCTATGAAAAATGCATGCAGTCTTTTATACAAATAAATGTAGTTAGGAGTCCACTTAGTAGATGAAACACTCCCTTTAAGTTACTATCACTTCGAGTTCAGGTGATAAATGCACAGCAATCACCTCAATTAGTTCTCAGCTAAATATCAGAAGCAAAGGGGAGGATTCTGTACAAATAAAGATAATAATGTCATATGTTCTGTAAATACACTGCGCAAGGTAGAGAAGCTCACAAGGTCCTCGAGCTGCATGTAACTCTCTGCTTCTCAGTACATTTGCCTCTTCAAACTCTCCCTACTCTTCCTGTACACACACACACACACACACACACACACACACACACACACACATACACTGACATCCATTACTAGAGAGTCTAATCTCAGTTATCAGCAGAGTGCCTTTATGGGGCCATTAAACCATTTCTCTTGTTTACAGTGCCCGAAGAAAGATGTGAATTATGTCTGTGACAAAGCCAGCGATAACATTTCTAAACTGCTATCAAAATGCAAACTGAAACACATTTAAGGGCAGGGACCCTGATTCGAGTTTTCATAATTTTTCCATTGTTTGCAGTCACTGTAAATATATTCACTTATAATATCTCTAAGGCAGAAATTCAGACCATAGCACAGAAACATGATATCCATTTCTTTCTTAAATAACATTCTTTAAATAGTAATAAGAAAGAAAAGCCAAAAAAAATTTAGGAGATATTACTGGTTCAGAGATCCACTAGGTACTGGGCCCCCTGATGCTTTCACAACTTCAGATATTTAGTAATTATGAAGACCACCATTGTTCTGAACCTCAGAATTCTTTTAGGTAAAGATGTTACGTACGGCCGGCCTGCGTTTTGAGACTAACACAGTTTTGGGTTAATCATCAAAACCCTTTAATTACAAAAATAGTAAGATAAAGGCCAAAGTATAAACAGGTCAGTTTGGGGCACATCAGATAACTGCTGTCAGTAGGGCATCTTAATGAAATCATACATTTCTTAAGAGAGAATCTGACCCTTCAGTGACTCCTGTCAGTAACACTGAGCATGCTATTTCAAGGATTTCTGAATTGTTCTGTCAGTGGCACACCTTAAACACAGAAGAGGAGACAATTGAGATGATCCTAGAGGTGACCTTGCAATTCACACCTCCTTGGAGCATCACAAGTCCACACACTTGACATCCGAACACTAAGTGGAGATGGAAGTCCAGAATATTCACAGATTGCAGAATGGACATCGTGATGAAGATTGTGATCTCGTCGAACAACCACCCCTTAAAAGTTGCTTACTAATGCAACTTTCTGTACATCACAAAGCACCACTGTAACAACTTAACAGAACACTGTAGATCTGCGTTCTGGGTTTAAGTGTGTCATCCCTCTGCTCAGTGACGGCTGCGGTTGCAATGTGGACTTCTCTCACTCGACAGAAAATGATTTTTCCGGAGTCTGGTGATCCCTTTCAAAGGTTGCCAACATTTCAACTGGGTGAAAAATATATTTAGTTACTTATCTTTTCACTGGCATCCCAGTCTCCAGCAGTGTCTGTATTGAGCTCACTTCCCCTGTTTACCTGCTAAGCATGGGAGTGCTTTTCCCTTATCTAACATGCAGTAATAATGTGTCCACATGGAGATACTTGTGTACATGGTCACATTTTCTATCTGGCTATTCATCCATATATATATATATATATATTTATCTATCCACCTATCAATCCATCTATCATCTATCTATCATCTATATGCTCCTCTCTTTCTCTCTTTCTGTGGTCCTAATCATAAATATTATGTTAATGGTTTATATCCTCAAGGACTTCCTCAGCCAACAATGACAAGTAGCAGGGCTACTGATGAATCAATGTAAGAGAAACAAATATGAAAATCTGACACAAGACTTTGGGGCTTATATGTTTCTAGGGCTATATTGTGAAAATGGCAGCTAAACTCTGCTCCGGACATTTTTGAACTGTGGAAATAATAGTAACTCACAAACACAATGATCCTTAATCATTATTAAAAAAATAAAAGCAGGTATAAGTACTGTATTTAAGCAAGGAGGGTTGATACTGCACATTAGAAAGCTGTGCAGTCAATATCATTGACATTTTAAAGCACTCTTCATTTTAGAAGGTGTTTCAAATCTCATTTAAGTTTGATTACATGGACCACCTACTTCCTAGTTGATATGGAGAAAACGTTATCATACTAATAAAACAAAAAAATCAGTATAAAAACCAGAAAATTATATTCCTAATTTAAAAGCATCATTAAGAGGCTGAATGTGTAAGTGTTGATTCACCCCTTTAAATTTCAAGTCCAAACTTTATTTAATGGCTTTTCATCTTAGTAGTTCTAAATGATCCTCACCTTCCCAATCTAATTGGCAGCAAAAGTATGCTGGGAGGAAACTGGTCCTTCTATCTGGAAGAGGGTAGGATCAGGGAAAGGAAGGTCTAATGCAGGAACAATCCTAATCGAATCACATTTGCATTTCTCATTGGCTTCACATCAGATCTCTCTACCCCTACTGGTCCAGTGGAGAGAAAGCAGCATGATGCTTTTTTTTGGAAACAAATTCTGTGCCATGAGCCCAAACATACAACACTCCACATCCAACTGCCAAGAACAAAACAGAACATGCTGCAGCTAATTGAGAAACAGATCTAATCTATTGAAATGAAGCTCCCCAAAGAGGACATTTATCCGAATCCACACCTCCCTGAAGAAGACCTACTAAATGAAGACCTAACTGTGACCTTTCTGAACCCGGAAGCCCTCTCCTATTGAATTTGCCCCACTGTGTTTTCATATAGTCTTTAAGAGCTGCAAGATCCCCGAAAGAGTGGTTACTTTTCTGTACCAAAATCTGTGGTTTCTTTCAGATACTAGGTAACAGGTATTTCGAAATACCTAATTAGAAAAAAGTTTTTATACCTAGCTGGGCATAGCATAGAAAACTCAAACGCTTCCTGGTATCTCGTTCTTTTCGAATGAAGAAGTTCTGAGGAATCTTGTAAAACATGGACCTGTGAAACCAGAACCAAGGATGCTCTGACCCGGCTGCTATGCAAACATGAAAAGCACCTCATCACCAGGCATCCCAACCTTCTCTAACAACTAGAGCAAATCTTAGGATGCTCTCCTCAGAGGATAATCAGGCAGACCTCTAATAAATGTCTTAGAAAAATGTGATAAATTTGTTCTTCATAATTCACTGCTCCAAAAATAGAAGTGGGGAGAAGAAAAATATAACACACAAAAGAAAAGGGTGAATACAGATGATAGCATCAAAATTGTGTTGCAAAAAGTGATAGATAGGACTTCAACTTTCCTTCTTAATTAACTGGTTAGCACAGAAAATCTAACCTAAAATTTCATAGTAATTACGTTAACTATGGGCCATAGTGATATGCAACATGAAATTGAGATAATATTACATTGTTCCAAAAGCCTGTCCAATACTAACTGCCCTATTCCTGTGGACTAAGTACCAACCAACCATTTCAAAAATGGTTGTACTTACCAAATACAAAACGAACAAAACAAAACAAACAAACAAACAAAAATCAAACAAGTAGTCAGGATGAGGATGATATTGTGGTGTTTACCAACAAAGCTGAGGCTTAGAGTTCAATCCCCGAGACTTACATAGAGGAGAGAAGTGATGAAGGCTGTCCTCTGACATCCTCATACATGCAGTGGCATGGGTACCCCACATACATACACACAATGAATAAAGACACATTAAAAAAAAAAAACAGTTCAGCAAGCAGCCAATATTTTCACGAAGGAAAACAACCTTTTTCCAATTTTAAATGAAACAAATTCTTGTTTAAGTAAATTTCCTAACTGAAATCTTCAGAACTAGTGCAATGTGACCACGTTCAGAAGTCATCTCACATAAATCAGCATAATTTAGATAATGCTTCAAATAAACCCAGACGTAAGAGACAGGGTGTATGGCCCAGAGAGAGACGATGTGGGGGTAGGGGGAAGGGAGGGAGAGAGGGAGAGGGAGAGGAATAGACGGAATGGGAGAGGGAGAGAGGGAGAGGGAGAGAGGGAGAGGGAGAGTGAGAGAGGGAGAGAGCAATGGCATTCCAAACATCAATAATATACCATACATGCAAGTCTAAAATATTTTTTTATTATTCTGTTACTCTAGATGTTTTACATTGACTGTTTTCATATGTACCTCCCCAAAATGATCTTTTAGTTACTTTGTAACGCATTACTATGTACACAATTCCATTTTCTTGTAACATACTGAATCCTTGTGTTTGATTAGTAATTTCACATATTTTTCATCTGTATGGGGGAAAAAAACCTGAAATTTGCATAGTCTTAAATTGACCATTTTAGCACCAAAATACTATGTAGGGTAAGTACGGAACAGGCCTCATAGGGTTGCGGCACACCTGCGGCATTTCTGTGGGACCCTACGAAGGACATGATTGACATCAATTCAAACATTATTAGACAGTTGGCTCCCTGTACAAAAAGACTCTGACAGTAGACAAGCAAAGCCGAAAACATGTTCTCAATCCAAAGCTGGAAAAGTTTGCCTGGAAAAAAGAAAGCCAGCTGGCTAGAGCATCAAAAAAGAAAAAGAAAGAAAAAATGAAACTTTTAATAAATACTAATAAAACTTTACAAGTTGCCAAAATAACAAAGAGACAATGATTACAAAGGAAACATGGCAGTTTTCCTGACAGTAACACCTTCAGAAGCGCTGTTGCTGGGCCATGTTCCAGTTCTTAACACTGGTTCAGGTGAATATTCTGTGTGCATTTTATTAAAAAAAAAAACTACATATGTATAATTTACATCCTAAAATAAAACTGAAGAACTGTCCTTCAGATTGCCTTGCCTGCCACCAAGCCTGATAATTTTAATTCTCTAGAAGACTCATGTGGGGAAAGGAGAAAACTGACTTCCTCCAGTTGTCCTCTGACCTCCATACCTGTGCTATGGCTTGTGTGTGTGCACACACTAAATACTAGACATACAATAAGAATGAATGAAAGAAAATGCTCTGTCCTCTTTTCGTCACAACTGGAAGAGTGGGTGCGAGTTACCACACATGAAGAACTGCTTTAACATGAAGTATTTACCAACATGTTTCATGGAACTTTCATAGTCTGAGGACTGAGCTACAGGACATAGGGATGGCTTAGCAGTTAGTTAAAAGAACTGGCTGGTCTCTGAGAGGACATGGCTTTCATTCCCATCACCCACACCATGCACACAACAGCTTGTAACTCAGATTCCAGGGGCTCTGACACCTTCTTTTAGTCTTTACAGATACCAAGCTTGCAGGTGGAACACAGACATACGTGAAGCAAAATACTCATACACATAAAACAAAATTAAATAAATCTTTAAAAAACAAAAACAAGACAGAACAATAAAACAAAACAAAACAAAGCAAAAATAACACCAACCAAGAGCATTTCCTAGCTCTGGGCAGGTGGTATTCATTGCTTCTCTCTTTCCCTCTCCCTCTCCATCTTCCTCTCCTTCTCTCTGTCTTTGTCACACACATACACACACACACACACACACACACACACACACACACACACACACACACTTCCTCAGGAAGCTGAAGGGAACTCTGCCTGTCTGAAGTAAGCACAGCTATACAGCATGAGCGTGTCTCAAGCACTCAAACTAGGAGATGGCCTCACACAAGGGAGAGATACAAGATAGTAAGAAGAGAATAAGATTCGGGGAGGGGCACATTCTTCAGCCAGCCAGACCCCTTCCTCATTTTTATTGTTTTCTAAAATTATAAAGAGTAACAACTACTGCACAAGCAACATCAGAATCAGTTTGTCCCTACTGACAAGTCCAGCCTATAGAAAAAAAACAGGAAGCAAACAGTCAAGCTCACTGATAAAGGAAACCAAACAAGAGTCTTGGATGAGCTTAGCCACTACAGAGAGGTCAGCAGTAAGCAAACACCATGGTGAGACACAGAAGAATCTGACTTTGCAAACTTCATAAGAACCGAGTGTAAACAATCAGTAAATACACAGATCCCATTTCCATAGCTAAAGGACATATTAGACGCTAAGGAAACTGAAACTGGTATACGTAGCTCTCATTTTAAAGTGGAAGCTAGCTGAGAGTTACAATCACAAATGAGCCAGGTCACATTACAGTATCTCAGGAGTTATAGGAGAGTATTCAATCCACCTTCACAATCTTGAGAGTGAACAGTTACTGAGAAGAACTCTAGTCGTGGATATTTAACCCATTAATTCTAATTTCATTACCTTACAGTGTTTAATAGAGTTACAGTATTTGATTTAGCTGATATAATTGTATGTAACTGTTGGAATAGCTAGAATACATAGCAAGTATTACGCAAACACTCATGACTTACATGTACTTTTAACCTAAGAGATTTCTCAATTCTTGCTCTATTTACAGAATCAGATATGCTTTCAAAAACTGTAAAGAAAATGACATTTACAATTTTTATTATTCTTTATGGATGTAACTTCTCAGAGACTAGTGCAAGAGATTCTTGCCCTGCTTTCTTCTACTCCGGAGTCTTCCTGATACACTACCCAGGAGTCTCTTGAGGCTGCAGGACAGGACAACTCTAAATAATTTGAGCATCAGGAACTGAGCCAGATCTGAGGGGAACAGAAGCATCTCACCTGCCATTCCATTTAACTCCACAGCAAAAGTGTCATGGCAACAGTCCAGTGTGTGTGTGTGTGTGTGTGTGTGTGTGTGTGTGTGTGTGTGTGTGTTTGTGTGTGTTACATTAACCATGTTACCTATAACCACAAACTTTAGAGTACAGAGCATAGCAAGGGGCGGCCATCATGCCCAGGAGCTATCAAAAATGAAAGATCCTCCCACAGACTCAATGGTAATTGAATACTGCAGATATCTCTACTTCTTTCTTAAGTGGCCCGTTTTGTGGTAACATCAAAATGCATGGCATGATTTTCTGTTATTCGGTGTACAGAGGCACTAACTGGAAAACAGCTTCAATGTTTGATTTTGTTTTCATAAAGATTTCAGTCACATAAATATTAGTTACTAATAGCTTATAAATTTCTAAATGCTAAGATGTGACTGTTATTAGATCAGGTCTAAGTGGCATGTCCAAATAAAAATGTATTTAAATGGTTGGTTGCCTCCTTTAAAACTGTCAAAATTATTTATTGCTATGTTGACCTACTTAAACTTAAAGTTAACCTCTTAGGACTCTTAAATACTAAATTAGACACCATAATGACAATTACAGATCATGACTACAAGCATATTTTTTTCCTATAATTTAGTGATCAAAGAGAATGTCAGTGACAAGTAGCCCTCTTGATTCCCAACACAGCATGATGTAGGAGACTGGCTGTAGAATGTATTTTCCCCCCTTTGTTTCCCTTTTTGTTTTTCCCCCAGAATCATAATCTCATTCTTCACAAAATCATTTGATGTCACTCCAGGTCTAATGGCCCATTAGGTGCATTAAATGCTAGAGCCATTTGACAGATCTAGCATTTTATATTTATTAGCACATAAAAGCAAGGTGTGGGGCAATTGTTTATACAACCCATGTTGTAATTGATAGTTTCAAAAAACTCAAAAATTTTTGAAAATGAAAAAGCACTCTGCTCTGCCTCCAAGTGTGCAAATAGGAAGAGAAGGGAAAAGATATGCTTTGAAAATAGCACATGCATGCCAGCTGCAAAGCAATCATAGGATCACAAACATAATAGGCTGCTTTGCATTCTCCTCCTGGCCCCTTTGAAGTAAACAGAGCTTTGTAAATTGAGGGTGTGCATGGGATGAAAGGTCATAAAAAAGCCTGATTCTCCTCTTCCCATACTAAACAAGCATGAATTTTAGGCAGTGCATACTCATTCAAATTATTGCACCAGATTCAAAATAATTAGAAAATTCCCCAAATATATTAACTATTTAATATGTGCCTTTGGTAAAAGTGGTTAATTGAGTACAGGTGTGCTCATGTGCTAAAGTACACATGAAAGAAACTCTGCTTTTATCTCTCTTCTTTCTCCTTCTCAGTACATGACAGCTAACTTCATCCTGAGATAGTTTCAGGTTCATTTCTTCATTAAATAAATTCCAACTACGTCTGATACACTTTTGCTATTTTATAGGATTTGATTTATTCCGAACTCCAAACTCCATCTGCCTTCTCCCCACTGTCTAACGCTCGTCTGTGTACTCAGACACTGTGTTTATTGTCTCTAGGAGACAAGAAACAGGCTTGCCTTTCAGCAGTATCAACACCGGGTCTTCAGCCAACCCAAAGGCCTTCCCTTCATTATCAAAAGGAGTGGCAAACACAAATACCTTGAGCGTTCTGTACCACAACAAGCTAATTTCTACTTCTATCACAAGTAAGCAATATTCATTGCCTCCACCAAGCTCCTTTGTTTTTTAAAAAAAACCCAGTCTTGACAATCTTGCTCTGCTTAATTGTGTATCTTTGAGGAAAGTCTATAGCCATAGTGAGCCCAAACATAACTTCTCTATAACATAATTTTCTTCATCAAAAAAATTAAGTCCTGGCAGTGGTGGCCTACTCCTTTAATCCCAGCACTCAGGAGGCAGAGGCAGGTGGATTCCTGAGTTCCAGGGTAGTCTGGTCTACAGAGTCAGTCAGTCCTAGGAGAGGTAGATTTATGCAGAAAACCCCTGTCTCAAAAACTAAAATAGATAGATAGATAGATAGATAGATAGATAGATAGATAGATAGATAGATAGATAAAAAGAACATGACAGTTTCCACTACAACTTTGGTTACTGTGAAAACTCAGATAGATTAAGGTGTGAGCGGTGAGTCCTAGGTAACGTGTTATCAATGTCCACCTCTCACAGACAATTGTCTATAAACTGCATTGTAGTTCAAGAGCATGATATAGTTTCTCTGTGAGGCTTTTCTCAACTATTCCAATTTGTATTGATATCTTGAACAGGAAAAAAACAACAAAAATCCAACAAAGTAGAGAACTCAAGGTTCTATCCCTAAATCTACTCTTGAGTTTAATTGTGAATATCATAGAATTTGTCCTAGTAATGAACGCTCTGCACAAAATCATCCCCATTCTATACTTACTATCCACAGCCCCTTTAAAAGGTGCAGACATAAAATCAAAGAACATTTAGTGACTTGCCAAGGTTACAGCAATAGAGAGGAGGCTGACATGGCTCAATTTGCTCCCACATCTGGAAAAATGAGTTCAATCCCTGGAACCAACATAGTAGAAAGAGAAAACTGATTCCCACAACACCCTCTGAACATCTGTAAGCCCTGGCAAACCCACACATGTACATGCACACATCTCTGAACCAGGACATATTGACACATAAACATGCACACAAACCCACCATATACAATGTAAGCTGAGGGGATTTGAGCCTGACTTGCAGGATTCTGTCATCCACTGAATTTATCCTACCCTCATGCTATTTGAATATTCCCAGCATGCTTCCCTGCTTCCTTCAAGGTTCTCAGAATGCCTTCTGAGAGCAAAACTCAAGATTACTCTCTCTCTCTCTCCCTCCCTCCCTTCCTCCCTCCCTCCCCCCCCCCTCTCTCTCTCTCTCTCTCTCTCTCTCATATATGTTTATAAAATAGGTATATGTAATATATATATATATGAAGTATGCATATATATTAATTATGTATATGTATGGATGTGAACTATTTCTCATATAAATGAACTACCATTTACCTTTGGATTCTAATCATGCAAGTAAAACAAGGTAACTTGTGCAATGCAATGACTTAAGACTAGCTTAAAACTGCTGAGTGCTTGAGAAGGCTTGTGGTTATAGTAGTTGTTATTCAATTGGCAACCGGGAACATAATAAAGAGAACACTTGGTACACCCTGTGCAGACAACATTGCCACACAAACCAAAGAAGCAGGGTCCTCCATTACTTTGGAGTGTACTTGCTATTACAGCTTGTTCTCTTTCAGGAGGAGTGGAACTGCTCCCTAATGGGAACTACACCAACCTAGGGAAGACATGGTACTCATATGTGTTTCCGGAATGACATCACAAAAACAAAGTCTTTGACTGCTGAATCAGTTAGACACAATCACCTCACATTGTTTTCAACTGTGGAACTGCTATCACTGCTATCTAAATCTTCACTGCTGTTAATGTATCTTATAAAATAATTCATGTTGCATAGATACTGATATGTCATGCTTTTATGAGGCTTTTGATTTGTTTTTTTTTTCAGACTAGGCGCTAAACTCTTATATAATATAGACAAAATATAGCCCCTTCACTCTTTCTATACATTTAGCTACTTTGACCTTTCATTTAGAAAACTGAAGGAGAGTTGGTTCAGAGCAAAGTCTGACTCTGTACTATGTATGACTTTCACTGCCATGATTGTTGTAATCTAAGCTCATAGCTGTTTCAAGATCCTAATCAATGCTAAATAGTCCTCTGAAATGCTACATGATCTGTTTGGCTAGCATAAAAACTAGCATCTACTCCTAAATGTATTCAGAGTTCAGACTCCAACCGTGGGAACTTCAGTTCTAAGTTGTTTTCCTATAATTCTTGATATTCCATAAGACTGTGCTAAAAACCATCACACTGATACTGGTCCTGTTAAAGCACAGTGACTCTAACAGCTTGGGAAGTATCTATTTTACAAGGGAGATCTGTGGCCATCAGTTCCAGCAGCCAGTGCTGTTATATGAGCTTCAAGGAGGTTGCATGTAAAACTGAGTACAGTCTCAATGGAATAGTATCACAGCAAAAGTCCTGTGGATTTTTTATAATTTAAATAAAGATGATCATAAAATTAACACCCTTCTAATGCAGTTTTCATCTTGATTATTACTATTTAACTGGTAAAATTTTTTCTTCAGGCTGAGTGAACACTATAATTAGTACACATTGCATTATAAAGGTTGCATCTTAATTGAAAAATCAACACTTTTTTTCTTCAATGAATACATCGACTTCAAAATCAACAAAAACGCTGAAAACGCAAGCAATGTTACTAGACCCACAAATTAGTGTGTCCATGATCAATCAGAACTCATAATTTGAAAATAAGATGTTAGCAGGTCCATAACTGGGATCTGTGTTACAAGTACCAGAATGGTGCTAACTGGACATTCTGAATTCCTATACGTTAGAGGCTACATTTCTGAGTTTCAGTATCACAGTGACTATGTATTGAGCTACTTAGTGTGATCAACAGAAAGGATCACTGTCCTGGCAACCATTTTGCAGCATGTGTAGGTGTGTTCTAAGGTCTGTGAGCTATACATACAAATCCTGAGCATAGCAACAAGCAAACAAAAGAAACATGTAATACAAACCGATAAACTGATCACAAGGAGGTCACTTAAGTAATATGAAGAATAAGCCTGAGATAGTTTGTGCACAATATTCTTATTCCAGATTAAAGTGTGGTGTCCTCTGTGTACCAAACATTTATAGATTTTCTATGAACACATATAATGTTATAAAAACAGGATAGCTATATCTTCATTTTATATGTGAGTCACCTACCAACATTAGCATGTAGTCCTTTTTATGAAGGAGAGAACTGACCCACAGTGATCTTTAGTTGCTTGTACCAAGCCACATATCTAGTGAACAACAGAGGTTGGAGCACAGATGAACAGGGTGAAGAGACTGTATTCTGATCAGTGGGTGAAAACCATGGTGAGTATGACTCTACGGTCTAGAGTATCAATACTATTTGCAGGAGAAAAAAAAAACTTAAAAGCAGTGTCAGATAAAGTATGATAACAAAGGTGGCATTCAGTTAATTTGGCAAATATTAGCAAATGTTTGGGTGTAATTATACATCACCCAAAGATAAACAGTGTCCAAACTAAAATGTTAAAATTCCCTTCTGGGAGTACTATTATTTTGTTAAGCAAACAGTCAGGAGTCTGATGTTGAAGTTGTGTATGCACAGGACTTAACCACATTTCTCCAATTCAAAGCACAAGGGTAGAGATTTTCATAGGTTAATAAGGAACTTAGGGTGCTGTCTACTCCACCCTTGCTTTCTGTGTATACATTAGTTTGTTCATTCCCAAAGAAGCCTAAAAGTAAGAAAATGCATTTTTGTTTTCCATTTCCTTTACTGCAGTTTATGGGCATTTAAGTGTACACATGCATATATGCATGCATCTGAAATACTTTCGTATGTCCCACTCACTTAAATAAATATTAATAACAACTCAGTGAATCCCAATCTAGCAATTTGCTGAGAAGAACAGAAAAGAAAATAGTGTGGGGTGAGTATTGATGCTGTCATGCATATGTACCAGTGAGACTCTGGCAGACACTGAAGAAGTGTGAGTTTTTATGTCTACCTACCAAGGTCATGTAACTAAATAAACAGATACACAATGTTAAAATGGTCCATGAAGTCTCAGGTGCCAAAGAGATGGCAAAGATCGGTATTGAATGCTAGTACCAGTATTCCTGTCACCTCATACCCAATGTCTAGTACTGTGGGAGTGTATTGGCTTAAGGTGTTTCTCTTTACACAAAAGCCACAGTATGAATGTAGTTAAAAGTAATTCCGAATTTAGTTAAAATAAAGATGATGATTCTTTCGTTAACTATATAAATCATATGAATAAAAGCATATTCTAAGTTTTGTAATCACAAGGGGCTTAGAAGATATTACATACTAATTAGTGTTTTGTGTGTCTGTGAAGACTTCTCTCTCTTTCACGCTCCCTCGCCCTCCCTCCCACCCGCCTTCTCCTTTTGCTCTACACACACACACACACACACACACACACACACATACACACACACACACACACACACACACACACACAAAATGTAGAAAGAGTTGCAGATTAAAATTTAACAAAATAGAGATGTAAATGTAATTTTACAAAACATGCAGATAGTGGCCTTTATATATGGGTTTGTATATGTAATACATATACATAAGACCATGCTTACCATTTAAATATAAATACTGAAACAGGCCTGTACATTCCACAAGAACACTCTTTTAACCTTCAGAAATTGCCATTTAAAAGCTCAGGGCCTAAATTTCCCCTTTGATCAATGGATATCTCCATCACAAGATGGGATGACTGAAGCTTATTGATTAACTGATAACCTTCTAATGTACCAGCCTTTAATCTGCAATAAAACAGTGAACGAAAGTAGAGCTTTCAGAAAGGAAAACAGGGTTTGATTATCCTGGAAGAAAACAAGGCAGGAAGAGTCGAAGACAGGTAGAAACATCCAGCAAAGCAGAGCAATGTCCTTCAGGCACTTGGGTTTCACTTCAGGCCTGTGAACTGAGAGGTGAGATAAGTACATCACCTGACTCTCTGTCCCCAGGCCAAAGACTGGAAGGTCATATCCAACCAATATAGTCGGGCTGTTATATCCATGAGGACACAGAAAAACAACCTCAAACAGAAATAAAAGTTCCCTTCACAGCATGGACTTCCAAAGGGGAAGGAGCAGTGCTAAGGTCAACTTTCCTGTTGTATATGCATCTTCCCAGAAGGGCTCATTTTAAGTGAGTCCTGAGGTCTTGATCGTGTTTGACAGAACTTCTGCTGGCAAATCTGCAGCCAGAGGAAATTCAAAGACCTGACTCTTACATCTCAGAACAAAATGTCAGTGTTAAAGACTTCAGTGTGGCAAGGGGAAACTAGGGGATGCATGTGTCTTGTCCAGACTTATCTAGAACCTACACAGGCTTCTACCTCTTGACCACATGTAATGGGAGCAATTGAAACAAGAGTAAACTAAGAAACGTGTGTGTGTGTGTGTGTGTGTGTGTGTGTGTGTGTGTGTGTGTATGAAATAAAATTGAAAAAAAAGATCTTTAAAATGAGAGCTGGATATAGCAGTAAAGTTTATATTGATTTGTCTTTTCATCTGTTATATTTTTATGCTTATAAGACAGCATAATATAAAAGTAAGGTTTTAAACAAGAAAAGTACACCATCATATTCAGATTTTATAAGCAGTTTTGATGAAGAAAATGTGTGTTGGGTCACAGTTTTTACATTCTATTTCCCTGGCACATAGCTAAGGGGAAGAAAAGCAATCTTCTTTTAAAATCAGAGAGACCCTAAGAACACTTAGAGACCTCATATTTCTTATTTTATTTTTAAGTATAAAATATTAGTGTCATTAACTTGTACTATCATCTAAACTGAAGCTGTGGGCTCTAGTAAAATGAATTTATTAGATATAGGGAATTCAAGGAGGCCAACAAGATTGTCGATTTCTCCCCCCCCCCCTCCTTCTTTTCTACGTTTCTGTTATTGATTCTGTCTCTTGCTTACTTCTGATTCTGGGTCTTACTGTAAAACCCAGACTAGTCTTGAACTTGTGGTCCTCCTGACTCAGCGTCCCACTGCTGGGATCTCAAGGTTGTGCCTCTAGTATTCTCTTTAGTGCCTCTGTTGCTGTGGCTCCTATTACTGTGGCCCACAAAGATCTCCTAAACTTTAGAAACTAACACCTCTGCATTAGTAGCATGCAAACACATGGTACCTTCATGTACATCCCCCACATTTTAATAAACAAGAGAAAAGTCTCTGAGACAATGAAAGCTAAGCACACCCTTCCCAGATGACAGCTGCCATTTTCAAACACCAAGCTTCCCATCTTGTTTACAAAGTTCTGCCAAGTAAATTTCTAGGGTATCTTTTCAAGGACTATTTCCTGATAGAAGATTCCATTTTTTTTTAAATGTCTTTTAATTCTTCAGACCATAATAAGATTTTTCAAAAGTATCAATGCCCTGTATGAGCAATCTTTTTTAACGATAACTATGTGTGTGTGTGTGTGTGTGTGTGTGTGTGTGTGTGTGTGTGTGAGTGTGTGTGTGTGTGTGAGTGTGTGTGTGTGTGTGTGTGTGTGTGTGTTCGTACTTTGCGAGGAATAAAACTCAAGGACTCATGCATGGCATTCTATCACAGCAATTTTCACAGCTGTAGCCATGTATGCTTTGTTGTGTTTTGTTCTCAAGGTAGAAATAGTTCTGATATTTGTAGGTGGGCTAAGGGCTGGGTGTCTAGGAAGGAAGATAACCATAACCTAAGCAACTGGGTGCTGAGAGCTGCGCTGCATGACGTCCTTCACCACACTCTTTACTCGTTTGATTATGCCGTGCTCTCTGAATTCCTCTTTAAATGAAACAAGAACAATGCCAAGTAATTTCTCAGTATTCGTACTGAATAAAAATTGCTGAGAAATGTATTTTCGGGTAGGAACATCAATTCACATTTATTAGAGGGCTCTAATGTAATACCTTGGGTATCTAATGCTACTCTCTCAAAGGCATATGCAAGCGAAACATAAAGCAGATATTTGTATTGGACGTCGGACAATTAAAGCCACCTGTACATGAATGTTTAAAAAAATTCTAAATACCCAAGGAGTTAGTCATTCAATTTCATTCACTATGCAGTGAAGACTTATGACAATATGATTCAAAGATAAAAAAGATGTGATCCAGCCACTGGAAGCCCTTTGAAATAAGAGTAAAATTAAGGTGTATATAATCAAACAATGACACATGGAAGCTACAGAGTTTGACATTAAAGAATAAATGCTTCCTGAAAACCAACAACTGTGGCCTCAAAGCCTGGAGACCAGAATTCTAATTAATTAATATTAATTAACATTAATACAGAGCTGCTAGTTCAGTAGTAACATATTTTCCAGTCATGAAGCATGTTCAAGACCCCAATTTGATTCCCAGCTCTGAGGAACAAAACAAAACAAAACGCCCCCCCCCAAATTAAAAAACAGCCACAAAAAATTACAGCATGTAAGTTTTTAAAATCCACAAGGCAGTTAGTGTAAGACAAGGAGTTAAAATCACAAACTTAAAGTGTTGACCGGGAGACCCTGTGACTATAACTGTGTGCTAGATGTACTTTGTGAAAATAAAAATAAAATGTAAAAAAAAAAAAAAAAAAAAAAAAAACCAGCCAATTTTTTTCATATAGTAGATTCAAACATAAGTGCATAATAATTCCTGTGCATAGAGAGAACCCATCAAGTGACATACACAAATGGGTAGGGGGTGAATCTAAGTTTATCTTGTGATAGCAAAGATCTTCTATCTGGTTGTCTTCCACAGGCCAGGCACATAACAGAATGTCAAATCCTATTGTCCAAACAATTAAAATTGCAATCTTATAATCCTTCTGTACCCCTCTCTGCAATGACTATAATTCTACAAATGTATACTTGATGCAGGTAAATGTACCCAGTACAAGTAACACTAAAGTTTACAAGATGGCTAGGGATGAGCTCAGATGGTAGAATAGTCATCACAGGTAAGAAAGCAATCTTGAATCTTGCACAAAGAACTAAATTGACATATCGGTGTGTGCCTTTACTCCCAGACCTAGCATTCGGGAGATGGAGGTAGCAAGATCAGAATTCCAAGGTCATCTTCAGCTGTATAACAAAGTCAAAGCCATACTGACTTCGTCAGACTCTGTCTAACAAGGAATGTAAAAATTGTTTCACTGTTTGAATGTGTTATTGGTATTTTAAAGTAACGTTGTGGAACACTGTGTATATGGACTACATTTGTAAGAACGTAACCATCTCAGTTCCGGTATGTTGCTCACTGGGTAACCATATGCCTAGCATGCACAAGACCCTAAACTTGGTCCTCAGTAAAGTAACAACAAAATATACACACGAAATTTCCCGGTAATGTAAAAGTTCAGGAAGAAGCCATCATAATTCAAAACATTCTACAGGATGAAAAATCATTTGTAACATTGCTGAGACGTATATGTAGATATGTCATGTTGTTTAAGTACCTGATACGGCATCTACAGTACAACAGACTCCTTGTTAAATTCCATTTCTGAATGATTTTTGAGGAAGCCACGGCATCATTACTCCCTTTATCCCAGCCTTTATTAACACTTTAATTTCAGCAGGGAAGCAGAGGTAAGTAGAAGTTTGCATTTCTGGACAGCCTGATCCGCATAAGAAGTATC
The DNA here is from genome assembly GCF_963924665.1 of Micromys minutus. Classification (NCBI taxonomy): domain Eukaryota; kingdom Metazoa; phylum Chordata; class Mammalia; order Rodentia; family Muridae; genus Micromys; species Micromys minutus. Next base: position 184,606,326 of record NC_137969.1, on the reverse strand, counting down.
AGCCCAGCCAGGACTACAGAATGAGATTCAGTAAAATAAAATAATATTTAAAAACTTGAATACAAAAACATTTCACTGACGTATTTATTGCTGTTTAAAAATTCACCAGACGTTCTATAAACAGGATTTTTTCTCTAGCCATTAACAATATTTTATGAATAACTAAGACAATAACTAAAACTACTCCGAGCTATTGTCAAATGCAAATAGCACTTGCTGGGGTCTAAGGCTTTAGATCTAAAAGGCAACACATTCTTAGTGAGACACAGCACTGAATCTCAAGAAAATCACCAATAAGTGACTAAGCAAATAGATGCCAGGAATCTAAGCAGGTATTTCTTACAGTAAATGTGAAAGAGGAAAAACACCAAACAAAATAAAAACAATCCCCCCACGAAATAGCGAAGACACAAAACTACATAAATTTGTTTATGTACTCATTAGTCGACTTTGCTTCCAACTTATATCTGATTTCATGATATTTATAGATCTTGTGAAAGTTTTTCAAATGCTACTAAATGCCATGTACGACCCACAACTGGGAGTAACTCTAGATCGGATACTATGTGCACATACTTAAGCTTTGGAGCAAAGACTACATTTGGTTCTGCAACCAGTTTTCCACCCTCCTCCATCAGATAGATCCCCCCCTCCAAGAAGTCTGCTCATGGATTACAAACATGTTTATCTAATAGTGAATGAACTTCAACCAAAGTTGGCACCAATCACATTTTTTAAATGAACTTGTTGCTAATTATAGGCGGAAAGAGTGGAAAAGATTTGTTGCCATACTTCCTTTAAACCGGTCTGAGAAGTCAGTTTCCAGGACATACTGTTGCATTAAAGGGCAAACTGAAGAAAAGGTGCAATGGGAAAGACAAAGCTAAGAAACACTTTCAACCTTTAGTTAAAAGAGAAAACACCCCCCCCCCCAGAGCTGTTAGGGGTCCAGTCTTGATTTGCATTTTAGTTTTTATCTTGGGGTTCTTTCTGACTTATCTACCTGAGTAACAAGAAACTGATAAAATCAAATGTGTTTGTTGTATTCTAAAGAATATATTAAAACCAAGACTAAAGACACTTTTTTCTAGTAATTTCTTTACTTCATAGTAATAAATGATGTGGCCACTATGGCTCTGACTTTGTTACTTAGCTTTAATGACCTTGAAATTCTGGTCTTGCTACCTTCATCTTCCAAATGCTAGGTCCAGGAGTGAAGGCCCACCGATATGTCCAGTTTAGTTCCTTCTCATAGTCATTTCCTCCTCTAGGTTCACTTTTAAATCCAGCCATGTATTTCTCTTATATTTAGATGTTGCCTTTTCTCTTGTCTTGTAGTGTGAGAAAAGTGTCTAAAGGGTAGAAATGTGGCCTGTGTTTAAGAAACCAGTGAGCTGTTCCATGCCACGGGCAAACCAAGTCTGAATGCATGCTCAAGGTAGGGGTTCAGGTTATTTTTCTCTCTTAAACTCAGTGGATCTCAAAATTCTTGCAACGTATTTGTGGTTGGATTTCCCATCTAAGAACTATTCATTGCAGTCTCGTTTAGCTTCAGAGAGCAAGGGAGATCTGAAACAGTCAGGTCACTGTGCCTAGAAATTTGTCATTAGGTTTTCTACCTTGACTATATAATACTCTTCTTGTGAAACCACCAAGGACCAAAATAAAATTTCAGACTTTCTTCCAAGTGTGTTGAGTAGGCTCTCTATGGAGACAAACACAGGACACACTTGCACTGATGGCAGATAGCACTTTTATAAACGGAAGTCCTGGCTGAAATCCACACAGTAAGGTGGGGCCAGCAGTGCCTTGCCCCTCTAAGTCACTAGAGTGTTCACTCACTGTTCAGTCATCCTATGCTGAACATCAGTGACTCTCAAAATGGGAAATCATAAGTAAAAAAAGAAAAGCTATGTTTGGGGGATAAGAAAATATACTTTTAGTAAAGCAAATATTTCAAAGGGAAAATCATTTAAAATATCTTATATAGGAAGGTTTATGATTTTAAGGTCATATTTGACTACATAGTAAGTTTAAATCCATCATGGGCTATGCAAGATCCTGTCCCAACCAACCCCTAGGGGAGAAAAGAAAAAAAAAAAAAAAAAAAAAAAGAAATGCACACATAAAGGGGGAAAGAAAATATGGTAAAGGAGAAAGAATGTCCATCTCTCTGGTTCTTGCTATGCTCAGAGCTGCCCAAACAGCTCCATGTTCCTTTCATCAAACCTTAACCATGACAGATTATGCCATCTCAAAACATAAAATAGCAGAAAACATCCTTCCCAGGAAAGAGAAAATAAGAAAAAGAAGCCAAAAGGGTGGCTAGACAGTTAGTAGCACTGACTGGTCTTCCAAAGTACCCAGGCCCAATTCTGTGCACCCACATTACTGCTCACAAATATCTGTAAGACCAATGCCCACTTCTAATCTTTGGAAGCACATGGTGCACAGACAGACATGAAGGTAAAAGACCTAAACACAAAATTTTAGAAAGGAGGGGAGAAAAGCATGTTTATCTCTAGAAAGGACTGTGAGATAGGAAATTGCCGGCATGGAGAATAATTTTACGCATTCCCAACATCTTCTATGTAGCATCTATGTTGCCTTAGTAAAATAAAGGAAAAACAAAAACAAATCAAGAAATAACAACAGCAAAGAAAGTAACAGCAACAAACCATAGATGAAAGAGGCCGACTCCTCCAGAGAGCTACGACTCATACCTCAGATATCGGACTTCAAGTGAAGGACTATATATCCTGGATATGAGACTGACTAGGGCAATATGCTTAAGGATGGGGCAAGAATTAGAGAGAGGCGGAAGTAAGGGGGTCTTTTTGAGTTCAAGATTAGGCTTATCTACACAGGAAGTTTTAGCTCAGCCAGAGCTACACAGTGAAATCCTGTCTCTCCCCACAAAAACACTTAGAGAAAGAAAGAGAAGTGAGAAAAGGGGAGAAAGAAAAAAAGGAGAAAGAGCCAATAGCCTACTAACAAACACATGTTCTAAACTGTAGCCACAGAACTCCTTGGGAAGCAGTACTATAACTAAAAGCATTGAAAGGAGACCCCACAAATCTTCTTGGAACCCCCAATTCAGGCAAAGGAAGAAGATATCAACACTAAGTCCAAGAACTAAGGTTTTTACAAAGGTCTCACTGTGTGCTAGGAAGATGTAGATTGGTAGAAAAGCAAAAAGCTAGTAAAGACAAATCTTAAGCAGAATGATCCAATCCTATTAACACAGAATAAATTAGTCTGTGAGAGTCTGCAAAGACCTATTAGAAAGTAGATCTAAGAGGCTTAGGAAGCAGCTCTGTGGGAAACTGTGGGCAAGGCCCTAGTCTAGTCCACAGCGTCCAGCCTCCAAAAAAAAAAATATCGCAGATTTCTAATTGAAATTTATAGTGTCCCCCTCTGCTGCCCAAAAACTCAAGATAAGTGTTGTTCTAAATTTTAAAAAACCCTGAGAAAATCCCATTGCTGTGGCTTTTATCTACTGGAAGGTGCTACTATGTAGTGCTTGCTTAGAAATCATTTAATCCCCACACACCGGTCAGTCTTTACTATGTGTAGATGGTCCTGAGTACTATTACATGTATCAGATAAAGTGCAATCGTTGAAAATAATTACTCGGATAAACATATTAGAGCCAAGATTATTCCTCCAATGCCACCTTCTAAGTGCCTTGCATTCCACTGTCCTATTGAGAGTAAGAGAGCAGAGTAGAGCTTCAAGGTCTGTCCTGTTGGGATTGTGATAGAGTCCTGGGGACATCCTGGGAGAACGTGAGACTCAACCATGAACGCTGACCATCCTGCAAACCCTACAGAGAAAACACTGAAGTGATCAGTGCAATCTAGAGGAAAAAAAAGACTATTGTGTAGCTGCAGGATAAACAAAAGGAAGAGCAACGTTTAAAAGACTATTGTGAGATGACCGCATTGAAACTGAGTTAATATGTAATTGATTTAATTTCATATGTGTATTTATTAAAAGTTCAGTTAATATGCAAACCTATGTATACTTTAGAAAGATAAGGTAAGTTTTTAAATGATTTTCTCTCTGTGTCCCGCTGTGTGTGTGTGTGTGTGTGTGTGTGTGTGTGTACCAACATGCACAACAGTACATGTAGAGATCTTCTGAGAGTCAGTTCTCTGCTTCCACCATGTGTATCTGGGGAAGTCTAAGTCACGAGAACTGGCAGCAAGTATCTTCATCCACCAAAACATCTTGCTAATCACACATTTATGTTTTCAGATGCCCTCTTAAGTCCTTTTTCTGAAGACTTAATTAACTTCTTGATAAAGATAAAGTATAGCCTAAAGTGATTATATAGTTTTAAAACAAAAAAAGTTATGAAAATTGTATTAGCATAAAAATGTGTTCAAACAATTTGTATCTTAGAATGAATTAATTTATTTGCTTTTTATTTGTTTTAATGCCTATGCTTGCTTTAAAATTTAGAATGTCTTTAAAAATTAGCCAGTAATAGTGTAACCTTAGGCTGCAGATTTCTAATTCAAATATTTTGTCAATTTAAATAAGAAATGTTCAGATAATATTTTAGAAGGTCCAAAATGTTGTCATTTTGTCTCTGGTTGAAATTTTTGAAATTTCTCTTCTGTCACCGATTTGCATTTATATATGGTATTCGTCCCATATGTGCTCTCCAGTGTGACTAATGTCTTGAAGAAAATTTTTGCTTCAATTTGGCTAACCTTGCTTTATCAAAAGACTGCAGCAATGAGGACAAATTCAGAAACATCTTGTTTCCTGGAGGAATGTAAGAAAATCCAATTATCTCTGATCATCCTGGGTAAATGTAAAAATGGTAGGTCGCATGGGGGGAGTGGCCAGCTTGCTTCTAGTCCTTCTGCCCCACTAAGCAGCTCTAGACAGAGGAATCAAGCATCTATAAAAGTGCTTCAGAGACTGTCCAGCCTCTCCATCCTGCTAGCTGACAGCTTCTTTATAGACAAGTCAAGAAGTCCTCTCTACGCTCAGCCCAAATACTCCACTCCTCTCTTCAAATCATTCTTATTTTCTCCTTAGTACCTAGGGAAATTAGTTGGACAGCATCCGCTGGATGAAAGTTTGTTTGGTCAGTAAAAACTTGAAATAAACTATACCTTACCTTGTTTTATTAGACCGTTTTAGATTTATATTCACCCTTTCTTTATAGGTTTATTTTATAAAGATGTTTCAATTATGGGTTTCAAGGTCTCATTAACCTGTCAATAGTTGCTGGTTAAAGTAAAATTGAGATGATTGAGATAACTGCCTTACTTAGGATGAGTCTGTAACATGGCAGGCATGTCAAATACGATACCCCTGACTCTATATGTGAACAATCTCAGGAGCAGGCGTGGTGGTTTACACGTATAATGCCACCATGAACAATGCAGAGGTGGACAGATCTCTGTGAGTTTAAGGAGAACCAGGCCTACATTCTGAGTTTCTGGCCAGCCCAAAGTTGCATAGGGACACCAGGTCTCTTTAAAAACAAACAGAAACAAAATAAACAAAATGTTAATTCTCTAATACGATAGATATGAGACACATGACCATATAGACTAGCTCTATAAGACAATGGTTGCAAGAGAAAGCCAAGAGGGGCAAACAAGATGTAGTCTGAACTGAGTACAAACTAAGACCACAGAAAGCGCACAAAAGTGAACTCATTTAAAGCAACATGGGGCATAAATAAAAGTGTGTCATACTTGGAGAATTGAATAGTGAAAAAGACTGAGATATAAAGACATCTGGCTGGGTACTGGAGACACAGAATCAAAACTGAGTTAAAAAGAAGGCCTGGGTTATAGAACAATTTTCTGCTCAAGCATAAGGACTTTGTCCAGCAAGAGGTACAAGGAGAACATTAACACGGCCAGAAATCTGTGTGTAGATGCAAAGGGCAGGCTGGAAGAAGAAAGGATCACACACAGGAAAACCAACCACAAAACCTATTCTGAAGCTCTGTAGCAGGAGACTCCAGGAACAGGAACATGGGAGAAGGGGGATGAAACGGAGCTCAGAAAACTGAGATGCTTCTGAGAGGCCGTTGGACAATACACTAAGTGCAAGGTTTTCCAGATAACTAAGGGTACAGTTAAAATCGGGATTTTTTTTTTTTAAAGCTTGGGCAGAAATGACTTCATTTAGAAGAACAGCAGAGCAAAAAAAGACACTTTTGTTTGCAGTCAGGTATGCTGGCACGTGCCTGTAATCCCAGCATGTGGGAGGTGGGGGGGAAATCAGAACTTCAAGATCATCCATGATCATTTATGTTCATCCATGACCATCCATGGCCATCTATGATAATCCATAATAGTGAATGCGAGGACAGCTTGGAAGCTTCTAAGACTCATCTCAAAAATATAAATAAAAATAAAACAACTGTCAATATGGGGGGGGGGGGATGGACTTTCTAGTGTGAATTGCCTTTAGACCTTCAGTTCGTCTAAAGTGTGTTTTATACCTATACACAGCAGAAAGTACCGGGTGAGTTCAGAGCCACCTTTGGCTGCTTACATAGTGACTCTCTTGGGACATCAGGAGAGGTTGACGAGCCAGGAGCAGAGAGGAGATCCTCGGTTGATAGAGCTGTCTTGGTGGGCGTGGCTTATCAGAGCCTCATGATCCAACAATAACCAACATGAGCCTCAAACGCAAGTAATCCAATTTAACTGAAAGTCAAAATTCTTTTCTGTGGTCTACATAACCACATTTTATCTGCTTAATAGACAGACAGTGAGCAAAGTGAAGAGGAATCAAAGAGAAAAGAAGACGGAAGGGAGAAACCAACAGCGCTGTGGCGGAGGGAGGGATGAAGTACTCAAAAATAAAAGCTGATACAGATGCCGAATAAGAACTAGTAAAAATCACTTTCAGGTATTGGTTTCCATTCTAACAGCTGCACTTCTGGAATCCTTACCAATTATATAAATATGAAATGACTCAGTGAGATGTCATTCATTCACTCGGAGGATAGGTTGAATTTACAGAAAATAAATTAGGAAAGGAAATGGTAGAAAGATGACCTTTTCCTTCCCACAATTCAATCAATAAGTGTGGGCCTTGAGTAGATACCCTTAGCTACTGTTTTTATGAGAGTTCTGGCTTTTGTGTTCTCTCTTTCTCTCTAAATTATTCTCTTTACAACCCAATATCAGCCTTTCCTCTCTTCCCAGCACCCCTCATGCAAGTCCTCCCCCATCTCACTTTCATCTTCTTCTTTAAGAATGGGAAACTTCCCTCTGGGGTTATATCTCCCACCCCACCTCTCTCACATATCAAGTCACTGTGGAATTAGGCACATCCTCTTTCACTGAGGTTAGACAAAGCTGTACCTTTAAGGGCCCCAAATACACTGGCAGACAGACAACCAACAAGCTCAGAGATAACGCCTGCTCCAGTTGTTGGGGGACCTGCATGAGGACCAAGCTGCTCATGTGCTACCTGTGTGCAGGCCTGGATCCAGCCTGTGCTTGCTCTTTGGTTGCTGATTCAGTCTCTAGGAACTCCCAAGGGTTTATGTTAGATGGCCAAGAACCAATCCCTGACACTATTAAGGATACTCCATTATGCTTTCAAAACAGGAAGCTAATATTACTGCTCCCTGAGAGGCTCCACCAAGCAACCAATAGAAAGAGATGCAGAGACCCACACCCAAATATTAGATGGAGCTCAGGGAATCTTATGGAAAGAGTTAGGAGAAAGACTGACGGACCAGAAGAGGACAGGAATTCCTCAGGTCTCTAGGTTTTAAGGTTGAAATCTCAGGAATCTGTTTCATTAGGGATATAAAAAAATACATGTTCTCAGATATCAAACACTACATCAAATTTCCTTCTCAGTACAAATAAAAAGGAGAACGTGCAATGTTCTCATGGGCTAGGGAGTCAGAAGCTGTTGCATTATGGGGCTAAGTGAAAATTCGGAACTGTCTTGGTGATAGTCCAGCAATCGGGATGTACTTAATGTTATTGAACTCTACACTTAAGCTGCTTAAAATGATGGAGCTTGTTTTGTCTACTACAATGTGTTTTAAAAATCAAGCTATTGTTTTGTGTGTGTGTGTGTTTGTGTGTGTGTGTGTGTGTGTGTGTGTGTGTGTGTGTGTGTGTGTGTGAAACCTGTCATCTGCTGGATGAACAAACATTCACTGAGGCATTTCACATCTGGAGAAACTGGGGAGAACTCCAGCATCAAACCAGCTGTCAGGACAAAACAAACTACCTGGAAGTCACATTTTCATATCTTTTCTTCTTTGACCTCTTAACTGGCTTTTCTCCTTAAGAAACCTCTAAGGACCCTCTATGCCTGGGAAGCTCAAGATAACAGAGATTGGGAACAAACAGCTGTTACGTGATGGTATTGATTCAGGAGCGAGGGAGGTCAAGCTCTACAATATGACTTTCAGGAGGTGTAGGCTAGTAAGAATTCCTTGTACCTGCTGACATGGTTCATCTGATACTAGCAATGTTCTGAGCACACAAAAGAGTGAGTTAGCATTTAATCAGCACTGAAAGTAAATCATGCATCAGACAACTCTCATAGCATCGTGCAAACGTGCTCTACCCAATGGAGTTTCACTTTCTACAAGTTTAGCTTCCTGCAGGCAGACACAGGCCAAACAGGAAGAGGAAAGTTTTAGAAACACTCTATACTTTTAAGTAGCTTGAATGAGACATTTTTTGGTTAGGATTGTTCTAGTTCACTGTTATCACTCTTAGTTTCTTACTAAGTTATAAATTATGCTTGATAGTGGAAGTGTATATACAATGAAAAAAAAAAAAAAAAAAAAAAAACAAAGAACCTCTAGAATACCAGGTCCAAGACTGTATATGGAGATGTGAATCCACCAGCTATACTGGAACGAGTTCCTGGGGGACAAGGAGCTACCATGCTCCTCCTTCGGATTTACTTCATGGGTCAGTAGCCTCGGTTAATGCTAGAATTGCAAAGTATAAATATCAGCAGTAAACCCTGGGGCAACTATGTTTGTGCAGGCAAAATGCTCACTCTGCAATTAAGGGAGGGCAAGTATCTATGAATCACTCTTCCTGCCTTCTGACAGGCCCTGGAGCAAGGCTGGGGGATAGGAACACAGAAGGGATGCCGTAAGTAGCCAAAGGCTACCTCCACATGTGCTCCTGCAACCTGTAAGCTGAAAACATCAGGCTAGACATTAAATCAAAGCAGGTGACAGTTTGTGAATACTGGCTTATGCAATTAGTCAGTGAATGTCCAAACCAGGACCTTTGAACAAACTTATAGGATAAGTAATTTTGCATGGGTTTTGACTCTGCCTCCCGTCAGCATCCAGATTTTTCCTGGTGAACGCACTGGCAGAATCAGAGTAAACATTCACAGCACACCCTGTTTCCTCTCCAAGGAAATGCACTAAATATGGAGAACAGAGCCAGTGTTTGAACAATTCTGCTCTCCTTGCCCACCACTGGAAACTTTGCCCAGATCATGCAGGGATCCTGCTGATGTCACACCCTGACAAATGAAAACACCTCATGCTTGCGATCCCAGAACCACACTGGGACAATGCGAAGACAGACACGAGAAGTGGAAACCAACCAAGGGGAAGAAAGATAAAAAAAGACAGACAAAAGAAAACACAAGACATGAGTCATGCTGTACTTACAACTTTCAGCCTGATAGTCTGGCACAAACTGCTCATCATTGTCAGGTACCTGAGCTGAAGAAGAAAAAGAAAATTTAAAAAACAAACTTAAGAGGGGCACAGCTGAGACCTAAAGAATCGAATCGAATGTGTCAAGCGAGGCCTGTTTACATGGAGCACAGACTTATGTTTATTTGCCAATAACCTTTTATGTAAAAGATGAAGACATAGCATAGAAAACAGAAAGGCCCCTTGAGAGAACTGGAAATCTGGAGCGTGTCCAAAATATAACGGCAGCAGTTGTGGTGGTCCCTCTGAATTTCACCTGCCAGAAGGAAAGTGAAGAGCTAGAAAATAGAAGGTACAGGATCTCTATATGATGCACAGATGCATTTTGCAGGAGTTGTGCTAAGGGCATTTCAATCTACCCACTGCTGGTGCTCAAGTGGACCACCTCAGTGACCTAAAAGTATTTTTACAAGCGATGTGCTACTTTACTTGAATTCACACAAATACCTCCTCACTTTTAGAAACGATTTCTCTTGGTATGTTCTGTCTCCTAAAAATCAGACGGCCATCATGAAGCACCTTTGCCCTAAACTTGTTCAAAGCAGAATGTAAAGTTTTTAAACATTCGACAGTGGAAGGATGGCCATTGACTGGAGCCCACATGCAACAAAGCAAGATACTATCACAGTGGTATTCATAATAATAAAAATAACACACAATAAAACAAATGCCGTCCTTTCAGGCGAGATATTTTCTCGGCTACTACTCAGTGCTAAGGAAAAGAATCTCACTGTTTCGTGGGCCCTAAGTCAAATGACTTCCTGCTTTACTAAAGAAAAAGTTTTAGTTGGGAGGACTTAATACAGTCAGGGTAATTACAAGTCTATTCCTGCACCTTGAAATGTTTACTATCTTGCTGTGAACATTGAAATAACCTATCTTGTAGGACAGTGTTGAGTTTTGAAACACAAAGGTATGCATATATTTTGTATAGAAAAGCTACACAAGACAGAAATCAGGTTACTTGTAACTTGCTAAACTTTCAATGTGACTTGACTACGTTAGCCAGTATTACTTTATTACTATTGCATAGTACTACAAATTTTGAACCCATATTGTCATATTAAAACAGATAGCAATCAGTTTATTTTGAATGAACTTTTTTTATGTGAGAAATGTTAATTGAAATAATCACTCCTAGCCAGGCATGGAATTCTAGCATTTGGAATGCTGAGGCTCACCACTACTCTCAAGCTAGCATGAGATACAGAGTGAGCTCTGAACCAGCACAGGCTACAGTGTGAGACTCTGACTAAAAATCACATACCAACAACAACAACCACAAAAGCAATGATCACTCTCTAATGACGTGTTTCAGGCTGGTAAGTGAGTTAAGAAAAAAAAAAAATCCACACAATAACAGAATTTCATATATGTCATATGAAGGAAAAAGAAAGACAGACGGCTTCAATAGTTTTTCCCTTATTTTTATCCAACAGCATTCTTTGCAAATGTAAATGATTTGATGTATAAAGTATATGTTACATTAGACAAGAATACACCTATCCCAGGGTAGTCTTACCTAGTATTAAAATGTGCATATCACACAGTTCCTCTCTCAATGTTTTACCTCATTCCAGTACTTATCTTTATTGAAAACACACTGTTCCCTACCACCAAATAAAAACTAACCAACAATAACTTTAAATCAAAACTGGTATCTAGTTTTTCTTTGTATTCAGCCGGTATTTAATGCTATGTTTAATAACTTTCAAGCTGGATAAATTCCACCTCAAAGACTCATTCCTTGCCACCTATAAGTAAGTTATTTTCTCTAAATGTCACTTACCACCCTCCACCCACCTTAATGCCATAGCCATAGGAGATCTTTGAAACTGATAAATAGGATACTTAATGCTTGGTCCCAGATACTTCGACCCTTCCTTCTATCATGCCTGTTTCCTGAAAAGTTACATTCACAGGTACCCTTCAAACAGTATTGGGCCCAGGCTTTCACTTTTGTTTTTTGGGTGTTGGATAGTCTGTCTGTCTGTCTGTCTGTCTGTCTGTCTGATTTCACTTCTAACAAACATGACTGCAGGTGGCAGGTGGTTGTGGCTCATACTTTTAGCAATCAGAGACAGAGACAGGTGGATCTCTGAGACTGGGTTCAGCCTGGTCTGCATAGCCAGTTCTACACAGACCAGCTACATAGGGAAACACTGTCTCAAAAACAAGCCAGCAAACAAACACATTGCTAGAGTCGGAAAACCTTGGCGGACTGGCATCCTCAGATGTTTGCACTGTAACCTTGCTGCTCTTACTCGTTACATTGTGTTTTAGCTACTGACAACATAGTTTTGACATTGGGGTAGGCTTGACTTTCTGATCACAATGATGAGTTACTCATAGAAGAAATGCACTTTATAATGTGCTTTTATACCTAAAATAAGTGAAAATGCTTTAATACATGTTAATAATAGCAAGCAAATTAAATCTTAAACTTTAAATATATATATACATATATATATATTCATCTTATAGTTTTTCTTCTAAAATATAAAGAGATACAAGGCAGGTTTGATAGCACACACTTTTGTCTCAGTACTTGAGAGGCAGAGGCAGGTCAATTTCTGAGTTTGGGGCCATCTTCTTTTACAGAGTGAGTTCCAGGACATCTAGTATCTACACAGAGTAACAACAAAAAGACAAAAGAGCTAAACAAATATAACTATGAGGTAGAAAATATGCTTTTAAAAAGCCAACACTTGGGGCTGGAGAGATGGCTCAATGCTGAAGTCCACTAACTATTCTTCCAGAGGACCCAGGTTCAATTCCTAGCACCCTACACACTGGCTCACATCATCTGTAATTCCAGTTCCAGGGGGTCTGATATTTGAGAGAATTAGGCATACCCATGGTACACAGATAAATATTCAGCCTAAGTACCTATACATACAAAATAATAATTTTATATTTAAAATTAACCTTCATTCCAGTGTGGTAGCACAAAGCAGCCAAATGCAATAAAATAAGAAAACATCTTTCAATAATCTAATGATAATATAATGCTTGTTTAAACAAATGCTTAAAAATAGATAGTGAGTTATTGGCATCTTAATATGCTGGAGCAGATATGCTCTCAGCAGGACTTTACTGTAGTTTCATAAGCCAGAGTCGCAGCTCCATTGAACACATCACCACATGAGTAGCAGCAAGAAAGGCCCCAGTGGGTGTGCGGCATATACTAGGTGTTGGCATATGTGTTGGGTGAGGGAAAATATTTAAGGGGCAGAGGAGTCTAGAAGGTATACCTCATAAGTACGGAGAAAATAGCTCGGTACTAACAATTTGAAAAAAGAGTAAGGGTGAAGAATGCTATTTCTGTTCTAACTCCTTGACATACTGAATAAGTACTTGACACTTAGGCTTCAATATATTACAGAACTGTAACAAAAAACACAGGACTCACATTTTCACAGAAGCTAACCTGAAGAAACCGAGTAGACTAAGAGAAGCCACACTCTACTTAAATAAAGGCTCTAGTCTACCTCGAACCTGAAGCTGGAAGAGAAGGAAAGCACTTAACTAAAAGTACAAGTTGAATTTGGGCAAGGAAAATATGACACAGATCCCCACTCAAATCTGTATCCTAGGTTTTTTTTCTTCAGTTCACAAGAATTCTGTGAAGAAGTGAAGGACGGCTGCCATCCTAAGCCCAAAGTTAAAAACTAGTAATCGAAGCCAACCTAAAAATTTCTAGATGTTTTTCTTGCATTACAGTCTATACTAAACTATGCTCATATCTTTGGGAAATGAAAACGTTTCTGTATATAATGGAAGAGGAAGGAGAGGAAGGATGAAGAAGAGGAGAAAATATGCACCAAAGAGCAATAAAGGACTTTCATGAAGAATGAGCATGACGATCTTATCGGTAATAGCTGAAGCAACTCCATCGGTCCGGTGTACACTAATAGACCACTTGCCATTACATCTCATCCCCTAAGCTTTTCTTTAAAGGGACACTGTATGCAGTCTGGGCTATTGGCTTTATCTAGCTTCCTCTCCAAAGCTACTCTCCTAATACTTTGCCTAATACGACATAGCAACAACCAGGGAAAGAAATTCATAAAACTATTAATCGCAAACCAAAATGTCACAAAAATCGATGCCCCATTTTTCAATTTTGTATATGTGTTCTTAAGTGCCAGAGCCTTGGGGAAGAGCAGTTTTACATACAGCTTGCTTCTGCATTATGCCGATTTTCAATGTTTAAATAAAATAATATTCACCGCTTAAGAAATGGTGAAGGTTTAAATTTATTTTCCAATTTAGCTGCAGGCAAATTAAAAAAAAAAAAAAAAAAAGAACCTCTTCTTACAAGCTAGCTGTCGAGTCTTTTTTAAAGCCAAGCGGGGGAGGAGTGGGAAAATTACAAACGAAACAAATGTCAAGTATTAAAGGGGTTAATATTTAATTAAAACCAGTTCTATCCACTGTAACAATGACCTGGAGCCAAACAAGGCGGAAGATGTATGACTCATACTTTCTGCCCGTGAATGAGACAGCTGATCTCCTCAGCATTTCCTCAAGACAAGCAGGCAGAACTGGATTTCTGCCTCCATTCACAAAAACACAGTCCAGCGTGAACCATGTGGCCCAACCGCAATCTTTCCATGTCGCACCCTTCCAGAGAACTAAAGCAAGAAAGCTGGACTTGAAGGATAAACACACCAAGTTTACTGTTCTTTCTCCAGCAGACTCATTAAGAAACACGTTAAAATAAATGACGCGCACGGATACATAAAGGAGAGTGTGGGAGGGAGAGGAGAGAGATGTATACACACATATTAAATCCATCATAGTGTACAAAAACATGGATGTATAAAAGGTAGGAAGGAAAGTGAAAAATAAGAAAAGGTGGATGGGAAGGAGGGAGGAAGAAGAGCAAAAAGGGGGGAGGGGAAGGAGGAAGGAGAAGGGGCTATTTAAAGGACTAAGGTGTCCTTTGGTGACAGGACAGTTCATGAGCATGTGGGCCCCCCTAAGTTTGATTTCCTGGAGCAAAATAACTCAAGCAATGGAATAAACAAACAAATGGCCTTTTGACTTGCCTATTATTCAAATTTTGAGTAACAAGATTGTAAGACATCAATGTTGGGGTTTATAGCATTCGGATCAAAGTTTGGAAAACGAATTTACCCGAAGAAAATCTATGTTTTAAGTGAGACGAGAAGAAAATTGACATTCGCACTGCGGTGCCCCTTCTAATCCTAAAATGAGGCTTCAGTGCATGGAAGAAAATAATCATAAGTTCACTAAGCCTGCTTTTATTGACCACATCCGGATTTCACATTAAAATGGTTGCAAAGTAAAAGCATTAATTAGTGCAGAAATATAAACCTATTTAAGCAGACAGCGAAGGGGGGACTTCCCCAGACAGAGAGCCCTTTAATGCTTGACACACTCTGCATGGACACTTGAAACAGGAAAACGGCAAGGTCTCAACACGGCTTCAATTTCTAACTAGACAGACCTGCAGTGACTTGAAAATTTAAAAAGGGAAACCCAGAGATCCAACCAGCCACAGTCTGCAGCTGAATTCTTTTTACCTCTAGTGCTACAGAGGTCTGACACCATTATTACTTCTTTAATTACAAAGTTGTACATAAATCAAAGAAATAAAGTTGCAGTATAACAGGCAAGCTATTACACAGTCTTTGTAACTCAACTGGAAAAATTCAGCAACATTTCACCAATACAGGTTAACACTTCCTGAAACAAAACAAAAACAAAAACAAAAAAAAAACAAAAAAAAAAAACAAAAAAAAAAAAAAAAAAAAAACTATGCCCCACTCAATCCAACTTTTCTATTTGAAAATAATGGTTTTTCTTTTGTAAGTAAATCACAGGTGAGCCACACTTATATTATTTAGCCATAAAGCACATTAGCTCCATTTGTTCTGCCTTCCATCATTACTAAAAATGAAAGTCCCTTTCCATCTTACAGAGCTTTCAGGTAAAGAAAAATAAATAAAAAATAAAATAAAAATAAAAAGGAAGTTAGCAGCTACAACCTCTTATAGCATACCACACCACCACCTGCACAGAGGCACACACACACAGGCACACACACACACACACACACACACACACACACATACACACACACACACACACACACAAAGAATTATCTACCACCTGTACAAGGACATATATGTTTCTCCTTTTTGTTCAGTTATCATATCTTGATTCATAGAAACACACAAAGTACTATAGTTTTAAACAGTGAGCTAATTAATAAAAGAAAGACAGAAGAGCAAATTTAAGGCCCATGCTGTGCTCTGTGTTCCTTTTAAAGTAGGGAATTGGAACAATAAAAATGAGTCTCATGAGCACGATGGGTAGTACAGGCCACACGTAAAGAATACCAGCTCACCTTCCCAGTAACTTTCATATAAACATAATTTGGTTGTGAGTACTATATCATAAGCAAACTGAGGAGAACCTACTACTGTCTTATTAGACCAACTTGAGTATTATTTGACAAATTGATAAAACCAAAAGGCATCTCTTTTTTCATATGAGATAATAGTGACATTCACTGTAGAACCTTGTTCTTGATGTTAAAACTCCAAAGGAATAGCTGTGGCTGCACCCTGCAACTAGACTTCACGGTGTTACTGAAAACCTTTGACCCTGGTGGTGGTGACTCATCACTGGTGACTTTCTTCTCAAGCTCTTTCATAACAGAGGACCTCAAGACACCCAGATCACAATGAAATAAGACAAAAGTAGTTTTGTTTCACATGAGATTTATACCGCAGTGTATTGCTTTCCTCTAAGTTGTGTTATTAGCTGAGCATTGATTGAATATGTTTAGAAAAGTCAATGCTTTTTTGACTTAGTTTCTATTTCTGTTAAACACACACACACACACACAAGAAATTTTAGACACTACTTATTACAGTTTTCAAAACTAAAGCACAAAGTTGCTACAATGCTGATAGGAGTGACATTTGAACAGTTATTTTAAGAGATGAAATAATTCCAGTGGCCTGTCAGTAGTGATCCAATTCAAAGGACTGAGAATCGAAAAAGAATTGTCCATGGTGAAGTTCAACATAAAGTAGCTATGGTAACATTTAAAATAAGCATCGTCTGTATTTCTTTTGTCCGGTATTGTGGTCATTGAAAACATTAGCTTTATAATTTCCTTCAGGATGTGATTATTTTAAGTTGTGGTACATTTGTTACAAGCCTAAAAATTGCCACATTATTGCTTGGAAAACTGCTTCTCATGTGAAGTTACTTTTTATAAGCATGTTTTAGATCTCTATATGGAATTAAAGTTGCAGAGGAAAATGCAATTATACTTTCTCAGAAGACTATATGAACTCCCTATCTGTACCTGCCAACAGTCCTGCCTTTTCTACCTCACCTGCCGTTTAGAAATAAAACAATTTCAGGAAACATAATCATGTACTCATAAGTACTCAATGTGAGGTACTTGGTATAGATTATAAAAATTCTTACAAGCAAAAAACTATATTAAAATTCTAAGAAGCATCATTTCTATTTAGGGACTTTGGGAAATGTTTTCAATGTGATTATCATACGATACACTGTAGCAAATGATTCTTATGTCTAAAAACATTTTTGGACCTGTTGGCTTCCTAGAGGGATTCCAACTCAGAGGAGAAACTTGGTTAATTGTCAGTGATCTCTTTTTCAAAGATCAAAATACCTTAAAATTTCATGACAATGAAGAATTAAGAAAATAAATATGTAACAGTTTATTCTTTGCTGGTTTAGTAATTCATTAATTTCTACCTGTCCAGAAAACCACAAATGAACAAAACTAGGGACAAATTAACCAGTTAATTTTTGCAATCTCTTAGCTAATATTGGTCAAGTATATGCCCACTGATTACATTTATTTGCTAAGAACCAAAACTACATGTTTAGTCCATTAACATTAAGAAAATCCTTTTTACTCTTAGATTTTTAAAATTGCATTAATAAATTTTGCCTACATCATAACTATATAAATTCAGGTAGCTATTTTGAAAATGGTTACATTATTCTAAGTTGCAGTTTGCCAATAGTACACCTGGTATTCAATAAAGAAAAACCCTCAAGATTAATTCCTGCATTTAATTAAGCTTAGGAAGTCTTTTCTAAGTAAAAGCATGTTCCTCCAAATATGTTAGTCCTTTTTAAGGCTTACTTTATATAAAGATAAGCCTTCATTGTTGATTTGTAGGTAATGAAGAGATAAAAAATATTCCATACTGTTTTAAATGATAAACTCAGACGCAGATAAATTATTCAACTCTCATATCTGAGCCCTAAGACACAACAAATCAAGTGCAAAGTAAAACATAAAAGAAAATGTACTAAAAATGATAAAAGTCTGCCACAGATCCACATTTTAAAATTTCAGAAACAGCTGTTATGCACATCCAAATCCTGCCAAGCAGTGCACTCACTTGGATTCAGTTTTCAAATTTAAACATCTTTAAGAACCAATAAACCTTCCACAACAATTAGGTAAGTATAGTAACTTATTTTGGATAAGCAAGTAAATTTTTGAATAAACAAAATGCCATGAAATCTTCAACTTGGCAAAAACGATAGATAAAAGTTAACATAAGACACTCTGCAAATTTTTATGACAAAGTTATTTGAATATATGATTTTTATTGCAACACTAAGTAATCTATTGCAGTAAGTTTCATTTAGAGACATG
Organism: Micromys minutus; assembly: GCF_963924665.1. Taxonomy (NCBI): domain Eukaryota; kingdom Metazoa; phylum Chordata; class Mammalia; order Rodentia; family Muridae; genus Micromys; species Micromys minutus. The sequence continues at coordinate 184,587,925 of NC_137969.1, read as the reverse complement.
CAAAAATGACCTTAAATTTAAATAAAACTTTCACTAATACTTACCATTCATTAACATAAAAATGCAATCTCCCTTTCAAAGGATAATTAAGAGCTATTTAACTTAAATGAGATCGAATCCTTTAAGATTGTAAAAGCCTTTTGAAGAACTAGAATTATCAGCAAGACAAAGAAACTTGTTTACCAACTGAGTACAAGATCCAGACTAAAAACTCCTCAGTCTACCTCAAAGCAGCTAGAGAGGAATGGGGCTCCTTTTGGAGACCCTCCCTTTCCTTTGAACCATCTTGGAAATCTATTAACAGAACTAAGAGTCCCCACAGAAAGTAAGGTCACAAATAACAAAACATACTAAATGTTTAAATATCAGCAACTTTCTCTTTCCTCTTACACACACACACACACACACACACACACACACACACACACACATACACACATACACAAAGCTTATAAAATAATATTTTGCAAATATCCAAAAGAAAAAAAATTTAAATAGTAAATAACCAGTAAAGACGTTTCACCTTAAGCATATTTGAATGTTGTGGTAAGCATTATCTGAACCTATATCAAGCTTCACTGAAGCTGCATCTTATTGTTCCTATAAACAAAGTTGCACACAATAAAAAATATAATAGGTTGTAGCATCAAATCTTTTTAAAAATTCCAAAATGCTATTAAATATCTCCATATTAAATTCTAATAAGAGTCATAAAACATCAAAAGCCAAACTTTAAAAAAACAGTACATGCATCATAACACACAAAACATTTTTTAAAATCTTCAAATTCCCTTAAAAGATTTATTTTAAACCCATAGATTTTTTAACTGTGACATACACACCTAACGTTCTGTGTTGTGAACAAGGAGGAAAGAAGACACCTGCACTTAAATCTTGAAGCATCCCGTCCTGATGATCCCAGAGAAACTAATTTCTGCCATCAGAAAAGTCCTTCAGCAGAGCACCAAACAATCACATGCACTGCTCTAAGGGAAACAGCAAGCCAGCCGCTTTTGGCTTGAGGTCTCTCGAGGTACAATAATATAAACCTGATCAATTGCAATTAAAATCTGAACAGAGGCTTAGAACCTGAAGTCTTGGTGCATTAGTTCTTGCCAAAAGCAGATGTGATTGTGAGCTGGAAGCAATTTCTCCTGGTAATTTGTGATGACACTGGGTAGTGCAGCCCCAGAGTCCCCAAAGACAAACTCATCAGAGGCTCTAATGTATGCATGACACATGAGGTGGCTCTTTTAGAGCTCAATTAATTGGGTTGAACATTTAAGACAGCAAGTTCAGGACTCCCTCCACCCCCTTCTAGAGTTGTTTTTCCCCCTGAAAGACAGTTTTCTCTCTTACCTTCAGCAAGCCATGTTTCTTGTAGCTGACTCAGATCTTGAAAGAGTTCTAAAAAGCAAGTCAAGAACACAAACATGAGACTCAACAGTCTACAGGCTTCGTTAAATGAAGATGTTTGTCATGATGCTGCCATTCAATATGATTTTAATTTAGGGATCATCAACTGAGAATAGGTTTCATATCTCAAAGATCTCAGTAATCCTGCTTACTATCACATCAACTAAGGTACACTTTAACAGATTTCTTTAGGCAACTAAATAATATTATATTTAGGCAACTATATCAAATTACCTTTTACCTTTTTTTCCCTTTTTTAAAATAATTAAGAAGTTCAGGAAAAGAAAAAAAAAATACATACAGTGAAATTTACTAAGATGGTCTATGTACAGAAATCTTTCCTAAGTACACTTAACTTTTGCTAAAATAGAAGTGGAGTATATATTAGAAAGACAGAACAGTTACATTTTTAATTTTATGTACAAAATACCAACAGAATTTGCATTAACTCCTAAGTTACATTTATAGCCAAATAACTCAACCTAACACAGGGTTCAACTTCAAATACAAGCATTTCAAGAAAAATTTCTACATTAGCAGATTTAGAAAAGTCAAAGACATTAGTGCACTGCTTTGGTTTGTTACCAATTCCAAATTATATTCTGCTATTCAGAGGGAAGGAAGGGAAGTATCTAATGAGAATGAAAATTTGATGAAGTTTTAGAATTCAGTCCACTTAATTCAATGTGAACTTTACTAATTAAGTCTTAAGTTTCTTTAATCCATAATGAGTGGCCCCAGAGGGCTGAAATAATTTATAATATATTGACCTCCTACCAACAGTTTATAGGACAAATCTACAGCCTAATTTACTAAATAATATAATAAGTATTCAATAAGCCTTAAGTCTGACCTAGTGAGCATGGAAATGCCTATCCACAAATGTTATGACTTCAAAATACATTCATCAAACTCACTCATACAATTTCAACAGTAGTATATGGCTCCACTTACAGTGTTTAACTTGTAATAATGTTGAAAGAAAAATGTAACCCGTGGGCATAGCTGCTTACTTTATCCCAGGGCGGCACAGTTTGGAATTGTTATTTTGTATAGAGAATTATCTGCCAAGTGGGCATGAGTCAACACAAACTACTGTTTAAGATAAGTTTAAATACTGTTGCATGTGTATTTTCTTCTCAATTACTTTTGTGACAAGACCATAAAACAGTCTCCAAGGCAAACTCACTGTGTGAGTGGTTGCATGAACAGTCTATGTTTCAAGTTCTACTATTTTTGAGATGAGATCTGCCCCTTCCTTGGAGGTTAGAGAGTCTAAGTAAAAATGAGGCGTTCAGCTCAGAATCAAACCTCACCTTCTGAATCATGAGCCAGATCTCTGTTAATGAATTTTCTTTTCCTGACATTTGTTGGTTTCTCGGTACAGTTTCTCCCACGCTGACTCTACAAAGGGAAAGATAAAATCCTTTAAAAGAATATAAATCTCAGATGTCACACATTAAAAAACAAAACAAAACATGCATACATAACTTAAGCCTACTGGATCCTCTCTCTGAGTTGGGGGGTGGGAGTTCATAGAACTCCAATATGTATTGTCTGACTTTGACAGTAAAAGCTCAGGCTGAGAGTTCAACAGCAAGAGAGAATTGCTTCCCAGAGCATGTCATAACACTTCTGTTTATCCTCATCCTAGTTACACGTAATCTCAGCATCAAAACATTAAGCTAAAACATTTAATTCTTTTAACTGAATCAACTTTAGATTAAAACAGTAAATTCAGTCCTCTCAGACAGCACCCCCACCCGCAATTTAACCGAAGCCAAAGGGAAACTGGGGAAAGTGAGAAAATGAGAGGGGGAAGAAAACCTCCAAGACACCCCATGTAAACAAAAAATTGTCAGCATTTGTCTCAACTTCGTTCTTTTCAATGTGGCAGATAAACCCAGCCACAAACTTTGAGTGCAGCAGCTGCTCTCGGTCTCCTCTTGCATTCATCGTGGCCACATTAACCAGAAGAAGGGGTCTTAAAACAAAACTAAGCCTTATCCGAATCTCTCAAAGGTAAGCTCATTTTGTAGATAGGGCTTCGAGAAGCAGAGTCGCCCTACAGTGGCAACAAAGCAGATAAAGTGTCTGCAGTCCCAACCCCTGCCCCCCTCCCTTCGCATCTCTCGCTCTCCCCACCCCCGTCCGAGTCAAGTTTATAAACAGCAACTTTCGAACTGATCACTCACGTTGGTGACCACGTAAGGCACTTGCTGGTCATAAAATCCATCCATTCTGCTCTTCTTCGCAAGTATTAGCTCAGTGTTTTAAATTTTGAGCATTTAGCTGGAGATTTCCTCGGGATCTGGACTTCTATCAACCTAGAGGGGAACAAGATGGCTTTTAGGCTTAAAAAAAAAAATCATGAATGAAGCTCTTGCATTTGCATAGCTAATTACCCTCGACAGCCCCATTCACAAAAATAACCCTCCCTTACGCCGCCTTCTTCACCTGAATCCAAAGAGAGCCAGAGAGTTCACAATTTACATACTTTCTGTCGTACCAAAAATCCTAACAAGAGGCAATGTATTTATTTACCCCCTGGATGTACCCTGTTCGGTCAGTGTACCCTAGGCAGCTCTGATTCGCAAACGTGTGCAAAACTAGCAATGGCGATCAACGAGACTTGCTTTTCACCTAACGGGACTAAAGAGACGGAGATACCTCTTTCATAAGAATAGTTTTTGCAACCCACAACCATGCAATTATCTGGAGAGACATAAAAAGTTGTTGGAAATACCCACCTGAAGGCCACGCTAGGCGAACGGCTGCAAAAAATTCCCTCCAAATTTAATAAAAACATTAATTATTGCCCAGCACTTCCCCTTGGAAGCCGAAAGCGCCTCTGACAGAGCTGAATTCGGTGGTTTTTCCTCTACTTCTCCTCCAGGGGCCTCCAATCCAAACTGATGGATCGCTGCCTCCCATTGGCTCCACGTCTCTTTCACAAGATCAGATTTCGGGCTGTCAATCAGGCAGCTTTCGGCCCCTTCCCTTGGGTCTCCTGCGCCCCTATGCCTACGCGACCACTCTGGGAGAAGTCGCAGGGTCCGCACCCAGGAAAAGCCACGGGGAGAACCTATTTCCTTCCCAACTCGCTGTTTTTGCTAAGAACGGAGGGATACTGAAACCTAGTGTACCGAGTATACCAGTTCTCATTCCTAGCGTTGTTTGATCCATTATTAGGCCGATGCCCTTAAAGCACTGTCTTAGAGGTTCGGGTGCAGGCTGTGTGTCCACAATCCCTTTCTCTACTACTGACCCGGAGTCCACCCACCACACGCTCCAGCCTTGCTCCCCAGCACCTTTCGGTCCAAGCTATTTTTTTTTTTCAACACTAATCACCACTGTAATAGGGCTTGCTTATGAGATTTTTAAAAATACATCTCCAACAAAAAAGCTCTCCTTTGGTCCGTTGGACATGAAAATATTTTAAGGAACGCAAGCGAAAGAAGCTGCTTCACAGGGAGAGGTGGCGCTGGAAGAGAGGATCCGGAGGAAAACGTAACAGTGTGGGCGAGGAAAGTATAAAAATCAGATGCACCCGGGAGAGTGAAGAGAGGAAATAAACGTCCTGTGGGCCACAGAGGGGTGGGGGAGGACTTGGTAGTTCAGATGCCCCCCCCTCCCCACACCCGGTCCCCGCCGTTTCCGGAGCTTTTGTTATGTATACAGAGAGGCGGAGGGTGTCACTTACTGTACTTCAGGATTTCACTTCCTCCACTGAGAAGTGGGGGGAGAGCAGGGAGGGCTCGGGTTACAAGGACAATGATGGGACCTTTGGAAGTGAGAATGTCTCTGAAGCTGCCTGTCCACAGGGCTTAGTTCTGATGCCGCTGTCCTACCAAGGATTGGAGGCCTGAGAGGAGCAGGGTGGGGGCTTCACGGTGCTGAAAGTCACTTGAGACCCTGGCAGCTACCAGAGCTGGGGACTAAAAGACTTTTCCAGCAGCTGTTTAGTCCCGTTGAGCAATGTACTGCAGTTCTCAATTTCTACTTGAAAGTTTCTTTCCTTAAATGGAACATGGTGGAAAAACCAAAATGGGAGTGTGCGCGCCTGGCACTCCAGACCCGCCGAAAAAGAGCGTGTTTTATGACAAAACCACCCTGCGCTTCATCATGGGAAGGAAAGTGTAGTCTTCTAGGGCACACACAATGCTTGCCCAGAGACTAGTCAGTGCACAGCGTGCGTCCACTTTGAAAGCGGACAGTATCAGAGCCCGGGCGAAGGGTGCGTTCGAGCGCTACAAGACTTTGTGAGGGTGCATCTAGAACAGGGGACAATAACTGTGGGTACCTCGCCAGTCTGCAAACGCAGGAGAAGGCGCCAACAGTTTCCAAAGCCTTTCTCTGAGGCCAGAGCGGGACAGGTATCCAGAGCAACCGAGAGAGGGCGGAGCTTCTCGAAAGGCCCCGGGAGCCTGTCCCTGAAGCCAATGAGGAACCGTGGATTTCTAGTCCATTGTTGTTTATTGCTGACCCCGCAGCGCTCCGCTAGCGGATTGGCTGCTTTCGAGCAGGGGGCGTTGTCCTCCTCCTCCCCCATCCTCCATTCGGCTCCATTCACAAAAATCCCAATCTCTCTAGGTCACGTGGTTGGGGGCGTGGCGGGACAAGGAGAAAAGACACAACAAAGGCCCAAGTTCCCCAAACCACAAAAGTTTTTGTTGTTTTGCATGCCCGCGCGCGAGTGCGCGCATGTTGTCTGTGTTTCTTTTATCGCTTATCCCGACTATGCACACTTGGTACCAATGAAGGTAGAGGAGGGAAAGTACCTTTCTGTTGAAGAGCAGTAGAGAGATAAGAGTGAGAGAAAGTAAGTCTAGGCTAAAGAAATGCTCACACCATAATTATGGGGGGGGGGGGGGGGTTCTGACTAAGAGAAAATCCTGAAAAGGAAGGAACTGAGAGTGGAAAGAAAGCTTAGAAAGGAATAGTAACTTTTCCTTGCTCTTCAACACGTGGTTGTTAAAACGTGCAAGCTGTCTCTGTGTAGAAACTTGCAAGCTGTCTCTGTGTAGAAACTTGCAAGCTGTCTCTGTGTAGAAACTTGCAAGCTGTCTCTGTAGATACTCCTAATGTTCTGTAGCTCTCATTTCTACTTTTGATTTGTCCCAGAGTCCTTTTCTCCCCAGCTTCTTTTAGTGCACCTTTTCCCAGATTGGCAGTTTCTAGCTGCTCAAGTCCATCATCCATAGACAGGCCTCTTCCCATTGGATGACCTACACCTTACTCTCCACATTTCTTCTCTGAAGTTCTTTAGATGGACCCCTACCGGTTAACTATTTGACTCCCACAGTAAGTGAAAGTTGAGTTCTCACTCAAGGAAGGAGGCATTCTCCAGAACTCTTCTACCCAGCCTGAAATGTTGAGCGAAGTGCATGCCTTTCGCAACCGGACATTTGAACAATGCCCCTTCTCTCTGCTACGTCCCCTTTCCCTCATGGTGAGATATTTTCTCTCTTCTTTGTTCTGCTCCTGGCTCCTTAGTGAAAGACTAGCTTCTAGCCTAATGCCTTATTATGGCCTACACTTGGCACCGAGGAAAAGAATAATAAATTCAGTAGCAGAAGGTAAGAAAAGGGTTGAAAATTTAATATTCAACGATGTTACAGTCCGTAGGAATGTCCATGGAAGCAGCTGTATGAACAAGAAGAGGTGCTCAGAAGTTGCACAAAGTTTCCAGCACTTTTTGAGTCTTTTTAAACCAGTTTAGTACATTCCTGTCCTTCTTGAATGGAAAATTTCATTTTGGCAAGATTTCAGACATAGAATGGCAGTGCAGAGGCCAAGAGGCTGTGACATTTATTTACTTGTATTTTGAAATACCATCTGGGTTTTGAAATAAGAGCCTTGTGTCTTAAGAGGACAACACACACACACACACACACACACACACACACACACAAACACACACACCAGTCCCTTTTTGTTGTTGTTGTTTTTAAAGTTTGGAAAGTTTTTTGACTTGCATATAAAACTATGTAAAGCTTTATAGTTCCTTCCCTACTATTTTATAAAGTAAAATAATATACATTAGGGAAGTGTCTGCAGTTGACTTACAGCATTGAAACTGTGTGTTAAATAACTGGATTTCTAAAGGTGGTTTGAGAAAAAAGTACAAACTAACATTGTCCTCTATTTTAAAAATGGTTAACAAAGCAGACAAAACTTGATGTCCCAGGGAAGGGGACTGCTGGGGGGAGGGAGGAACATGTCAGAGATGGAAGAAAATGGGGGATGAGGTAAAGAACTCTGAAAGGGTGGACCACTAAGGGGGACAGCATTTGAGATGGAAATAAATAAAATAATTAATTCAAAATCATTTTTATGCCTAAATAAGACTTGTATTCTAATAAAATTGCAGATAAATTAAAGTACAAAGAAGAAGAAGAAGAAGAAGAAGAAGAAGAAGAAGAAGAAGAAGGAGAAGGAGAAGGAGAAGGAGAAGGTGGAGGAGGAGGAGGAGGAGGAGGAGAAGAAGGAGAAGGAGGAGAAGAAGAAGGAGAAGGAGAAGGTGAAGGTGAAGGAGAAGGAGAAGGAGAAGGAGAAGGAGGAGGTGAAGGAGGAGGAAGAGGAGGAGGAGGAGGAGGAGGAGGAGGAGGAGGAGGAGGAGGAGGAGGAGGAGAAGGAGAAGGAGGAGAAGGAGAAGGAGAAGGAGAAGGAGAAAGCAGGGAAGTTACCCAAGTCTTAATTTCAGAACTTAGAAAGCAGAGACAACAGAATTGCTGCAAGTTTGAGGCTAGCCTAGTCTATGCAGCAAGTTCCAGCCAAGTATATAGATACATGCACGGGTGCGTGCGCGCGCATGCGCACACACACACACATACACACACACACACACCTCTGAGGTAGAAAAAGGTAAGTAAAATAAAATTAATAATATGATTAAATTTTTAAAAATTCAAATTTGTATTATCATTATTATTGTTAAGCAAGCTAGAAGTTTTTGTAATTCATTTTACCTCAATACTATATAAGTGAATTTCTGATGACCTAGTTTTTACATGGGACTACATCAAATAGATCAGGATAACATACACCCTTATATAGGATAGTAGGCAATGTGAAAGTCACAGAAGGGAAAACATAGTGTCTCCACTGCTGAAATATAACTGATAAACTCAGGAGAATGTCCTGGACAAGGAATGTAGGAATTTGGGATGAGAGTTAAAACTGTTAAAGAAAGATGCAGGAGACATCCTGCTGCATTTACTGCCACTGTCACCTACTGAAAGTCTGTCAACCATGAAGTCAGAAAACACTTTTTAATGCCCAGAAATCAGATGGTAAAGTGAAGGAAGTCATGGATACTTCAGCTTAAACTGGTACTTTGTGGAAAGTAAGTGCTCATTATCCCTTGGTCCTTAAACTATGAACTATCTACTAAACAGTAAAGTTGGAGCCAATATTCCTGACTTGAAAAATTCCACAAAAGCCACAGTAGTTCATGCTAGAAGAAAAACTCTAAATGTAATATAGACCCATCAATAAAATGGTGGATTTGATGAAATATAATGTTTTGAAACTCTAATGTGACTAGATACCTTCCCCCTACCCCAGTATGTGATTCTCCTGATTCTCAAATGCGATTACATAATAAAGTCATTAGAAATTCAGATTCCTAGATATGTCCACAGTCTTGGGCCCCTGTAGGCTTGAGCTAGGGTACAGGGATCTCAACCCTGGGTTAATTTCTTCGAAGAATTTAAGTGGGCACTCTCCTTGTGCTAGTCAGATACTTTTTGTTTGGTTTACACATTGGCTTTTGAGGGAAATTCACAGAAAACATTTAAAATTCAAATTATGCCCAATAACCCATACTTGTATCCCTGCAAAAATCTAAGAGTGTGGTAACTCTAGGCAAATTCTGTGGCCTTCCAACAGAAAGGACCTAGTTTGAGGAGGAAATTGCCAGCAGGAAGTGTTGAAAGGAGTTTACATTCTTTGTGTTAGGGGCATAGGTTCCCTGTTTTGCCCTTGTGCATTTTTTCAATTTCTATTTCTCTTGTTTTCTTCATCTTCTGTACTTCCTTACAGACTTTGATGTGCTACCCATGCATTTCTTTCTGTCTGTGCATGTCTGAATTTGCTCTTCTCTTTGTAACTTAACTTCTAAAAGAAGTAGCAAAGAAAACAAATTAGGGAACACAATCTATCATACTCTATATTTTGTTTTTTACAGTGAAGATAGTGTGAGTAAAGACAGATGTATCTATGTACAGTTATTCTCAGATATTTTTTTTTCTAGGTCTAGTTCTGAACACCATGAGAATACTAGAGAGAGCCACACTATTTGCTTCCTAAGGGGGTATTTCTTTATGCTCTGTGTTCTGGGTTAAAGTTGGACACCATCTATCCATTGATAAACTCTTTAGAGCTCTAATGTTCTTAGTGATAAACATAATTGACCATTTTGTGAATATTGTCTGGTGAAAGAGTTGATAGATGCCATATTTCAGGATCCCTTCCTCCACAATATACCACCAGCATCTTCTATCTTCCTCTCTTTTGTTGGAATAAAGACCATGAAGAAAAGCAACTTGTTTGGGAAGGCAGGGATAGGGGCTGGAGGGATGGCTCATTGCTGTGTTTGCTGAGAGCCAGTAGTTTGGATCCTCCTCTAACCCACATGGCAGATCACAGTTCTCTGTAACTCCATTTCCTAGGAACCCAATACCTGAGTGCACTAAGCATGCATGCAGTAGATAGACCTAATCGCATGCAGTCAAAACACTGATAATGGTAAATAAGTTCAATCAAACAAACTTTGTAAAAGCAACTTGAGGAGGAAAGGATTTATTTGTCTTATGGCTTGATACCTCAAATCACAGTCCACCTTAAAGGAAGTCAGGGCGGAAACTCAAAGAGGGGAATATGAAGAAGTTCCATGATAATCAGAGCTACACAGAAGATAATAATAATAATAACAACAATAATAATACAATAGAAAGTGAAGAAGAGAAAGGTAGTGGCTGGGAATAAGACATAGGAGGAGGCATTTTGGTAATATATATGAAGTTCCAGGTTTAAGGTGTAACATTGAAAGAAAAATTCATTCTGTACATTAAACACATTATTTTTTTGTATTTTTAAATTTTACTTCAATAAAACTGGGAAATAAAATTTTGCTCTAATAACTTTAAATGCAGAAGTTGATCTTCTTTTTATTTTGGAACAGAAACACGCATTCTCTGACTTCTAAGGACATGACATCTGTGTCTGAAGATGACTAGGAATCCCAGATGTACTAGTTTCTCTTTTGTTTTCTTATTTATTAAATGAAAGGCTTGTAGTAGAAGTTCTTGAAACCCTGTAAAAGTAGTCCTATCATTTTTATATTTTTTAAAATATGACTTTGCTAAGCACATCAGTTGTGGGGAAAAGGAAAGACACACACACACACACACACACACACACACACACATGCACGCACACTGCACCAGAGTAGTAGAAAACAGAATTCAAAAATCACTGATTGGAAGGACATGTAGCCCGACATCCCAATACAGACCAGGTTGCTTCCCTGCCGAGTGTCAGTTTCCACGTTTGCACATTGCATATAAGTATTATTTTCTGAAATTTCTTCAAGGAGGAAAATAAACCAACAAACTGAATGGCTTAGCAGAACACGACTGCCACACAAGTGGCCATCCATATACATTTAGAGGGTTATCTGCCCATACAAAACAGGTCCCTTCTCTGGGCAAGTCTTCATTAAGATCTGCCCATACAATCTTAAGGAGAGCTTGCAGGACTATCCTTGACACAAGAAGCACCCTGACTTCCTTGCAAAATTAAAGTGAAATTCTGGCTCCTATTCATATAGGGGCCAAGCCTTGGTGTCTAAAGCTGACAAGGGATTGTCTACAGCTCAGACAGTGGACTGACACTTCAGAGTCCTCTCCCTGTCTTTGGTAATCAGCTGACTTGATGCCTGTCACAGCCTACCCATTATCTCCAAGTTAAGAACTCTTTCCTGAGTTCAAAAGTCTGACACAACAGGAGACTTGGTTGCAAGAAAGTAAAACATAATAGTGTTCCAAAACCAAGTAGTTTCTAAAAGGGGCCAAAGAGTGGCCATGTGTCCATCACTTCCTTAAACCCTAGAAAGTGTCTCTTGAATAAGGGTCACCGATGATATTTAAGTCAGCGTCTTGATATTTGAAGAACAATGTGGCTTTGAACTTTGTAATAGTGATTTTACTTCTTTGTGATCTTCCTGAATTCCCTTTTATATTTAAAATGTTCCTTTTGTCCTGAGTCTCTTCTCAAGCTTAAAAATAGCCGTTTGACTACAGGCATTTCATGTGAGCACATCAAAGAGAGCTACAAATCTTCCTTGTATCTGTGTGACACACTCTAAATAAAACGCAAGATTTTGTTCTCCTTGCTATGATGATATCAAATATCATTGTTCATGGGTTTATCATATATAATTGGGAACAACATTGTTTATCTAGAAAAATGCTGCTTATGAATAGAATCTTATTTTTTTTTTTAGGGGAAATTTGCATGTGACACTTGTGACACCTTTTTGCACTAAGAAAAGAAGGCAATATTTTCAGAAAGGACTTCAAGCAAGAATCCCATTGCTTCGGGTATTTGCATTTCAAGTTATAACATAGGTGTTATTTTCTGAGCATTCATGCAGCATCAAGCCGTTCTTCTTGAGTTCTAATCATATTTATCTCCCTCTCTCCCTCCCTCCTCCTCGCTGTTCCCATATCCCTCCTCAAACCCTGTCTCCGTCTTTCTCTTTTACTCCCTTTATTTTATTTGTTTTATTTCTTGGAAAGGGCATTCATGGTTTAGCCCAAGAAAATATGGAACTCTATGTAGTTGAAGCTGGCCTTCTACTTATGATACTTCACCACGTCAGTGCTGAGATTATAGTTGTTGGGATTCTGTGAACTCCACCCCTCAGTGACCTGGCAACTGCCAGGTATGCTCTGCCCCAGTTACCCGACACTATATAAAGGGGTTACTTGCCCCCCCACCTCTTGTGCTCTTGCTCTCTTATGTTTCTGCTCTTTGCTCTCCCCCTCTAGCTCTTTCTCTTGCCTCTCCTCTCCCCATTCCCTACCCCCCCCCACGTGCTCATGGCCTGCCTCTGCTTCTCTACTTCTCTACTCTCCTCTTCTCTCTCTGTCCCTTCTACACTTTTAACTCCCATCCCCATGCCCTGAATAAACTCTAATCTATACTATACCATCGTCATGTGGCTGGTCCCTGAGATCACAACATGGGTCTCCCAGAGGCTTCCCCTTTGCCCCCATGCTTTCATGGAGCATACTCCCTTCTCCCACCATTCTCTTCATTCTTTTCCTAACATTGGTGACAGAAACCCAGGACATCATCTTTTCTTTTTTCATGTACACAACAATATTCATACACCACCATACCCCTGTGTGGCTGTTAAACTAGTAGTGTTATCATTCAAATTGGAGGAAAAGGCCACATTGTTAAACAGCTATAAATAGTTCTTGTTATGTGTTTGTTTTTCCTGATATAATGTGGGATATTTTTTACATGTCAGTCTTCCAAAAGGAAGAGGTATCATTCATTCATTTCATTTTTTATCAGCATTATCAATGCAATAAATACTCTCATCTTTTAATACATTGATCCTCACTTAGTAATAGCCTGTTCATTCAGAACTAAATCTCTGATCAAAAATAATCTAAATTATTTATCCTCAAATTATGTGCTTTTAAAAAGCATGTATTATCTACTCTTGAGTTCTAAGTTAGTGTGAGCAGTAGGCACTTAAACCAATCTACACTCATTATTACCACATTACTTTAACTTGAGAATCCTGAAGCAAGCACCTTTTTGGGTTGACAATACTTACTGTGGTATATTTCACCAAATCAGGATCCCAAAGTAAGATAAAGAGACATAAAACAGAAAAAGGCTTCTCGGGGGATCTTCCAGACACAGATTTCCCTGTGGAGGAAATAGATCTAAAAGGAAGTGGGGTCATTTGTGATGAAACCCCAATCTCTTTCCCAAAGCTCAAGTTGTTCCTGCTAAGATGTAAGCTTACTTGGAAGAAATAGCCAGATCACCACTGCAGCATATCTTTATTGTTTTTGTAAGAAAAGTGACTACGGAAGGCTCCCAGAACTCAATGGGGGTGACCTTAGCTGAAATGCCCAACAGTGGGGAGACAGAACCTGAAAAGACCACCCTAGTAGATAGAAGAGAGCCCTCGGGGGGGGGGGGGAGGATGGTGTGTGTCACCAACCCACCTTCAAAAAGTTTGAACTAGATTTGTTCTTGTGTAAAAGAAATACAGGGACAAAAATGGAGCAGAGACTGAAAGAAAGGTAGTCAGTCCAGTGATTGGCCTAACAGGAGATTAATTCCAAGGGGGGTGGGCAGGGGCACCAAATCCTGGCAGTATTACCAATGCTATATTGTGCTTGCAGACAGGAGTCTAGCATGGTTGTTCTCTGAGAAGCTCTACCAGTGACTGACTGAGACAGATGCAGATGCTTAGAGCCAAGCATTGAACTGAGGTGGGGACCCCTAGGGAAGAATAAGGTAAAGGATTGAAGGAAGGGAATGGGGGATGGCAACACAGTAGGAAGCCTCAATTAACCAGGACACCTGGGAGCTCCAAGAGATTAAGCCACCAACCAAAGAACATACTAGATAGTCTAATCCTGTAGAGACTTGATACCCCAGGGAAGAGAAATGCTGGGGGAAGAGGGGGCTGGGGGTGAGGGGTGGTAAAGAACTTTGGGAGGTGAATGGGGTAAAAAATTCTGAAAGGGACCAATATTTGGGATGTAAATAAATGAAATACTTAATTAAAATAATAAGAATAACAAAGGAAGGTGAGTCAGGGAAAAAAAGGGAAAGTGACCAACTTTTTGTCAATGATACCACATTTATTATTACTATTTTTTTTTTTTCTGCTTCTAAAAGGGATTCAGCTCATTGATGTTCTTTTCTACTTAGGGGAATGGGTGTCACCCACTTCATAGTAGTGAATATAAAGCTAATTGAATGTTTCATGCCCAAATTGGTGGAACTTTGCCCACTAAACTTTCCTAATTCAGACATTCTGTTACATATTAGCTTATGTCAGTCACTAGAGACCTTAGCATGTTCAAGGCAAGCTGGAACGTGTTTTGTCTTTCTTTCCAAATCCTGCTTCTCTTAAACTGAGTTAAGTTGTTAAGAATGTTGGTTTGTCTAAGGAAACTGAAAGTACTAGTGGTCATTTTACAGATTGTTAGTGTCACTTTCTCTCAGACTCTAGTCCCCGCTCACCCTGTAGCTATGTCTAAATAGTGTGGTTTTCTCTCCTTCTCCATGTCCCTTATCTTCGTCACCCCTCCTTCAGGAAGCATCAAGGTTTATAGCTTGTCAGTTCTAGGGTTTAATAAAATTGTCCCGGAGGAGTTTTTTTACTCACTCTATTCTGAAAGGGTTTGTTGTTGTTGTTGTTGTTGTTATTGTTTTGGGTTTCTGTCACTTGTTTTTTAATTATCATGACTGAGAATTCTAAAAAAGGACTCTGATTTTCCAAGTAACACAAACCGACAAAAGGACCCTTTTCTTTTCAGTGTGTCAAATACAAGACATTCTAGATTGATTTTTTTTTTCTTGCTATTAAAGAGAAGTTTCCAGGTCAGAGATTTTATCCCACTCATATTATCACCCCACCATTCTAGAGAAACATCCAGATAGAGACGTTCCATGGTTGTTAGAGTTGTTAAGTTAATTTCTGTTCATTTCAAGATAAGACCTTATAAAGCTCTAACTATTCTCACATTTGCTATGGAACCTAGGCTGGCCTTGAACTCTAACCTTTCTGTCTTCATCTCCTGAGTCCGGAATTACAGGCATGTAAAGCTGTGCAGGTAAAGGAAGTGCAGAACTTCACGATATAGTATCACTTAGGAATTTGACATTGTAGGATGAAGATTTGTGTAGTAAAAAATTTAGGTGCTTAGAGTTTAAAACCACTTCCTCATCCAGAGTTCACTATTTAATATTCATTAACAATGTGCAGGGTATAAGAGATAGCTCCGTTCATAAGGTGCTTACTTTGTAAGCAGAAGAATCCAACTTTAATTACCAGAACCCATGCTGAACAACACTAAATATGGAGGTGCACAGGTGAAATTCCAGTGCTGGAGAGAGACATACTAAGAAAGTTCCATGGGACTGATTGACTATCCCCTTTAGGCTACCTGGTGAGATTCAGGCCAGTAAGGGAACCTGCCTCCAACCTGTATATATGATAAGGTGAGCAGCAGTCTCTGAGACCTAAGACCCACAGCTCTCCTCTGGCATCCTCAATATGGGCAAACATAGTCTGTTTCCTGCTATTTATGACAGACTATGCCTTTCTGCTTCATTTGAAAAATTCCTTAAGGTCTTGCCTCTCAACTGTTTGCTAATTATTGCTATTTTATGCCAAATCCTCTTCATTTTTTATTTATATTGTCTTATGTTTTTATTCTCTTTTATTTATATTGAAGATATAAATAAAACTTATCTGAGGATAAATTCTGAGGATTGAATGTAATACCTTGAGTAGGCTAGGCAAGAGTCCTACTGACACAAAATAGAAAGAGAAACGTTGGGAAACATGGAAAAGGAACTGCCTCATTCTGGACTCTGATTTCTGTTTCTTGTTCACTGAAAGTCAAGGATTTCTGCACATCCCTGGAGATGTAGCTTAACTGGCCCATGCAGAAGCTTGGATTTGATTCCTACACTGCATAAACCCTGCTAGGTGATATATGATTTTAGTCCCAGCACAGGGAAGACTGGAAACAGGAGCATCAGAAATTCAAACTCATCTTTAACTACATGGAATGTTTTACGTCAACAGATTATATATATATATATATATATATATATATATATATATATATATATATATATATATATATATTCCAGCACAATCCAAACTTTCTAGAAGCTGCATGAACAAAAACCACACTCAATTTTCATAGTGGCATTTCAAATAAGAATGTTAAAATAGACACAAAACAAGTTTTGATACCTAAGTGTATATGATCTTTGAGAACAGACAGACTCCATCTCAGATGTAAGCCTGAAGTTTTCTGGTAATCTTACAAACTAAACAATAAACTCTGTTCACAGTAAAACTTAACTCCCTTGTGCAACTCTTATGACATACAGTTTTACCTTTTCAGCCCACAATCATATCCAGTGCAGCCCAGGAAGCATCATAGCATTCCATTTACCACTTAAATCTTTGAACCCTGTAACTTCAGAAGCTACCAAAATCATATACAAACACACACAGCACACACTTTAATACATGTCAGCATGATCCACTTTTGTAGGTTACACACACATTCAGTATAATACCTTTTCTTTATGCACCTGGATTTCTGTTAATGACAGTGTTTATATCCATGGTAATTTGTTTTCTTTTTGTGGTTGTAGTTGTTATTGTTGGAGGAGGAGTCAAAAAAGAATTTTTCTGTGTAGCCCTGGCTGTCCTGGAAGTTCTGTAGACCAGGCTGACCTCCAACTCAGAGATTTACCTGCCTCTGTCTCCCAGTTGCTAAGAGTAAAGGAGTACCTGACACATTTTATTTCTTTAAAAATACATCTATGTGTGTGGCTCTGAGTGTTCATGTCCTGGTGCTGGTAAAGGCCAGAGACAGAGATATCCTTAGAACTGGAGTTAAAAATAATTAGAAGACTATCTGGAAAAAAGAAAGCAAAGATTTAAAAAATGATGTGTTGGATATACATGAATCTCAAACAAATCTAAAAGCCCTCTGGCATTATCAAAACTAACGTTGAGACTCTGATCTCAGAAGTAACTTATCTATTGAAGTCAGAGAGCAGCAGTGCTAGTAGGTGGGTTGAAGATAGCCAGCACTAAAGATCATAGACACATCTGCCTGGACATCTAATGTTGGGGCTGGTTTAGTGCTGCTTGTATTCGTGCTAAATTCTGTACCCAGAGATCTGGTTGCTGCAAGAGGAATAGAGTCCCATGTAGACCAGCCTTTGCTGTGCAATCCATATTCCCCAACTCAAAACCATTGGTTAAATAAAAATGCCAATAACCAACTACTGGGGAGAAGAGGGACAGGTGGAGTTTGAGTTACTGGTCTGGGCATTGCAGCCTTCAAAGGGTGGAAGGAACTTGAAACTTGAATTCTGAAGCCCTTAAATGACCTAGAACTCACTATGCAAACCAGGATGACTGGAAACCACCAGTGTAGAGCAGGATGGCCCAGAGCTTACAGTGTGAACCAGGATGGTCTAGCATTCACAGTGTAGACAGGAATGCCATAGTACTCAAAGTACAGACCAGGATACCTAAAACTCACATATACTCTG
Organism: Micromys minutus; assembly: GCF_963924665.1. NCBI lineage: Eukaryota > Metazoa > Chordata > Mammalia > Rodentia > Muridae > Micromys > Micromys minutus. The sequence continues at coordinate 184,570,150 of NC_137969.1, read as the reverse complement.
ATTTTTGCCTTCTGTTTTCTCATTTGTTTCTATAAATTTTAATCCTAAACATGAAACAAGAAAGACATCTCCTGAGGCAACAGTGGTGAGACCTCGATAGATAATCAGCTAGTCTGATACCACTATGAATGGAAAATTAATGTTGGCTACTTTTCTAACTGGTCAGAGGGAGCAAGAATATAGCACCCCTCAACCTAACGTATACCTCTCCCTCTCTCTTCATTTCTCTCCCTCTTTCTCCATTTATCCCCCCCTCTCCATTTCTCTTATTAAAACATTTTATTCTTAGTTTATTTTGATGATGTTTCCCTTTTCTCACTTCCTCCCACATTCTTAACAACCCTCTATTCACCTAAATTCATATTCTCCCCCTCCCCCCTTTCTCTCTCTCTCTCTCTGTGTGTATGTGTGTGTGTGTGTCAGTCTCTCTCTTTCAACAAACAGACAGACAGACAGACAGATACATTAAAAAACAGACAATTTCTCAGCCATATTTTCATTTTCACCAAAAGACCCACAAAATGCCAGTGGGCAGAGCTGCACATTGGCTTTCCTCCCTTGAAGAATTTGACACTTCCAAGAGTTCTTATATTTCCTTAATTACTGTTCATTTTGGTCTCTCCTTATCCATAGTTTCTTCTTTTAAAAATATTTAAAAATATTCTTGTGTATAATAGTATTTCTGCTTGTCAATATACTGATCCTGTGTTTGCAGTTTCCTTAGAACCAAAGAGGGTATTGGATCACCTGTAACTGGAGCCACAGGTTGGTGACCTGCCTTATGCAGGTCCTACTCAAGAACGGCAAGTATTCTTAATATTTGAGCCATCCTAAAGCCTTCTTTTTTATTTATTGGGCATCAGACAACAAACCAAGAAGCCATTGGCTTGGGGTGACTTTCCTAAGTGATGTCCAGTCTACTAGCCCTTCAATTCCCAAGTGAAACTCACCAAAAGCCAGGGAAGGCTTGGTTGCATTCAAAGAATGCATATTATTACCAACTTTATCATTACAAAAAGAAAAAAATAAAGATAATAAAAGTATAAAAATGAGGAATGTGTTAAAGATTCGAGGATCAACTTTCAATTATGTTTTCTGGGAATACACTGTTGGCTTTAAGAAGTTTCACAGGACTTATACATGTCAGAGATGACTGAAATGACATTTACAGCCAAGCCGATTTTTAGTATCTCTCTGACCTGAGACAATAGTCCAAGTGAAAGCTACAGACTATATTTCTATATAACAATAACAGCAAACCATAGTTTAAACTTTTGTCCCAAGCCAGACACAGAGCCAAAGGCCAGAGGAAGCAGAGGCAGCAGCAGGCAGAGTGCAGAAGCTAGGAGGAGGCAGCATCTGCTTCTCCCAGGAGAACAGATCTGCCTGTAGCTCCTCAAGCAGTGGGAACAAGGCTTCTCCTTCTCCACACCAGTTTCCCTTCCCGAATTCCTAGATGTCCACAGTCTACCAGAGACACAACCAGAGACTGAAGGGCTGGAGTCCAGCAGGTACAAAGGAGTGTACTGTCAGGATTCTCTCTCCTGGAAACTGGGGCTTGTTCTGTCTACACAGGTGCCCCGCTCTCCCATGCATTCCCAGACAAAAGCTAGACTTCTTTTTATCCATGTCTCTCACCCCTTCACCCCACACAGCTCTGTGGGCGCAACTATTCCCTTCTTTATAATTTATTCAAAAGTGTTTCAAGCTTCCAAATTACCTAGTGTCTGTGTGAATTGAAAACAATTCCTTGACTGAAAATAAATATACCAGAAGGCATAGAACATTGTGGTTGTGTTCTGCTAAGAGCAATATGTGGTCTTAAGGAGAACACTTGGTCTTACTGAGTGGAACCTATGGACAAAACTGCTTACTTGCATCACAGTTTTCTCCTATTCAATTCTATGCTTACAGACATTTGGTGGGTTGTGTGTGCCTATGTTTTGTAGGCATAATAACATGAAAGCTGGCTCTGGTTAAACAATATGGCATGTGTTTAATGGGAAAATTACAAAAAAGAATAGTATGCATTTCATGTTTTATAGAATAGATACAGTTTATAGAATTTAAGGAATATTTGCCAATATTACCAGTAGGTGGCTTAATATACTATTATGAAATATCTTTCTGATTTAAATTATATACATATACATATGTTTGACATGTTATGTATATTTTATATATATGTGTGTATATGTGTATATTATGAATTTTGTCAATGTGAGTTTTCAGTTTCTGGGTCTATAAAGAAAAGATTGAGAATTTTTTATGCACACACAGACATATATATCTTTTAAGTATAAAGCGGAGAGAGGAAATATATTCATAGCACATTTGCAATCATAAAAAATTTATTAGAGTTTGACAGCCTGGCTTATAATCAGGAGGAAACAAAAGTAAGAGGTAAAACTTTCTTAGATGTTTCCACATAACGTGTTGCATACTTTTTTTCTGAAAATGAGTGTGCATTTGTGTGCAGGTATCCACATAGCCCAAAGGCTTCTGAAAACCCTGGAGCTAGAGATACAGGTAGTTAAAAGCTCTCTGCTGTAGGTGCTGAGAACCAAACCCATGTCCTCTGTAAGAGCAGTATACTGTCTCTGATCCTCCACCCACCTTGATGTGAATTTTGTCTTCTTCAGTAATGCTAGGATCCAAACTCAGATGTTTGCCCATGACTAGGCAAGTGCTATGTCACTAAGCTATACCCATTAAGTATTCCTAGTGTTGTTTCTATGGACAGGATCTCATCTGGTTGGCCAATTATTCTATTTATTTTTTTGTTTCTTTGTTTCTTTTTCTGTCTGTTTAAGACAGGGCTTCTTTGTTCTGGTGTGGTTGCCCTAATTGGCTTTGTTATCAGTGATGTACCCGCTTTTCCCTCCCTTGCACTGAGATTAGTGCCACCCCTCCTGCTACACATATTCTTGACTTTACTAAATATGGTGAGCAGAGTACTGCAAAAATTAATTCCTCAGATGGTATTTATACTATCTATTGATTTGAAAATGAAATGATATATGGTTCTCTGGGTTCTAAATTCAATATTGCCCACTTTACAACTTAACGAGGTCAATGTCTATCCTTCAGTTTCCTTAACAATAGCCAACTTATTGTCATTTTCTGTTTTCTTTCTTGTCCTGGGAACCTGTGGCCAAATTCAAATACTTATAGTTGAGGTCACTGTCTTCATTTTACACAATAAACAACTATTCTAAAAATTTCTTGCTTGATAAAGAGTCATGTGGAAAAATAGATGCAGATATTATGAATTTACAGTGAACAGACTGCCTGTTGTTAGAGCTCAGATGAAGGAATCTTTGGAGAAGCTGGTCATCCAGGATGGCAGTAAAGGCAAGTTCCAGGGTCAGCAATAGTTCTTGCTTCAGTATTAGAAACTGATAAACAATGAATGGAAACACACACTGACAATGATGTGTCTTGATATGGGTATGCATACTATTACATGGGGGTGTATGTCTATCCCTACACACATGTAGGAGCTTACACATGTAACATATACATGTATACTTTATACTTAGATACTGAAAAACAAAGCTACTTCCAGGAGATCAAAGGCCAGTTCTTAGCACCCAAGTTATGTGGCTCAGAGCTACCTACAGTTCTCCAGGGCATGCAATACAGAAGGATCATCACTCACATAGACACAGGCTTATACACATAATACACTAACCTTTAAAGATATCAGAGTCCTAAAACACAAACATACAAAGCTATGATAATTGGACAGGGGAGAAAAGAAAAAAACAGAAAGGGAACGCCCAGGGGATTATTAAGCCACATCTCTGAATGTGACTGGTTTTAATCTAGTGTTCAGGGACAGTGAGATCATGAAGGCTCTGACCTCACAGGTAGATTTTACTTGGTGGAACTATATAGGACTCTATTACTGGGAAGGAATGAAGCACGCAGGTGGTCCATGGTTGGGAGGTAGCTCCCTGGGCATGTATTCCTGGGGCCATGCTGTACCCTGACCTCTTCCTCTAGCCCTCTCTTTAAGATTTCTGTCCTCTAGGAAATAAAGAACAGCTTCAGCTCCTTACACCACTGTCTTCTGCAAGAAGTCATAGTTTGATCCTTAAATTCTCCCTGAAGTGATTTTGGTCATGGTGGAAAAACCTAAAAAGCACAACATGCTTAATTTTTTTAATATACCATCGTCTCTACAGAATGACCACATAGAATCTATTCTCACCACACTTTATGTAGCTTAATTTTGTTGTTTATAACACAGAACAAATTTTAATTATATTTATTTAGATTTATATTTGTACCATATCCTCAATGGGTATTTTTATTGTTCACTAATTTCAGCCATTAATTTTTTTTTAGTTTGTATAAAGACCATTTTATTACTGTGTCAATATCAACATGGATCTGATTTTAAACCCCATCTTGATGGCTGGTAAGAGGTCCAACCTCAGTCATTTAGCCAACATCTATCTCCTTTCTAGGGGCAGACAAACTCTCAAAGTTTCATGGCACAACTTGAGTTCCATCAAAATTAGGATTTAATTATTGGCTTTTTGAGACAGGATCTCACACTGTAGCCTCAGAAAGTCTTTTTTTTTATATTAAACAACTTTATTTTAAAATAACAGAGATAAATGTACAAATTTTAAAAGCATTTTTTGCAGAAAACTAAATGAATATAGTTTTGTCAGTACATGTTTATTTTTTAAAGGTTTGATAGTATGCTTTGAAATCTTACTAGTTACAAAAGGCATAAAGTACATGAAAAACAAAATGTAACACAGAAATTAAAAATTTTCTTGGTTTGTAAAGATTAAACATAATGATTTTTAAATAGCAAAAATTTCCACAAGGCTACATTCTTAACTCTTGAATTATTAATGATTTAAGGTCTAGGTGTACCACACTCTGAAAGGGTACTATACACTTTTTTTTTCTAAGAAAGACTGAAGCTTCCACTTTTGGGCCTTTTTTTTTTTTTTTGAGCTTCATATGGTCTGTGAGTTGTTTCTGGGTTGTTCAGAGCTTTCTGGGGCTATTATATAATTATCAGTGACTGCATATTATGTCTGTTCTTTCGTGACTGGATTACCTCACTCAGGATGATATTGTCTAAGTCTTAAACTTTAGACAATCCTCTTGCCTCAATCTCTCAAATGTTGCAATTGTAGTTGTGAGCAATGATACCCAGACTGTGTTTTGTTCTTGTTTTTTAAATTTTCCTTTCTGTTTTAGGGAAGAGCTGAGAGGGGAGTACTTTTCTCTTAGGCCTTAGTGCACACAGTTGGTAAGGACAGTACGAACCCAACAGGGCCACATCAAGACTTTTGTGACTCCTCTGCTATCACAATCTACAGAGACTCCTACCCAACTCTTTCACGGTTCTTGAACTTTTGATTAGGCAGAGTTCAGCTGAGTGGATGACTCTCCTTCTAGTTTTAACCCAAGCTGTACATGAATCTACTTTATATTTTTTATGTTATTTTTCTCTCTATGCAAGTAAGGGAGTGGTCAGGCCCAAAGCCAGGTCCTGATGACCAAGGTTTTCCAGGAATAATAGAACCAGTGGGTATCTGGAGAAGGCTTTAATACTCAATGGGTAAGCCCACTTCCTCTTCATGTTAGACAAAGCTACTCAGAAGACTCTTCCAAGACTTTCAAGATTAGCCACCCCACCCAGAACTTTAGTACATCCAATTAACTCCCTCAAGTTCTTCCACACTCTTGTATTTCATCAATTATTGGGGCTTGAAGGTTATCATGGGTAGAATTAACTCAGAGTAGAAAGCAGGAGGTTCAAACGTTCAAGTTTATGCTTCCATACATTTCAGTTTCAGGTCACCCTCGGACGGCTTTTCTCCCTCCCTCCCTCCTCTCTCTCTCTCTCTCTCTCTCTCTCTCTCTCTCTCTCTCTCTCTCTCTCTCTCCGTCACACACACACACACACACACACACACACACACACACACACATACACACACACTTATCCTCATAACATGCTAGTAGTACAACTGAGTAGAAACTTACTGTTTCTTTGGACAGTCAGTTGAGTCAGACAGTGTTCTGCTGGGGAAAACACGTGAAGGAACGTTTCGCTGAAGCAGACACAGGTGAAAGAATGTTTTGTTCAAGCAAGCACATGAAAGGACACTTGATGAAGAATTCTTCCCTAATGGACAAGCATGTAATGCTTCTCCTTACATTGTGTAGCTGAGCTCCATTTGTCGTGACTCCATAGAGAGAAATTCACCAAAAAAGTGCTGGTGGTGTTCTGGTGGCTTCTTGCGGCTTCTGTGGACTCCAGCAGGTGGGCAGAGTGCCCTCAGCTGATACAGACTCACAAGGAGTTTTGCTAAGACAGAGTGCTGAGGCAAGACCCTGGAGGACACATGATATTTGGAGGAAGTGTAAATAGGACTCAGCGGACAGAGGCAGAGGCCTGCTTTCATAACAGGCTGTGCAAAACTTGTTGCTCTTGTGTCTTGGGGCATGCAGAGAACGTCTCCTGGAGCCCCTGTTGGTTCTGGTCCCCTCTGTTGAGTGGTATCACTGTGGCTGATTTGTGTTTGTTCCTTCTGCACTTCAGAAATCAAATGCTGGTAGATTAGTGAAACGTTTGCAAATGGATCAAGCTGCTGATTTTTGACAATGCAAATTTGATTTGATGGGGGGGGGGCGGATTCTGAACAGGTCCCCTTCCCCTGTGTCCTAATAACTTTGCTTTTTCACTACCTCTAACGGGTGGTGGGTTGGAAGGGAGGTATAAGCATTTAAGCACCACTATTAAAATTAGGGTGAAAATCACTTAAAGCAAACACAGAGCCCTATGGGAGTCATTTGATGCAATGTAGCAGGAAAGGTGGGTATCTGCATCACATCTACAATCCCAACAGTACTCACGAGGCTAAATGGCAGAGGACCGCCATGAATTTAAGGCCAGTTTGGGATCAAGAGAGTCTGTCTCAAACCACACAAGACCCCTACATCACCAAACAAATTTGAGAAGCAAAGTCCAGGAGCAGAGCAGCACCTTCCCCAGCAGTGCAGAGCAGGCCAGCATTTTGCCAACCAGCGCGTATTTATTACTTGATAATTTTACGAATCACCTTCACAACTTCTGGAGAAAAGGCAGAACCAGCTGTTGTTAAACTGTGGTAAGAGAAAAGAAGTGTTAAGCCTGTTTGTCACGACATTTATTATAAAACTGGGTTAAGGTTTTTTAATAGCAATCAAACATATGAAGTGAGATTTAGAGAGAACTTAGTATTTAAACCTTAAATGTTGTTACACTAATACAGTCTATTTTTAATTAGTATTGTTACCTAGCGTACAAAATAATGAATTTCATCATGGCAATCTCATACATATATCTTCCTCATATTCATCACCTTATACCTCTTTTCCAGTCTCCTCTTTTAGGTTGGCCCTGTTCCATATTTCTTCTTTCATATATATGCACACATAAAACATATGATAGCCAATAAATAAAACTACACATATATTTATTTTCTTTATGAAAAATTGTTTTTTTCCCATTATTCTTTCAATATTATTTTTCTTGCCATAGTCAAATAAAAGATTGTAGCTATTTATGTATTTCACAAGAGATTATGGTGGTATCGCACACACACACACACAGATGTACACATATGTGTTTATTTAATTAGTTTTCATACAACATGCTGTGATCATAATTACTCCTCTTCCTTTCCTCTCAGATACAACCCTCTTTTCTCTAACTACCAAACTCTATGTCCTCTCTTTTTTTTTATCACGTACATTCCAATTTGTGTTGTTCATATAGTCTTGGAGTATTTTTATATATGTGTACATATTATATTTTAGGAAGCTCCTATAGGAGAAGGTAAGAATCCATATAACTTTTTTCCAAAGGTCTTTAGTGTTATTTCTCCTCCCCATATTTGCTCAACATTTTCTTTTGCCCTCCATTGTAATTTAACCTTTGTATTAATACCCTTTAAGCCTAAATTAAATTACATTTTATTTTATTTTGAACACAGACTTTCACTATGTAGGTCCAGGCTGGCTAGAAGTTTTCTATGTAGGCTAAGGCTGACTTCAGCTCACAGAAATCCACCTGCCTGTTGTTTCCCTAGTACTGAAATTAAAGGCATTTTCTCCCCAGATCCACTCACCATCTTTGCCAGTTCCCACTAGTAATAAACCGTAAATCACTCTTAAACCCAAGGTCTTAGCCTCAAGATCTTAAGTGTAATAGTTACATAATAGTGATTAATCATGATAAAAGAATAAAAAAGCTAAAATAAAAACAGTGTTTAATTCTCATTAATTCAAGAGTTCTAACATTATTTTATGCTTTATAAAAGGGATTTGGAAAAAATGTAAAGATTTCAGTATTACTCATAAGTTCTGTCAAAATTCAAACATTTTAGGCTTTTTTTTCTTTTGTCTGTGAAGAGACAGCATGCATGACCTGTTAAATCTTATAAAGGAACATTTTTTTCTTCAGAATTATTTTATTTTATTTCTTAGCTACTCTCTGTATTTACATTTGAAATATAATTACCTTCCCCCCACCCAGATTCCATCCCCCCTCCCCCTCCACTTGTCTTCAGGAAGGTGCACTTGCTCATTATCACCCTCTCCACCCCATTGCCTTGGCATTCCCTACATTGGGAAAATGTGCCATAAAAGAAATATTTATTTGAGGCTGGTGTACAGTGTCAGGGGTTTAATTCGTTATCAACATGACAGGAAGCATGGCAGCAGGCAGGCAGACACAATGCTTGAGAAGAGCTGGATCTGCAGGCAGAAGAAGTATCTTTGTGCCATAGTAGGCCTAGATTGAGCATATGAGACCTCAAAGCTGGCCTCCACAGTGACAAACTTTCTCCAACAAGGCCACTCCTCCTAATAGTACCACTCCCTAGGGACCAAGCATTCAAACACACGAGTCTATGGGGACCATTTCTATTCAAGCCCTCACAACATAGTTTTGCTTAGAATACAGATAGTTTTTCAGGGAAGCATAATTTGGTCAAAATACTAAATTCTGGTATTTTGTAAAATTGATATAATTTTAAGATAGAGATAACTCTAAGTGTATAAGACATGCTTCAATATATTTGTACACACACACACACACACACACACACAGCATGTGATGTTTTATTTAAGGTTTAGTTTAAGAAACTTCTAAACATGTACTTTTTATTCTTCTGTTTAGTGCAAGAAGAAAATAAAACTAAAATACATTAATATATTAAACAGCAGTTTGACTCAATTAAATTACTATAAGAATGAAATATTCAAAATTTCTCACACTATTAGAAAGAAGGAGCTAATGAAACTGAGCAATAAGAAATGATCTGAATAAGTAGGAATGTAGACAGCTTTTTAAGTATGAAGATAGAACTCAATGCATGCTTTTATTTCATAGTAGGTCAGTGGAAAATATCTATGTGAATGATTTTGCTTATTTTTCTATAGGCTGTATATGAACTTTAAGGAATGTGTATGCGTGTGTATGTATAATTTCATCCTCAGAAATAAATACTTTGAGGTATCATAATTGTTTTATATACCAAGTTATAGTGTATAATTGTCTCTGGAATATTGAGGGTTTACAGAAACCCTTGTGGAGTGTTCATCAGAGTTCTCAGGTCTTTGACTTTTCCTGTGTTTCAGTGTACCTGACCATGTGACTTAGTATTTCATTCTAAGCTCAGTAGTGATGGACTTGACCAAAATATCTGCTTATGTTATCAAAATTCAGACAAAGGGTCAGTATCAGTTTAATTTACCTTTTGTTTATTTCAGTTTTCTTCACATCAAGGAATGAATATCAAGTCTTGGGTGGTTACTACCTGATTAGTTTGGTCCTCAGATCAACAGCACACACAGAAAGTAAATCTCTCTTGATGTGGTGGTACATAAGACAGTACAGAGGGGGGTGAGGCAGAGGATTTCAATTAAAGGCCTGTATGGACTACAAATAGAGACTGTCTAGAAATCCAGGGAATGCTCTTCCATGTCTTCCTATTGAAATGATGTCCACTAAGTTATGTCTCAAACGCTACCTTCTCCAAAGAGTATTTCCTAATGTGCATACTTGAAGATTATAATCTTAAAACTCAGTCCAAAGAACTCTCATAAAACTTAGTGTTTCTTTGTTGTTGAGCATTTGCTGACTTCTGAAAGGGCATAGAAGTGAGACAGAACCACTTATTTAAAGTGGGACGGAAGTTTTAGACTTCTGTGGAATATTTTGTATCCAGAGATTGGATGGAGAGAAAGCGAGCTGAAAGGAGGTACTGATTTTTTTTTTTTTTTTTTTAAGCCAGAAGACTGCTGGAAAATTCTGGTGTTCCTCAGGGGTGTTTTAGAGAAGATTCACTGGTAATGGTCACTGTAAGGATGGAATGACATTCAGAATTAGGAGCCTCCAGGATAAAGACATTTATGCAAGACCCTGAGCTCAGATGGAATAGACCCTCACAATGTTCTATTTTCTCCTAGGAGTCAGAGAGAAAAAAGGAGCTTCCCGGTTCTGTGAGATGACGAGACACTATTTTAAAAGTACAACGTGGTTATTTGGGTCATGAAACTTTAATGTGCATAAATATTACCTGGAGTTTTTATAAAAACTACAGCTTTCTGGGATTCAACATTAGGAAATTTAGAAGACTAATTGTTACAAACTATCCTGGAAGCTATAGTTTAATACATACAGTATGAGATAAGAAAGGTGGTGGTTTATAGACCAGATTTTGACCTTGATTGGACATCAGAACAGTAACAATGAAAGGAAATATTGACTTCCTACTTCTTATTTACCTGATATTATACAAGCACACATTCATTATCTGTTTCCTCCAATATCTTCAGATGAGTTATTGGTATCATTTTCCCAGAGAACCTAAAGTGGAGAGATTAAGCATTACAGTGATTGTGTAGGGCACAATGAGGGTATGAACCGAGATGATCTGACTTCAGAATCATCTGAATATCCTAGAGAAAACCAGGATATTAAAAGCTATAGCTTTTGTCTTTTCCTCTTGTCTTCCTCTTTTCAAAAGTTTCAACTGATTGGGACCAGTGCCACATTTAACAAGATTGCCTGATTAAATTTACTCCAGTAAAAAATTTCATTCCTAAGTAGAGAAAGACCAGCTGGAACATAATCAGCCATCATAGTGGGATGCCCTAGATATGAAGATGCCCATCCTACCAAGAATAATACATATGCACATAGCAGTAATTCCAAAATAAATATAGAAAACTTCCACAGCATGTGTTATTATAACCATTTAAGCAAAAACATAAGAACTTTAAAGTGGGGCATTATCATTGCCTTGAACACTTTTTTTTTTTTCACTCTGTCTCAAAATTGACATCTCAAAATAAATTCATGATCTTGAAGCCTAAGCACTAATTGTCTAAAGGAATGGTCTGTAATAAAACATAATCATAGTCAGATTTAGCTTTCTTCTTTGTAAGTGTCTTTTGACCCAAACTGCTACATTGTTTCACATGGACAAGTTGGAGACATTGGTATAAATAGGTAATAACCAGGCCGTTGACAGAGCTCAGTTGGAAGAGTGCTGGTCTAGCCTGCACCAAGTCAACAAGGGATGGTGGCTATTATATCAGGAGTCTCTAAAGAAAGACAGAACGTCACTCAAGGTCATTCTTGGTCTAGCAATTTGAAAGGCAGTTTGAGCTTGAGTTCCAAGGGGCAAACAATAAATATTTTCTTCATAAAACTTCAAATAAAATAAAGTGTTCTCATATGTTGGATGAGGGGTTATGTCTGCCATTAGTTACAGTTTCTTTCTTCCCTTTCCTTTAAAAATATAGTAGGTATCCATTGTAATTGGGTTTGTCTTACAGATGATTGCTGAGAAAAGCATGGTGGCAGTGTGCTTATACTCTCAACTGAAGAACTTTATTTGCTTTCTTTTCTTTTCTTTTTCGAGCTTCATAAGTTTATTTAATGTTTCTTGCATAATACGTATTTATGTCGGACATTGAAAAGTCTATCATGAAATTTGTCTTTGGAGTAATCCCATCAACAGTAAATTAAGGTCCCTTTCCATCCCTTAACCACTCATTGTTTTCTTAATCTGAGCCCTACTGATTAACATAAAATTAATCTCAAATTAGCTTAAATTAACATTTCCATAAATGCTATATATACTGAATAATATGCTTTCTATATTTATTTGTCATTTTATTCATCCCTTTATAACAAGATTTTGTGAACCATTTGCTCATATCTGTAGCACATTTTCTTTTTTTTCTTTTTTATTGGATATTTTCTGTATTTACATTTCAAATGTTATCTCCCTTTCATCCTCTTCCATCCTCTGTCCCCCTCGGTGTGCTTTCATGAAGGTGCTCCCTCTCCCAACCACCCTGTCCACCTCAGTGCTTTGAGCATATACCCAAAATATGCTCCAACATATAACAAGGATGCATGCTCCACCATGTTCATAGCAGGCTTTACAGATGTCCTTTAACAGAGAAATCGATACAAAAAATGTGGTACATTTATATAATGGAGCACTACTCAACTACTAGACACAACAAATTTATGAAATTTCTAAGCAAATGGATGGAATTTGAATCTATCATCCTGAGTGAGGTAACCCAGTCACAAAAGAACACACATGGTATGCACTCACTGAGAAGCGGATATTAGCTCCCCAAAAGTTCTGAATACCCAAGAAACAATTCACAGATCATATGAAGCTCAAAAAAAAGGAAGGCCAGAATGTGGATGCCTCAGTCCTTAGAAGGGAGAACAAAACATTCACGGGAGGAAAAACAAGGACAGATAGAGGAGCAGGGATTGAAGAAAAGATCATTCAGAGACTGCCTCACCTGGGGATCCACCACATATGCAGCTGCCAAACCCAGTCACTATTGCCCATGCCAAGAAGTGCTTTCTAGCAGGAGCCTGATGCGAATGCCTTCTGAGAGGCTTTGCCAGAGTCATACAGATACAGTTGAAGATGCTTGCAGCTAACCATTGGACTGAACATGGGGACCCCAATGAAAGAGTTAGAGAAAAGACTGAAGGAACTGAAAGGGGTTGCAATCCCATGGGAAGAACAACATCAACCAACAAACACTTCAGAACCCCCAGGGTCTAAAACACAAACCAATGAGTACACATAGAGAGACCCATAGCTACAGCTGATGATAGCATTGTCTGGCATCAATGGGAGAAAAGGCCTTTGGTTCAGTGAAGGCACATTTTCCCAGTGTAGGGGAATGCCAAGGCATTGATTTGCTTTTTTATGAATGTCTTCTTTAATGGAGTAACATTTTGCTTCCGCTAGAGAAGTTACTGAGAAAAACTTATTTTAAATTTCAGACTAAGAAATAAATGCTGGTTTGTCTTACTATTGGTTTTTCCCAGACTATTGGAGATGATTTTTTTGTTTAAAGTTTACTCAGAATCACCTACATCCCAACACTGCACTAAACAACTATTGGAACACTGCTCTGGTCTCTAATTTGTTGTTCCTTCCTATCTGTATACTCATAGTATTATTGTAGAACAAATAGACATCCAAGCTTAGTCTAATACAAAATCCTCTTCTCACTGACCTCAGGGGGGCCTCATACTAAACTTCAAATTCCTTGGCTTCAAATTATGCAGCAGCAACAACAACAACAACCAGAAAAACCAGAAACAAAACAACACAACAAAAAAAGTCTGTCAGCCTAATTTTTCATGGCTGATTACTCAAGTTTGAATCTTGTAAGCCATGTAAAAGAGCTAAATGTTATGGCATGCATCTTTAATCTCAATGCTCCTATATTAAAATGGGAGGCAGAGATGAGAGAATTCTCAGGAAGCTGGCAGGCCTACAGCCTTGACATTACAGCATGGCAGAGACAAGAACAATTCTGCTTTAGTAAACAGAAAGGAACATATTCACTCCCCAATATGGGTATTCACACATGTGTCATAGCATGAGTGTATCTGCACTCTCACACACATCGCACACATTACCCAACTCTCTCTCTCTCTCTCTCTCTCTCTCTCTCTCTCTCTCTCTCTCTCTCTCTCTCTCTCTTCTCTCTCTCTCTCTCTCTCTTTCTCTCTCTCTCTCTCTCACACACACACACATATACAGACACACACACAGACACACACACACATACACACACAAGAGAGAGAGAGAGAGAGAGAGAGAGAGAGAGAGAGAGAGAGAGAGAGAGAGGGAGGGAGGGAGGGAGGGAGGGAGTAAGGAAGGGAGGGAGAGACAGAGAGACAGAGATAGAGAGAGAGACAGAGAGACAGAGAGAAAGACAGAGAGAAAGGCAGAGAGAGACAAAGAGAGAATAAAGAGAATAAATACAAATTCAAACTTTGAATAAACTCATTCTTGATTAGATGCCAGATTTGGTCTTCTATTAATTTAAACAATGGAAGTATCTCTCAATTTCACCTGCCAGTCGTTTATCTAAGTGCCTTTGATAGCCACATCCTTCTATTTAAATTCCACTGCAACTCTGCCTTTTTTCTGAACACCTCTTCTTGTACAGAACCCAGGTACCAACTTTGCTGAGAAGCTTCCATAATTTGTACCTGTATTAGCAATTTTTATTTTGTTGCTGTGATGAAATACCAAAGCCAAATGTGACTTAAGAAAGAGTTTATTTTGGCTTAAATTCTCACAGAAAAAGTCCAGCATGGTGGAGAAATGTAGATTGCCCTGAAGCTGTTTGTATTTTAACTTTAATTCCACTTCCCCAAGAAGGCCTGCCTATTCAAGTACTCAAGAGGTGAGTTCATCTGAACCTTCTTATTTTAATTAGTAAAATAAAGGAAAGCCAGTGAGGGGTGAGGGAGATGGAGAGGGCTGAGGAGGTCAGAGGACAGAGAGTGAAGGTGGTGGCAACATGGAGTTTCCCAAGAAGTAGCTAGAGCCAGGTGGGATTGATTGGTGTTAAAAAGTTATGAGCATTAAGGATTTTATAGGTCTAATATCTCATATAGAAGGACAGTTTATATCTTTGTCTATTTGATGCAATCTTGTTGTGTAGAGGGTTTGTGGATTGAGAGTTGAATATATAAACCTGTATGAAAAGCTATCTGGCTGTAAAGTTGTATTTATGTGGGATTTTGGGGTAGAGATACACCCCGGGACAGAGGCAGAGAACAGGCGGTAGAAAACCTCCAGGGAAGGGAGTCGAGTGGACAAGTTGGGCTGAGGTGGGGGAACAGACTGGGCTCCAGAGGTGCACGAAGTTCTGTATCAGGGTCGGGCCTGAGGAGTGAGATCTCAGGGCCGATAAAAAGTTAGACCATTATTATTTTTTAATATTTACTGCAACCGAGAGATATGGCAGCAGCTTACTGGAGCAGGAAACTGAGGGAGGGATAAAGATGGATGGATAGATAGGTAGGTAATAGATGAATTGATAGATGATACGTGGATTAATAGATGATAGATAGATAGATAGATAGATAGATAGATAGATAGATAGATAGATAGATAGATAGATAGATTGATGTGAAGAGAGGCTATAAACCTTTAAAGTTGGCCCAGGGTAATATATTTCTTCAAGTTAGGCTTTATCACCTAAAGATTTCAGTACTTGCACCACCAATGGACAGCAAGTTTTAAGTACTTGAACCCATGAGGAACTTTTTATAAATCAATTTTCTATTATAAAGATTCTTTCTCAATTTACACCTCATGATAAACTGGTTTCCTCCCTAGATTTTCTCAGACTGTCATATGCAACTCTAGCACAGTACTTAGCAAATCATACAGCAGCTGCAATTAGTCTTTCTAGAATGTTTTTAGAAATTATAAAGTCTTTTGAAGACAGGTGCTAAAACATTCTAGGTTTCTAGCATGACACCAAGGACACTAAAAATTTTTGCTGTTGTTGTTTTGTTCCTTCATATTTGTCACTGATGTACAAATTTACTTATCCTTTTTTGTCTTCTAAAACTTACATGTGGATTATTTACTGATGTTTATGTCTAGCTAATATAGGTTTCCACCTTTTAAACCAATATAACTCTAGTTTATTAACACTGATTACTACCTCATTTCTTCAGGGACAACTGTTCTCAGCTGTTAGTATCATTTAATTCTGAAAATAGAAAGCAAAACCAATTCTAAATGTTTAATCATGGACAGTTTGTTCTTAAGCTTGCCTTCTTTGTATCTTTGCTTTATGCTGGTTGCCTGGCTGACATCTAATTGAACAAGATAAAAGTGTGTGGGTTAATCTACAAGTAATTCAAGTTGTTCTGAAAATTGGAGAGTCAGCTACTTAACACTAGTAAACCTCCTCTTACTGAAAGCAGATTACTTATAGTGTTACAAAGTATTTTAAGCTTCTATTACAAAGATAGTTCCTATTTATTTAAGCTAAAGATACAAAATGAAGTTCATGTCAACTAATAATTTGTTCATTTTAATTGAGACCAGGCTAGTAAATATTATTTGGTATTCATGGGATATACTAAATGAGTCAAAAAGAAATGAACTAGCACAAAAAATATGGATATATTTTTACTCATCTGGAAATGTGGGAGCCATTTTCAGCAGTTCATTTGGTTTTAGATCCTAGCATTACATTTAGTCTATATAAGTATGGGCTCGAAAGCTTAAATCCCCATATCAATGAGAGTTACTCCATCAAGAGTTTCCATCAAACTCATCTATGGCTGACCATGATAATCATTTAGACATTGGGTTAAACTTGCACATTCTTTGGAACTAAGCCAAGTCTATCAAATACCTTTTTAGACATCTGGAAGAGATAATTGTTAATATGTACAGCTTTATTTTCTATTGGATATTTTATATATTTACATTTCAAATGTTATCTATCAACTTTCTCCTCTCCTCTCCCCTTCCCTCTTCCTCCTGCTTCTATAAAGATGTTCCCACTCCCATCCACCTACTCCCACCTCAGTACCCTAACATTATTCTACAATGAAGAAACAAGCCTTCACATGACCAAGGGCTTCTCATTCTATTGATGGCAGACAAAGCCTTTCTCTATCACATGCTTGGAATACCCCAAAAAATGATTCACAGACCATATGAAGCTCAAGAAAAAGAAAGACCAAATGTGGATGTTTCAGTCCTTCTTACAAGGGAGAACAAAATACTCATGAAAGGAAATACAGAGACAAAGAGTGAAGCAAGAAGTGAAGGGAAGGTCATCCAGAGACTGTTCCCACCTGGGGAATCCATCCTATATGCAGCCACCAAAGCCAGCTGCTAAAGCCAAGAAGTGCTTGCTGCAGGAGCCTGACATGGATGTCTCCAGATGTCTCCAGAGAGACTTGGCCAGAGCCTTACTGATACACATGAGGATGCTTGCAGCTAACCATCAGACTGAGCATGTGAACTGAGCCTCAAACTCAGAGATCCATCTACCTGAGCCTTTTGAGTGCTTGGATTAAAGGTGTGTGTTATTGCTGCCTGGCTTGGTTTATTTCTCTCCTGCTTGAGTTTTTTTCACTGTGCACTACAGGTAGAATATATAAAAATCTGTTTTCTATAACTTAAAAATGATTATAACAGATTAGTTTCTTCCTTGAAGTTTGTGTATGTGTGTGTGTTCCTTGAAATAATATTCTGCTTCCAACTTATGCTTCATTTTCTGGCAACTATTTATATTATTTAAATAAATTATCAGCATGCAAACCTCCTACTAGTTTTTATTTATTCTTTTAACCAGTTTCAGAATCCTTTCTTGACCTCATGCATTTCTTAAGCTATTGTTTTCCCCTTCTGTTCTTTACAGTAAAACTCTATTGGGTGTTTGTCAGATCTACTTTAAATGTTTCTCTCTATCCATTCTTCCTTTAATTCCATTGCTCCACTAGGATGCTCCTACCAAGACCATAGGCAATTTCTGTATTGATGAAGCCAATGCTCCATTTTCATTCCTACTTCTGTATGACGTGTCAGTACCATTAGAATGAGCACAGGCAGCTACATAGCATATTGAACATTTTGGGAGCCAGTACTTTCCTTATCATCTTTATTTACAGCTGCTCCTTCTCAGTGGCCAGCTCAATGATACCTATGAACATTTTAGGGTGACTACTGGTTTGTTGCTTTGTATTGCCTTAATTGGCAGAACTCAATGGTCTCACAGACTCAAGAGTTGTATACACTTGGAACTTCATAAAGGATATCTATTGTAGATCTTAAATGGAATGCTCACACCATACTACTTTACATCATACCTAACTGTGTCCTACAGCCAACTGCTCTTGGCTCTTTCTGTAAGCACATTAGATTCTGACAGCTTCTCACATCCACAGCTTCTGACCTAGTTTAGTCCTGAATCATCTCTCACTTGAACTAGGATAATGACTTCTTAGTGCTTCTTGATACTTTTGCATTTCTTCCTCTGCAGTTGTGCCCAGTGTGAAAGAAGGAGAGCAACAGTAATTCTTCCTTTTGGGTACATGTTCTCTGAAGTCCAGGTTAAACCTGAACTCATGATCCTCTTATATCAACCTGTTGAGCACTAGTGTGATGAGTATGTATTATCATACCTCTTGATCATTTTGAAATGGTCTTTACCTGCGTTCCCCAAACCAGCCAATGGTTTTATATTTTACCAAGAATAATGAATGAAAAATATCCCAGGGCAATATAAACTCTGGAGGACTATATGATGTCATATGTGAAAACACATATATCCACATGTTTTGTAAAAATGTACCCTATAACTTCATAATTTCAGACAAGAAACCTTTGTGTATCAGCTTTTGTTCTAGATTAGGATCTGACTGTACACTAACTCACTTCTCTGATTTAGGGTTTTGTGTAAGATGTCATCTAGCAAGATGTCTCATAGGAAGGATCCAGTTGTGGATGATCCTTTCCAGTATTTCTAATGTGATTATTGGAAGTCTCTAGTTCCCTACTGGTTATTCAGTGGAGGACTCAATTCTTTTCATGGGCATCTATGTAGGTCCTCTTACAATGTGGCAGATGGTATCTGTCATGAAGAATTCACAAAAAGGTAAGAGAAGGTTAATAAAGTAGACTAGTTTTTTTTAAACAAAATAATATGAGAAGCGACCTTCATTTGGAACATTTCCCTGAGTCCAGACCATCAGTACCACCCAAGAACATGTGTTCAATTAAAACATTAAGACCATGGGATAGGCAACATCACAAACCACAATAAAAATACTCATCACAAAATCCCTCCCTTTTCCCATTACATATCTGATTTTGTCCCTTGTCACTTTCCACTTGATCACTGGGCTTCCATTACACTGGCTTCTTTGTTTTTCCATGTGTGAGTCATGCCTTTTCTTTACATTTCCTTGAAATGAGGCTAAACATGTGAAATTACTTGAAAGTCATAGCCTAATCCTAACAAATTATCTGATGTAAGTAGATGGTAGAAACTTCATGGGAGCTTCACAGCTGTCCATTCTCCTGAAGTCAGTAAAGTGTGTGAAGCTGGGTTTCTGAGAGTCAGTTATTTAAACACATTACTATGAGTCTTTCCCACTGTGCACAAGGGCAAAGACTTGAGTGATCATGAGCTGTCTTTTTGAGGTATCCAATGCATTGGTCAGCATATAGTAGTATTAACAGGTGGGCAGTTATCCTAGATGTCGGAGAACTTGCTCTTTGCTTAAGATTAATGTCCTGGTGGTTGCTGTGCTAGATTGATTAAAGAAGAAATAGTGAATAAAAATTAAAGGGGAAAATCAAATCAAATATATAAAATACATCGATAAACATTTTTTTTTAAAGGAAGAAAATAGAATGACTGCACAAGTTATCCAACTTAAGCTGCGCTTCGGATCAAGGACTGCAAACAGCCTGGGGACAGTTTACAAATACTGTCATGTGGTAAAGCGTGATTGCAATCTCTGTATTTGAAAAAGGATTTAGAAGTTCAACACAGCTATACAGTGAATGGGAAGTTAGCTTGGGGAACATGAGATTATATCTCAGAAAAGAAATTAAACAAAGACACATATACTTCACAAATCATGGTCCCAAGTTAATTTGAAAGATTTCAGGTAGAGTATACTATTATCACAGAAGCCAAACCAAAGTTGTGGCTCTAAATGGTCACATTAAAACAATAGTTTATTTTGATAGAATGTCAACAGCAGCTGGGGTCTAAAGGAGAAAAAAATTGTTGTCAGAGTTCTATTTTGATAAGGTATTTGTTCTGTCTGCTGTTTCATTAGCAAGCCCTTTAAAAGGTTGCTTATGTTAGCACACACTCCTTTAGACGAAGATCAGGCTTTATGGATTCCAGCAGACTTCATAGATGCTTCATAAATATTAAATAATCAATTTTGACTCAGCAAACAATGACAGGATCTCCAGCCAAAGCCCTACACTTTCCCGAATATGACATTATATACAGATAAATGCATTCTAAAAAATTGATTTAGTAGTATGTTTATATAAAGTCCTTTATAAAATTAATTTACAATCTCTCATGAAACATGGATAGCTCATATTATAGGTAATCATATTTTCTGATGAAATATCAACATAATTTTTGAGTACTTTAATTAACAGCATAAATATCAAATGTTAAGGATGAATATTTAAAAAGAAGCAATTTTATCCCATTTTTAAAGGTCCAGACCTTTAAATTTTTCTTATTAAAAATGTTACTGTAAGTTGGATTATTAAGGCAAACAGTCCCAATTGCTATGCATTGCACAAATAGCAAGGATTTTAA
This sequence comes from Micromys minutus, assembly GCF_963924665.1. Lineage (NCBI taxonomy): Eukaryota > Metazoa > Chordata > Mammalia > Rodentia > Muridae > Micromys > Micromys minutus. The sequence goes on along the minus strand of NC_137969.1, from coordinate 184,549,441 downwards.
TATATTAATAGGTAGAGGTTATGGTTTTATTTAATATATCTAATGCTAGCTAATCATATTGTGTGTTCTTTTTACTCAACATTGTTTACCTGACATTTAAAAATTAAATGGAAAGGAATGCATTTGAATGTGTGCTACACATTTGAAATTGATAGTGTATATTTGGTATAAAAGGAATAAAATTTATAGTCCTGGGTGACAATTTTATGTAACAAGGCATGAGAATGTAAAATTCCATTCGAATTCCTTTCTTATCACTATTCATGGAAACAGCATTTCTCAGCTGGGAAAGCTAACAGTGATATTACATGGTGACATTATTTCAGAAGAGTTGTCTACGATGCAGAATATCTAATTTTTTCACACATGAGTAAGGACTATGCAGAACTTAGCATTTAATTTGCATTCTCTATAGGGAATTCTGAAGGGCAAGGTTAGGTAGTTTTGAATTGTTGTAATAACCTAAAATTAATTTTAAAATAGGAATTTAGTATTTATGCATCCTTTTTGTTCCAAATTATTGCAAATAGCATTGGCAAAAGAATAGTATATCTTGACATACTAAAGACAAACACTATCATTGCTGCTTTAGTAGAAAGGAAACTGGAGCATGGAATTGCATAAATGATTTTTCAAAGGCAATCCAAATAAAGAATAAGCACATAACACATCCACAGTTTCAGTATTTCTCAGTTTAATGTTTGATGCTTTTCTTTTAAATATTAAAATGAGTAGAACACCAGATCACCTCACACATAAGGTACGATGCTGGTACCTGCTGCTTTGCAGTCTTCCAGACTCACAGTCAGTGCAACACTATGCACTTCAATTCACTGTCTCTATGCATAAGGCAATTGAAATCTAGAGGGTCCAGGATTAGTCCGAAGGCTCAGTGTTTGAAAACTATAAGGACTGGAAACAGCCCCAAGTGTCTGTTTTTCCTTATATACTGCTATGTCTACTGAGGTTGTTTTAAAGAAATTATATCAGTTTCCCAGATCTCTTGTTCTTTTACGCAATTAAAAAACGGTACAAATTGCCTTGTTGCAAGAGACCTGTTTAATGTGTTTCAAATATAATACAGTCTAGAGACATTCTCATTCACCTTTTATCCTTGAATAACAAAATTCTAAAAACTTCATGGTTCAGGATACTAGAATGTCTCACTCCTTTCCCTTTACCTCTAATTCTCTACCCAATTTGAGATGTTTCTTGATTAATAACAAGGTTAAGTTTGATTTAATTCCTAAAATGTCACCATAATCAGAAACAACAAAGTTTTTCTGTAAAGTATCAGATAATACATTGTTTTGAAACTATTCACTTCTGGTGTGATTATTGGTTTATATTTATATTATCAAAGTACCTTTAGTAATAGCATATAAAAATCATGGTAGTGGCTGTTAACTCCTTTGTAAAAACAGAGAGTAGGTCCATGGGGCCCCTGACCTTGACCTAAAGCACAGTGGTGACAGCAGAATGAGGGATTAGTGTCTCGATGTATATAGTAAGGCTTAAGTTTAGCAGTTCTCTAGTTTTAAAATAAAATCACCATCATGTCTGAAGTCACAGTTTTAAGATGTATCTATACTTTCCAAATTGGCAACTTATCTTGCTTGTCTTACATTTCTCTCTCTCTCTCTCTCTCTCTCTCTCTCTCTCTCTCTCTCTCTCTCTCTCTTTCTCTCTTTCTCTCTTTTTAAAAAAATCAGTATTGTAATTGGAATGTTTTTTTCTTCAGAGATAAAGCTACAGATTTAGAGAATATAGAATTTAATTAGCACAACAATTAAAAAATATATGCAAATCTTAAAAAAAAACCCTTTGATGATGTCTTAGGGCTTTTATTGCTATAAGAAAAGAACATGACCAAAAAACAAGTTGGGGAGGAAAGGGTTCCTTCTGCTTCCACCTCTATATCTCTGTTCATCACGAAAGGAAGTCAGGACAGGAACTTAAGCAGGGCAGGAACTTGGAGACAGGAGCTGATGCAGAGGTCTCAAAGGGTGCTGCTTTATGGCTTGCTTCACTTGGCTTGTTCAGCCTGCTCTTGTACAGAACTCAGAATTATTAGTCCAGGGATGGTAGTACCCACCATGACCTGGGCCCTCCCCCACTGATCACTAACAGAGAAAACATCTTACAGCTGAATCTTATGAAGGCTCCTTCCTTTCTGATGACTCTAGCTAATGTCAAATTGACACACAAAACGTTCCAGCACAAATGTGCTTAACCTTTTCCCTTAACATTCCCACTAAAATAGGTGTAGAGTCACAAGGCTGTCAAGATCAGAAGGAGAGAAACCTAGATGAAAGAATTCTCACATTCATGGAAGGTGGGCAGCAGCAGCAGTAGAATTCAGATCACTGCAGGAGGCTTAGCATGAAGCTTTATAGAAGAGGCCCAGCACCATGCTGTAGGCTACAAAACTTTGGAGAGACTCAGAACATAAAGTTACCAGTTAAAAAGAGAAGTGAAGATGAAAGATTTTCAAGGGCAAAAGGAATAATCACTTAAAGCACACATATAAAAGGTTTCATTCTTTCTCCAACTAGATCCACACTACCTTACCACTCCCAGCATCTTACCAGACTCACCATAAACAGTAGGACCTTGTAACTACATCTTAATAAATGGCAGGAAGAGACGCAAAAAGGATGTCTTCAGAAGCTTTATACATCCTATGCCCACACAAGTTGCCCTGATTAAACTCAGTGGGTTTAAAGCTACCTATCACGTACTGAAATAATGAAGCAAAAATACCTCCAGAACACGGGGACACAGCTAAACAGAAACCCAATGAATGAACTAATATCAAGGTCATCAAGTCCTTCTGGGCCTCTTTTATACCCTGCTGTTAGAACATTGGCTGTAAAACTAGAGGAACATTCCCTTAAAGAACTCAAAATTCTAATCAGCTTATATCTCCAGGTTAGTGCTGTCTTCAACTTTGATCAAAGAAGTTACTCTTTGCAATGGGTAGCAGTTAATTCAGAGTATCATGATTGGTCAAAGTGCTGAGAAAAAGTGAATGCTGACCAATCAGTGTAAAAAGGACACATATATCAGGTTCTCAAAAGCTCAGGGAACATCATGGCAGAGGGAAAATAATATAAGAATTGACAACAGGGTGGAACAGCATCAGACAGTCTTATGGCCATGACAGATCCCTTACACCCATGAACTTAGAGCAGCTGATGTTGCCTCCATAGGGCCTGTAGGAGACAACACCAATAAACATTCAGTTATAGATTGGAGTAGATGCTTAAAAGACACTTGGGAACTCATGTCTTGGGCTGCTCCTGTTTTCATTCTATGCCTACACAAGTGGTCCTGATTAAACCAGGTGGGTGAAAAGTCCCACCCCCATCAAAAGAAGCAAAAGGATAAGAAAGTTAGATAGATGGGGACATAGTAGAAGGACAAAGTCTCATATATGCCACACCAGCATTTGCTCAGTGGAGTTTTTTCCCTTATTTTTGAATTGGATATATTTTATTTACATTACAAATGTTGTGCCCTTTCCTGGTTTCCCCTCCATAAACCCACTATCCCATTCCCTTCCTCCTGCTTCTTTGAAAGTGCTCCCCCCCCCACTGCCTGTCTGCTCTTACATTCCCCTACACTGGGACATCTAGCCTTGGCAAAACCAAGGGCTTCTACTCCCATTGATGCCTAACAAGGCCACCCTCTGCTACTTATACAGCCAGAGCCATGGGTCCATCCATGTATATTCTTTGGATAGTGGTTTAGTCCCTGGGAGCTGTGCTTGGTTGGTATTGTTGTTCTTATGAGATTACAAACCTCTTCAGCTCCTTCAATTCTTTCTCTAACTCCTCCATTGGGGACCCCATTGTCAGTTCAATGGTTGGCTGTGAGCATTCACCTCTGTATTTGTCATGATCTGGCAGAGTCTCTCAGAGACAGCTTTGTCAGGCTTCTATAAGCATGTACTTCCTGGCATCAGCAATATTGTCTGGGTTTGGTGGCAGTATGTGGGCTGGATCTCCCGGTGGGGAGTCTCTGGATGTCCTTTGCTTCATATTTTGTCTCCATATTTCCTCCTGTGAATATTTTTATTGCCTTTTCTAAGAGTACTAAAGCATCTGCACTTTGGACTTCCCTCTTGAGCTTCATGTGGTCTGTGAATTGTATGTTGGGAAGTCCGAGTGTTTGGGCTAGTATCAACTTATCAGTGAGTGGATACCATGTGTGTGTGTGTGTGTGGTTTTTTTTTTTTTTTTTTTTTTTTTTTTTTTTTTTTTTTTGATTGGGTTGCTTCACTCAGGATCACATATTCTAGTTCCATCCATTTGCCTAAAAATTTAATGAAGTTATTGCTTTTAATAGCTGAGTAGTACTCTATTGTGTAAATGTACCACATTTTTTGTATCCATTCCTCTATTGAAGGATATCTGGGTTCTTTAGAGTTTCTGGCTATTATAAACAATGCTGGTATGAACATACCAGAGCATGTGTCCTTGCTATATGCTGGTTTATGGGTCCTAAGATAGTACAATGTTCAATTTTCTGAATAATTGCCAGACTGATTTCCAGAGTGGTTGTACTAGCTTACAATCCCACCAACAATGGAGGAGTGTTCCTCTTTCTCTACATTCTCGCCAGTATCTGCCCTCACCTGAGTGTTTAATCTTATCCATTCTGACTGGTGTGAGGTGGAATTTCAGGATTGTTTTGATTTGCATTTCCCTGACGACTAAGGATGTTGAACATTTCTTTAGGTGCTTTGTGGCCTTCTGATATTCCTCAGTTGATAATACTTTGTTTAGCTCTGTCCCCCAGTTTTCAATACGGTTATTTGATTCCCTGGAGTCCAACTTCTTGGGTTCTTTGTATATATTGAATATTAGCCCTCTATTGGATGTAGGACTGGTAAAGATATTTTCCAAATCTGTTGGTTGCCATTTCATACTATTGACAATTTTGTTTCCCTTACTGAAGGTTTGCGATTTCATGAAGTCCCAAATTTGTTGATTTTTAATCTTAGAGCATAAGCCATTGGTGTTCTGTTCATGCAATTTTCCCCAGTGCCCATGTGTTCTAGGCTCTTCCCAACTTTCTATTCTATTAGTTTGAGTGTATCTGGTTTTATGTGGAGATCCTTGACCCACTTGGACTTGAGCATTGTAAGAAGATCAGAATTGATTGGTTTTTCTATATGTTGACCACTAGTTGGACCAGAACCATTTCTTGAAAATGCTATCTTTTTTTCTACTGGATGGTTTTAGCTCCTTTGTCAAAGACCAAGTGACCATAGGTATGTGAATTCATTCAGGATCTTCAATTCTATCCCATTGATTTAACTTCCTGTCTTTGTACCAATACCATGCAGATTTTGTCACTATTGCTCAGCAATATAGATTGAGGTCAGGGATGGTGATTTCCCCAGAAGTTCTTTTATTGTTTATAATAGTTTTTGCTATTCTTTTGCTCTTGCTGCTGTTGCTGTTGTTGGTATTTCAAATGAATTAAAAAATTTCTCTTTCTAACTCTATGAGGAATTGAGTTGGAATTTTGATGGGGATTGCATTGAATCTGTAGATTGCTTTTGGTGAGATGGCCATTTTTTACAATGTTGATCTTTCAAGTCCATGAGCATGGGAGATCTTTCCATCTTCTGAGATCTTCTTCAATTTCTTATTTCAGAGACTTGAAATATTTGCCATACAAATCTTTTACTTGCTTGTTTAAAGTCACACCAAGGTATTTTATATTATTTGTGAATGTTGTGAAGGGTGTCATTTCACTAATTTCTTTCTCAGCCTGTTTATTCTTTGAGTAGAGGAAGGCTACTGATTTGTTTGAGTTAATTTTATATCCAACCACTTTGTTGAAGTTGTTTGTCAGGTTTAGGATATCTCTGGTGGAATTTTTGGGGTCACTTAAGTATATTATTATATCTTCTGCAAATATTAATATTTTAACTTTTTTTCTTTTAAAAAGAGTATCTTATACTAATTGGAAATGCTTAGCTCACTGATCCTACTCAGAAACAATCAAGAAAGTTGATGGAAATAAGTGTGGAATTCAGGGAGCAAAAGATTGAAGGAGGTTCAGAAAGGCAGGGATAAAGTGATTTGTTCTGATAAGCATAAACTAGCCCAAAAAGCACAGAGTATCCAAGAAACAATTCACAGACCTTAAGAAGCTCAAAAAGAAGGAAGGCCAAAATGTGGATGCCTCAGTCCTTCTTAGAAGGGAGAAAAAAACACTCACAGGAAAAAAATACATAGACAAATAAAGGAGCAGGGACTGAAGAAAAGATCATCCAGAGACTGTCTCACCTGGGGATCCATCCTATATGCAGCCACCAGACCCAAGCACTTTTTCTGATGCCAAGAAGTGCTTACTGGTAGGAAGCTGATATTGATGCTTTCTTGGAGGCTTGGTCAGAGCCATACTGATACAGATGAGGATACTTGCAGCTAACTATTGGACCGAGCACGGGGGCCCTGATGGAGGAGCTAGAGAAAGGACTGAAGGAGCTTAAATGGTTTTCAATCCCATGGGAAGAACAACAGTATCAACCAACAAGATCCCCCCCCCAGAGTTCCCAGGGACCAAAACACCAACCAATGATTCATGGCTCCAGTTGCATATGTAGCATTGTCTGACATCAATGGGAGGAGAGGCCTTTGATCTAGTGAAGACTTATTTTTCCAGTGTAGGTGAATACCAACGTGCTGAGGTGGGAGTTTGTGGTTCTAAGTGGGAGCATCTTCATATAAACAAGGGTAGGGGAGAGGAGAAATGGGAGAGGGGGAAAGGGGATAACATTTGAAATGTAGATAGAGAGAATATCTAATAAAAATGAAAAAAAAAATCAGAGAAAAAAAAGAAGTGATTTGATAACTTAATGCTGGGTAACTGCCATGTCATAATTGATAGTAGAAAGTTGGTCTTTTTGTATGCAAAAATATGAGTTATGTTCATAATTTATTATTTGATAGATTTACACATGTATGTAATATGTTTTGTTCACATTCAACCCGCTATTCATTATTACAGTCTTCCCCCCATCACCATTTTGGGGTACCCTCAGTTTGGATTTTGGTCAGTTGAGCTGTTTTCTTATTCTTATTTGGATTAATTCAAGCATCTGCATTTAACTAGCCAGTCTGGGGTTGGATATCTCCCCTCAGGTCTGGAGCTGGTTATCTCTCCTAGTGGTGACAGACTGACAGCTTAGTTCTATGCACAATGGTGAGGCTAGTTTCGGTTTCTTCTATTTTAAGAGAGTGAAAATGTCATTACAAACTTACAATTAAGGCACCTAAATCACCTCTGAAGTGGCCCCCTCATCAAAACAGGCCATAAGATCAACACAGACTTAAAACTGACATATATCACTGAACTATTTTACCTGTTCTTAGAACAAGCTATAAATAAATATAACCAAAGAATGAGAGAATGTGTCTACCGACCACTGTTTCTCTACCACCTAACTAAATCACATGAAGAGTGCTTGATTGAAATGAAAATTCTTGATGAATGGCAAAGGAGCTTTGATAGATACTTTCTCGAACATTTGAACTGATATGGTGTGCAAGGATATTATGTTTCTAATTTCAGCCCCTATAATCCAAATGAAATTTATGAAGAAGTCTTTAAAGAGTTTAAGGAGTTGAATTATACCCAACATAAGGAGGAAGTCTTTAAAATATTTTGTGAGATTTCCAGTCCTGGGAGGCATTAGGTATGTGTTGGAGCACATTTGCTGTGGGTATTTTGAAAGGATATAAATATGGAAGAAATTTAGGCTGCAGGGGTTGTATTATGTCTTCCAATCTGGAATCTCCATGTGTCTTTACAATTGTTAGAGAGTGTAAGCCAAGAGCAAGGATCCAGTACCAAGTTTGAGATGGCCTGGGAGTAAATGACTCACCTCAACTCTTAGTTTATAACGAGAACAGTATAAAAGACAAAAAGATCAGAAGCTCAGAGGGATCTATAGCCCCAGAAAAGGAACAAGAGGTAGAGTCAAACAAAAGACCACTAGAGCAAGGGAAAGAAAGCCAGCATCACTGATTTAGGATGGACCCCCTCAGAATTTTCCTCTGCATGAAAAATGTGGTTCAACATTCAGAAAACCTATTTTACCTTACTCTTCTCTGATTCATAAATCTTTGTCACCTGTAATTCCTACTTGTGAAGTTATTACTTGGTCAGAGTTATTCAGGCTCAATCACTCCCTCTCCTCTGAGTTTTTTATCTATAATAGCATCCTAACTACTATATCTTCCCTGAGAGGATAAATTACTACAGTTGTGGGTTTAAAATCTATGGTTACTTCCAGCCTCCTGCATTTTTAACTGACTGTATCTTCAGGCACTTGAGAGAGAAATATGACTAAGCAACCAGGCAAATGCTGCATTACCTAATCCAGCTACACATTAATGGCAGGATAAAGACCAAAATCTAGGCCCAATAACCTACGTAGATCATTCTCACGGGACTCTTTGTCCTCCTCACTCTCTACTTAGCTTTTACCTGGGGCTAACTCATGTCTGATAATGACAAAAGTTCTTGATAAAAGGACATCAACAATTCTATGAATATTCCCTGTTGGCAGAAAAACAAAACCATTTTATATTAAGTTTAGGAGACAGATGTCTACAAGTAGAATAAAAATTACAAGTGACAACTAATGATTGATTTTTATGAAGGCATTTTCAAATGGAGTCATACAGTGATCACAGGTAATCAGGTTCAACAGAAGGGATAAATTCAGTACAAATAGGAAATAAAGGATCAAATAGTTCCCCAGTATTTTTTTTTTTTAATGTGGGCACTTGGGACTCAGTGTGTGTATGTCCTTGTTCTTGCTATTGTCATGCCTACCCACATCTGTCATTGGGCCTGGCCACTGAGTCTGCAGGAGATTAAGCAGCAGCTCTAGCACATGCTGCTGGCCAACTCTGCTGGGGAGGAGATGGACGAGCTGGGCAAAGCACTGATGCCCATCCATGTTAAGAATAGGAGCATTTCATGGGATGGCCTTGATCCAGTGTAGCCTGTTCCTCACAGTCCCAGATGCTCCCTGAAAGAAGGACTCAACATTCAGAGAGTGGCACCATTTTCTGGTGGTTAACATGAAAGGCAAAGGCATTAACTGTGGCATGGTCCTCTCAGATTATGTTGACTCTGGGTCTCCCAGTGGCATAGACAAGCACTGTTCCATCTGGATGGTGTCAGAGCAGAATGAGCCACTGAGCTTCGATGAGCTCATCTTCAGCTAAAGGTGTGGAGATCATTGTGGCAAGTTCAAGGTGCCATGCTTCCACTAAAAATATCACCTAGGAGCCCTGCTGGCAGGCACGTGTTAGCAGACTTTGCCTTGCCCAAACTGTATGAGCAGCTTTCTGGAAGTAGGGGTGCTGCAGAGGCCATCAGTTTTGGGGATTTCCCCATGTTATTATTGGATTTTTCAATTGTTCAAAGAATGCGGTCTCTTCCCCTTTCTTCCCACCTCCTCAGAGGGAGTCACAAGCTGTGCTAGGTTAGAAGTGTTAGGTGTCTTTCTGCTGCCCATCCTTATGATTCTAGATTGCTACATCCCCGTTTTGTGTTTGGTCGAATTTAGGCTCCATCTTGGGAAGTTTCTGGTATTCCTATGGAGTTATATTTTTGATTTAAGAGAAACATCTTTGAAAAAGAAGTCATTTTCCAGGACCAAGTCCACCGAAGAGAGGGTTAGGGCTATTGTTGTCCATAAATTGTTTCACAAGGAAATTAGACCCAGAACCTGGAGCAATGACATTTTTTAAGGTGTGATTTTAAGGTGCCATCCCCTGACTGAGACAACCCAAGGCTCCCATATCAGCTGAGGCCAGCTCACTCAGGTAGCTGCGAAGATATTACTGTATTATACCTCTATAGAACAGGGATACTGTGAGAATGTTTGCCGATGGAGAGAGACCCTGCTGAACCCATTGCTTCTCAGTAAGCAAAAGTAACTGGGGATGCTGGGTGTGTTGATGCTATTTGTTCATTGTCAAGTAAAAGTAAAAGATATTTGGTCAGAAGGAAAATAAAGAAGTTCTGTAACAAAGTATAGAATAAGATATAGCATTAAACGAGACAGTTGGGGCAATGAAGCCATTGTTGCTCCTTAGGAAGATGGATCCGTTGACTCTCAGGCATTCGTTAGTCTTCACTAAGTCATGATGAAGCAATGAGGAATTTTTGTTAGTAGAGATGTCTACTCTTCATATAACCCTGGAAATATCTCTTCATTCTCTCTAGGCTTTCTAAGGAATTCACACTCTTATTTCCAAGTTACTTTACATTTTTATGACAGTATCTGAATGGAAAAATACTAAGATTTGGAAAATCATAACAGCTCTTTCAGGATGATTACTCAATTTCCCTTCTGGCTTCTCTGAATCTTGGTAATTATCCTTAGTTATCAACAGCCTGAATCCAAGTATCTTATTTACACCCAGGAAATTGAATACAACATTCAAATTTAAGTAAAATGATAACATTTTAATAGTTCCTAACTTTTGCAACTTTCATATATCTACTTCGTAATTCTTTTTCTGATATGCAAGCTATCCAGGCTTCAAATACTGCATATTGTTTGCCAATAACAACTCTCACTTTTCAGAAAGTGTTATTTGCATTGGTCCATTATTTTAAGCAGTACTAGTACAGACCAACTATCTATAGTCAAAGCAATGTATTGAAACTATATTAGGTAATCCCTATATTTCTTATCTTACCTCATGCCTTAAATACGACTTAACTTTTCAATGGGAACCAGAATTTTTAAATTGAATTTTATTTATCCTGACCTCAATTTCACCTCCTTCCATACTTTCCAGTCCTCTGCTTCCCTTCTCCTCCAGATCCACTGCTTCTCCATCTTTCTTCTGCAAAGAGCAAACCTCCCAATGACATCAACCTAATATAGCATAACAAGATGCAGTAAGACTAGGCAAAACTTTCATATTCAGTCTTAGGAGAAAAAAAATGTCCTGAGAGCAGACAAATCAGAGAGACTCTCATTGCTCCTGTTAAGAGCGTCACAAATAGCCCAAGCTAAACAACCATAACTTGTATACAGAGGACCTAGTGCAAACCCATGCAGGTTCTGTGATTCTTGCTTCAGTCTCTGTCAACCGTTATGCGTTAATTTGATTCTGCGGTGCATATTCTCTTGGTGCCTTGGCGAATATGGTTTCTATAACTCGTCTTGCCCTTTTTCCACAGAATTCTCCTTACTGCATCTAATGGTTGGGTGTGGGTCTCTGTATCTGCTCCCATCAGCTTAGCCTAGTGAACTACCTCAGTTGCCTAGGCTACACCTTCTCCAGGTGTCATGGCCTCTCAAAACACTATCATCTGAAGAAATAAGAACTTAGATCATGGACCTATGAGAAACAGTTCAGATTCAAATGCCAGGGAGTATGATGAATCTGGAATTCCTACATTCCTAGTAGTATTTACCCATTCTATTTAGGGTTGATAAAGAATTCACATTCCCATTTCCAAAATACTCTAGAATTTTATGATGACAACATTTGGATGGAAAAATACTAAGCTTTCCTTTTCTTTGTATTAGGAATGTTTTGTGAGTATCCCTTCTAGTTTCACTCAGCCTTGCTTTTATCCTTGGTTGCTTACACTCTGAATCTCTAGCATCTTATTTACACCCAGAGAATTGAATGTTATATTGAATCTTGCCTTTAATTCTCTGAGGAAGAAGCTATATGGTTTGTGTGTTGTATGTCTTCTTCTTCCAACTCTTTGATCACTGACGTCTCCTTGGGATCATATATGTAATTATGTCTTTAATTCTGAGCTACACCCACCATCAACCAGGCAAATGCTTTACCATTGAATCACTCTCCAACTCCTGTCTTAGGGTCTTAAAAATATATCAAAGTATGTAAGCATAGTCACCACGCTGCCCCATGGGTTTTAAATACTTATCCTTTTGTCTAACTGATATTTGTGGCCCTTTGGTTGGGATCTTTCCATTTCTCCCCACTACTATATTTATTTCTTGTTAGCTACTGCATTGCTTCAGAGTTTAGCTTTAAGTACTACGTGGCAGTGGAACCTTGTAGCATTTGACGATCAATTCCTGGTTGAATTAACCTTGAAGTGTATTCTCTAGGTTCATACATACTACAGAAATGGCAGCATTTCTTTCTTTCTTAAGAATCAATAGCATTCCACTACATATACATATCACAGTTTCTTTTTTCATCTGTGTGCTTATATAGATTTTGTGTTTTGTCTAATGTGAATAGTGATGACACAAACATTGGGATTGTAAGTGTCTCCTAACTCAGTGATTTCACTTTCTTTGGCTGTATTTATGCAATAGCTCAATCACTGGACAGTTATATGCATTTTTTATTATCCCCATATTGTTTTATGTTCTAAAAAATGACATGCAAAGGTTTTAGGTATGCCAACATTTGTAACCTGTTGTCTTTTTTTTTTTTTAATTTTATCCAGAGAAACACCCATGAGGCACCTATGAGACAACAGCCAATTTGATTTGCATCTTCCTGATGATTATTGATGTTGAGCCTTTTTCAGATGCCTGATACCTACCTGTATAAGTCAGGGTTCTCTAGTGTTACAGAACTTATGAAATGTCTTCCTATATTGAAGGAATTTATTGTGGTGACTTACAGTTTGTAGTCCAGCTACCCCAACAATAGGCAGAAGAGAATGGCAAGTCCAAGAATCTAGTCCCATGAGGCTAGTTGTTTCAGCTAGTCTTCTGTACAACTAGGTTCCTACAGATGTGTTAGCAAGTAAGTGCAAGCAGGCAAAGGAGAGTGAATCTTCCTTGTTTCAATGTCCTTACATAAATCTCCAGCAGAAAATGTGGCCCAGATTAAAGGCACATACCACCATGCCTGGATCTGGGACTTGCTTTGTCTCAGGCTGACCTTGTAGTCAGAGATCTCCTTGTCTAAGTCTCCTGGGATTAAAGGTGTGTACTACCTTGCCTGGGCATAAGCTTTTCATGGTCACTATGCCTTAAGATCTCCAGGCCAAGATCCAAGTCAGAAACTTGTGTCTTCCAGCCTCAAGATCTGTATCACAGGTAAGCCCTCTAATTCTGGATTGTAGTTCATTCCAGATATAGTCAATTGATGGCCAGGAATAGCCATTATACTAACCATTTGTATCTTTATGTTATATATACATGTTTTTAAGTCATTGACCTCATTTTATTTGACTTATTTATTTGCTATTGAGTTGCTTCATGTCTCAGTGTATTTTTGAATAATAACAGCTTATTTGGTTGTACTAATAAATAATCTGCCCAAATATTTGACTTATTAGTGTCATTTACTCAAATTCAATAAATTCTTTTGGTCTGCTTTGCTCTTGAGGTCACCATATAAGTGTGTGCTCCCAGAAGTTAAAGAATGTCATTTGCTGGAAAATTAATTCACATGTATTATATTATAGCTATTTAGGGACTACAACAGTAAGTTCGAAACCAGGGCATGCTATGTAGTTATAATACTAATCATTTTGGGCGATCCGAGGAAGTTTATGAAGATTAAGTATTTAGAGTTTAGGAGTAAAATAAAATTGAGAAAAATATGACATCATGATAGTTTAATCATAGTCTAGATTCCCCTCAAAGGTTTTACCAGATGATTGTTATATTATGAGCTCCCCAAAAACATCAGTGATGTCACTTTTCATTTTTAAAAAACGTGTAGTAAATGGTTAAAGCTCATGTGTTTGTTAGATATAGCCTTGGTGTGTGTGTGTGCGTGTGTGTGTGTGTGTGTGTGTGTGTGTGTGTGTGTGTGTGTGTGTGAGTGTGTATGGAATGGCAATGGAATATACACGTGAAATGGGAGCAGTAAACCTGGGATTGCATAGGTGAGCTGGCAGTACCTGAGAGTTAGGAAAACAGAGTCACCCTGGGACTGGACTAGAAGGCAGGCACAGGTGAGCACTGGCTCAGCCCTCAACCCTTAGCCCAGCATCTCTCCGCCTTTGTTAGTGCTAATCCTAGCTTGTCACTCTCCCTAGTTCCTCAAAACCATGTAGATTCTACATGAATCTGAGGAATATTTCTTTCATGACTTTGAAACTTTAAATTATATCGGTTTGATATTTGACATAGTTGTTGACAGCCCAAATGGATTTTTTAATATTTTGGCCGAGATAAATCTTTCTGTTGCTGTAGGGGAGCCAAAAATGTTTTTATGGCTAATTCCAGCTTAATAAGTAGCCAAAGCCTTTTTCTTCTTTTTTTTCTCTTGTTCTCTCTCTCTCTTTCTCTCTTTCTCAATAAAACTATTTAATTTTTAATATAAATTGGTTTTATTTTGGTAAGTTAAAAACAAATATGTTTGTAAAATTGCCAATATGTTAATTAAAATAATGTAGGGTTTTGTAATCAGCCATTTAACTATCTTTTAAAACTTCTGCAATAAAATCAAGAAATAAAATTAGAATAGATTTAATAGTACTTTTTCGCTACTTATGGTCTGTGTAGAACAAAAGTCTAATATAAAGTTCAGCAAGGACCATATTCAATTTCAATAGATTTGAATGTTTACTTGGGGAATGCATATCTGAACATTTATATTACCACCATAACATGCAGCATTAGAAAATAAAACAATTGTATGTTACCTTGGTTATTTAACCCTTGAAGCACTTGTTCCCAGCTAATTCAGATAAAGAACAACCTGTGATTTTTCACTGGGACTTATTTTCTGCTCTTACATCAACACTTTGGTAGATTTCTAGTAATCATTGCTAGAGAGTCTCTAGGAATCAAATTAACTGACTAGCTAAACAAACAAACGAATGAATGATCATGAAAGGAAAGTTAATTTTTTATTTAATTAGAAGGCTAGGACTTCAGTATGTTCTCAGACTCAGAACTCTTCAACAAATCATTATCAGAGGTTTGACATAGTCCTACCTCCTGTCCCTTTGTTCCAAGCTCTTCATACACACTTCACTCATCTCTATTCACTCACATTTATTATTATTATTATTATTATTATTATTATTATTATTATTATTATTATTATAGTGGATTTCAGGATTCTTTCTGTCATCATTATCAGTAAGATGAAGATCAAGTCTTCATTTTCTTACTTTGTCTTGGAATAGGTCACCGTGTTAACAATCTTAACAGTAGATGCTACATGTTTTATTCTTTTACTAATATCTTAATTGTCTACTCTTAAATTATATATATATACATATATATATATATTCATATCTTTAAGAGAGGACCTTATATTTTTCAAATTTTTATTGGATATTCTATGCATTTACATTTCATATGTTATCCTTTTCCCACAATCCCATTCCTCTCTCCCTCCCATTGCCTACATGAAGGTGCTCCCTCTCCCAATCACCCTCTTCCACCTCAGCACCTTGACATTCCCCTACACTGGGAAAACGAACATTCACTGGACTAAAGGCCTCTTCTCCCACTGATGTAGGAAAATGCTCTCCTCTGCTGTATATGCACCTAAGGCCATGGGTCTTTCCATGAAAACTCATTGGTTGGTGTTTTAGTTCCTGGGAGCTGTGGTGGGTTTGGTTAGTTGATAATTTTGTTCTTCCCATAAGCTTGCAGACCCTTTCAGCTCCTTTGGTCCTTTCTGTAGCTACTTCATTGGGGTCCTCGTGTTCAGTCTGATGGCTAGCTGCAAGCATCCTACTTGGTATCAGTATGGCTCTGGAAGAGCCACTGAGAAGGCATATCAGGTTCCTGCCAGTAAGCACTACTTGGCATCAGCAATAGTGCTTAGATTTATTGGGTGCATATGGGGTGTATCCCCAGGTATGGCAGTCTCTGGATGATCTTTTCTCCAATCCCTGCTTCTTTATTTGTCCCTTTATTTCCTCCCATGAACGTTTTGTTCCTCCTCCTAAGAAAGAATGAGGAATTCAACTTCTGGCCTTCCTTCTCTTTGAGCTTCATAAGTTCTGTGGATGGTTTCTTGGGTATTCCAAGCCTTTTGGGCTAGTATCCACTTCTCAGTGAGTACATACCATGAGTGTTCTTTTGTGAGTGGGTTACCTCACTCAGGATGATAGCTTCAAGTTCCATCTATTTGCCTAGGAATTTCATGAAGTCATTGTTTTTAATAACTAAGTAGTACTCCATTGTGTACATATACCACAATTTCTGTATCCATTCTTCTGTTGAAGGACATCTGGGTACTTTCCAGCTTTGAGGCATTGCCTTATTTGTGTGCATGACTGGCCTGGCATTTGGTACTCATACCAGAATAGCCTCAAATAAAGTACATATTCATGATGTGATACCTTGGCAGCTTTTTTGATTTTGTCATCATGTTAGATTATTAACATACTAAATAATCTGCAGTATTCTGACAACATCAATTCAATTGTTTTAGAAGGATAAGCTGATACCCTATGAATCTTAATTCTGAAATTCATTTCACTCAATAAATAAGGCTAGCTCAAATAGTAAATGATTATCAGTAAAACAATGAGATTTAGTGAACTTAGTTTAACAAACTGAGTTTCAAAGAATATTCCTTCTCCTCAGAGACATAACCACATCATTAATTTTTAGAGACACAATACATTTGAGTTTTGATAGTTTGGCTGGAACTGTTTAGAACTTTGAAATAGCATGAAAGTATATGTGAAGATGGAGTTTGGGTTAGAATTTGAATTGCCCTATAGATCTGTCTGCTTCCTCCTGGTCGTCAGATTTTCCAAGTATTTTTACAGTGATGCAAAAGTAAAGATCACTAGACTCTCATTTTCTTTATGTTGATGGAACCACTGAAAGCCTCAAAGCACCACAAAGTCAGGAAATGCAAAGTGTGGTCACTGTCCACAACCTATTATGAAGTAAAATTGCTTAATATTCTTGCGTTATATTATTGATCTGAGCATACATCATCACCAGCAAGTAAGTGAATGTGTCCCTCTTCCACTTTTGTGTTCTATAAAGAATCAGCCAGATGTAGCCACCTATAAACTCTTATCTAATGCCCAAGCACTGTAATCATTTTTTCCCTCACAATATATAGTTACTGTATTTTGAGATGAAATCTTAAATTTGCTTTTTAAAAAGATAAACTATATTTCTATAGGCAGCATAAATATTGATATAACCATAATTCAGTTGAAATAATGTTTCACTTTGGTTCTGAGGGCATAAAACAGTTTCATAAATGCCACTGACCTGAATGAATTTTAACTTTAACTAACTGAAATGTATATTAATTTCCATACTTTCTGAATCACACAACTTTCCAGTAAAATCAGGTAGGCTAAAACGAACTATTTGGAAAATAATTTTCTCTACAATATGAAGAAAACATAGTCTGAAGCTTTTGATGTTTTCTTTAGAAAATAATTCCATGATGTTTTACACTGATCTATATCTTTACTAACAGATTGAGACCATTAGGGACATTTGTCTCTCTCTGTGTGTGTATGAGAGAGAGAAGGACAGAGAGAGAGAGAGAGAGAGAGAGAGAGAGAGAGAGAGAGAGAGAGAGAGAGAGAGAGAGAGAGAGAGAGAGACAGAGAGACAGAGAGACAGAGAGACAGAGAGACAGAGAGACAGACAGAGACAGAGAGAGAGACAGAGAGAGAGACACACAGAGAGAAAGATAAGCAAACAAACTCACTTTATTTAAGAAGGGATGCTTTTCCAGGAGTGGGTTGAAGATTATCTTTTCATGTATGGGAAACATACCAGTGGCCATACCACAGAAGAAAATGACCACCCACCCTTAACAATCTTTAGCCTCCAATAAACCCATAGACATCACATTACCCTCTTTCACATCCATTATGAAATATAGTCTTATATGTGTAACAAGAGCTACCATGAATTTATGAGTTTAACAGTCTTGTTGTTCCTAGCAGACATATTTTCCTACATATCTTCTTCTCTAGACTTGACATGATTCTGTCTCATTTTCTGTGAAGCATCACAATCAATTTTTTAAAATTACATCTATTTGTCTGTCTATCATCTATTTTTCTGTATGTCTATCTATCATCAATATATCTATCACCTACCAACCTTACCTATCTATCTATCTATCTATCTATCTATCTATCTATCTATCTATCTATCTATCATTTTTCTGCCTGTGTACATCTTCTATATATTGTGTGTATCTGTATGTACACTTATGTAAGCATGTGTATATGTAGGTGCATGCCATTCCACAGGTACAGAGGTCAGAAGAAAGGTTGGAAAACTTCATTTTGCTTTCCCACCATGTGGGTAATAGAAATCTAACTCAGGTTGTTAGACTTAATACCAAGTGGTATCTTACTGGTTTCATCAATGACTGATTCAATTCAAATTGTTGATTTATGTTATGAAAGGAAGTTCATGCCTGAAACCATCTGGACAGCGAGAAGCCAGAAACTGAATGGTCCAGAGACCTAGGGTACAACTAAATATGACTTGCCCAAACAAAACAAAATTCAATGAAAGGATTCCTAATGATATTCTGCTATACTCATAAAAAGGAACCTATCTCAAGCATCACCATAGAGGCTTCATCTAACAATAGAGTCACAGCCAAACATTAGAAGTAGATGTAGCTCAGGGAATCCCAATGTAGAGAGGGAAGAAACACTGGAGGTGCCAGAGAGATCAAGGACACTACAAGAAAACCCAGAGAATCAGCCAAGCTGAGCTCATAGGGGCTCACAGAGACTGAAACAACAATCAGGTAGTGTATATGGGTCTATGCTAAGACCTTTGCATTTTGCTATGGTTGTGTAGCTTGGTATAACACTTAACAACAGGAATAACAACTATAACTGATTATTTTGCCTGCTCTTTAGACTTTCTTTCTACTGAATTGCCTTATCTAGCCTTAATACTGAGGGTGTGTGTCTAGTCTTATTGTAGCTTGTTATTTTGTCTTCAGTTGATACTCCTGGAATACCTGCCTGTTTTTGAAGGCAAACTGGTGAAACTGGTAGTCTCAGGCAAGCATTTGGTGGCGCTTAACTTTTTCCACTATAGGGAACTGATCTTGGTCTCTTCAGGATTTGTGTGTAGAATTGCTTCTTTTCAATAAATCACAATGAAACTGTATTTGTAGCTAGGGCTTTTGAAGTAACAGGGCAAGTATTACCATCCTACATGCAATATGCTTGGTGTCTTGGTAAAGATTCAGATTCCATGAATCAGAGTCACAGACATTTGTGAACTGCCATGTAGGTGCTGAGAACTGAACTCTGGTCCTCTCCAAAAGAAGACAGTGCTTTTAGCCTCAGAGCCTTATATAAAGCTCCACTCTATTCTCAACTCTTTTTGGACCCCATGTTTTATTAAAGTCTTGATGTCCAGTCTACTTCATTATTAGGAAGTGGCTGAAATGCTTAGAAGAGGATTCTAGGGAGTGATCTTCTGGATACTGGGCACACACATTTGTGGGAGAAATTGGTATCTGATTATCTTCTTTTCTCTCTTTTATACTTAATGACCTGTCATGAGTAGCTTTTATGTTTGAAACAGTGTATCCATGTCATAAATGCATATGAATCTGACATTTCTGACTATGACATTTATCCATGTCATAAATGGATCTGAAACAAATAAACTTATATAGAGGAGAGGCTTATTTTGGATGATGCTTTCAGAGATTTTTGACTATGATCATCCAGCTCCATGACATCTGGGCTCATGGTGGGTGAGTGTGGTATAAGAGGAGACTCACAACATGGATGTCAGGGGGTAAATAAAATGAAAAGACCTGGTACCAATATATTTTTTCACTCTAAAATAAAACCTCTTTCATAAGTCATGGCCTCTTAAAGGAATTGCCACCTCCCAATATTGCCACAGGTTGGCAACCCAGTCTGTAATGCCTGAGACTCTGAGAAATTCCCTAAACCAAATGATAGAAACTTTGCTTTGCTACTTCAGCCTTGATGTGCAGAACTCATGAAGAATCCAGAATAATGGAGTTAATCAACAATGGACTGGAATCTGTAAATAGGAGGCAAATATTTATTTTTTAATAAAATATATTCTTGAGTGTTTTGTAACACACAAGTATTTATTCATCTATGGAAAAAAAGTCAATAAATTCAAACTTAACAGCCTCTGAGAGTTGGCCACATTTATATAAAACCTAGCATCCTTAGCTAAAGCATCCATTCTTGACCTCATTTTCTAGTTGATATTCTTTCATGTAGCTCAATAGAAATGATCTTGATACTTCCTCATGCACTAAGTACCTTCTTATTTCCAGGACATTTGATTTTGTTGCTGTAGACTTCACTCTCTCCATGGGCAGAATCTAAGGCTCGTTTCAAAAACCACTATGTTAAGTATTATCTTTTCATAAAAGCATTTTTCTACTTTGCTTTCTGATACTCTATAAAATAATAACTAAAACTAATCAGATGACAAAAGGGTCTATTCAATTTTATGAGTCCCAAGCCACAATCCCTGACTTCTCCCAGTAGGTACTTAAGGCTCCCAGAAGCAGGGACTGAATCAAAGACCATGTAGGAATGTGGCCTGTTGGCTTATTATGAATGTCCTCATGGTTTGCTCAGCTAGCTTTTTATATACCTCAGGATTAACTGCCTAGAGCTGGCACTGGCTACAGTGGCCTGGGCCCTCACACACATGTCAATAAGAAGATATCTAACAGCCTTGCTGCAAGTTCTACCTGATGGACAGAATTCTACAATGTTGTCCCCTCTTCTAAGGTGACTCTACTTTGTGTCAAATTGATGAAAACTAACCAGCAGAAGTCCATGCTAATGGCATCCCACTTTCCCTTTCTCTCTCATTCTCTTTTACTTATAATCTGCATGAGTGATCTTCATGCGGATCCAGTATTATGTGTTTATTGACTGTTTTCATCCATTTCTATGATAGAATGGCGAGTCTTAGAGAAGGGTAAGGAAATGGTATATTTCCATCTTTAGGAAAAACCCAAGGTCAGTGTGCTACAGGTACTGTTAAGTGAAAGAAGGAATCAGTGTTTTAAGGTTTTTCTTAAATGTTACATATCTTTTTTTTGTTGTTGTTGCATTTTTACACTAATCTATCATTCTCTATCACTATTGTTGTGTAACAGTTTCCTCTGGGATTGGATCCCTCCACATTCGGAGAATTCTTTTTAAGACAGAAAAAATATAGATTATTTAAAGACAAGGTGTTTATGGGAAGTTGAAACAGTCAGATGTTATAAAAAACCTAAAGCGTCCCATCTTTTAGGGAAGCTCATTGAGATAGGAAATAACTGAAAGTAGCTTCAGGAAGTCCCTGAAAGTGACAGATTCACTAGGAGCCTCCCTCCACAAGAATACATAAACAACAGAGACACTCTCAGAGGAGGCAAAGAAGCCTCTGAGAAAAACTCAGCTGCCAACTCTCAGACAAAGCAAGCTGCAGAGTGGACTCCCAAACAAGTTCAGCTGCTTAAAAGAAGCTCAGATGAAGCATCCTGAAAGAAAGATCAGCTGAGCTGCCCGGGAGAGGGTCAGATTAACCAACTGGGAGATCTGCCTGCCACTTCCTCCAGAGTGCTGGAATTCAAAGAGTGCCAGTACTGCCCAGTTCACTTGTTAGAACTTAAATTATTTTATTCTGTTCCTTTCTGTTTATGTTGGTTTTTCATTTTTTAAAAAAAATGCTATAATTTGCTTGTGTTGCAAATCCAAAGAATGACTATGTTGGGAAGACTTTTGTATCTAGAGCTCCTCTAAACATTTAAAGTAAACAATTTTAAAGTGCTGCATATTATTTAAAAAACACCATAGTACACAAGTTATACTTAACTAAAAAAATTAGAATCTTTTGGATCATTATAAGTTATAAAAATGGAATGCAAATCACAATAAACTGTTTTTTATACCGTGTAGATGACAAATAGCAATAACTTGTCAGAAAAGAAAAATGCACAGTTTTGTTAGAGTGTTTATCTTGGAAAATATTTTTTAAAAATCTTTATTTAATATGATTGAGTATAAGAGTTTCTGAGCTGAATTTCAGAAAAATCAGATTGAAATTTACCTGCATAATAACTGTCATTGAGTTCTAAATGACTTAAATTCATAGCTTGCTTATTACTGTATTCTTTTTTTCTCCCTCTCTCTTTTTATTGCATATTTTCTTTATTTACATTTTAAGTTTATCCCCCTTTCCGGTTTCCCTTTCAAAAATCCCCTACCCCCCATGAGGATGCTCTTCCCCACTCCCTCCCACCTCTCCACCCTGCCATACCTAGGAAATGTCCTCTCACTGATGCCCAATAAGGCTATCATCTGCTACATATGCGGCTGGAGCTATGGTTGGCTTTATTGTACTCTTTGGTTGGTGTTTTAGTCCCTCAGAGCTGTGGGGGTTCTGGTTGGTTGATATTATTGTTCTTTCTATGGCGTTGCAAACACTTTCAGCTCCTTCAGTCCTTCCCCTAACTCCTCCACTGGGGACTGTGTTCTCAGTCCAACGGTTGGGAGACAGCATCTCCCTCTGTATTTGTCATGATCTGGCAGAGCCTCTCAGGAGACAGCTGTATCAGGCTCCTATTAGCATGCACTTCTTGGCATCTGCAGTAGTGTCTGGGTTTGGTGACTGTATAAGGGATGGATCCCCAGGAAGGGCAGTCTCTGGATGGCCTTTCCTTCAGTCTCTACTTCAAACTTTGTCTATATATTTCCTCCTGTGAGTATTTTGTTCCCCTTTCTAAGAAGGACTCAAGCACCCTCATTTTGGCCTTCTTTTCTTTTTGAGCTTCATGTGGTCTGTAAATTACATGTTGAATACTCTGAGCTTTTAGGCTAATATCCACTTATCATGAATGCATACCATGTGTGTTCTTTTGTGGCTGGGTTACCTAACTCAGGATATTTTCTAGTTTCAGCCACTTGTCTAAGAATTTCATAGTCATTGTTTTTAATAGCTGAGTAGTACTCCATTGTGCAAATGTTCCACAATGTATCCATTCATCCTTTGAAAGAAATCTGGGTTGTTTCTAGCTTCTGACTATTATAAATGAGGCTGCTATGAACATAGTGGAGCATGTGTCCCAGTTATATGTTGGAGCATCTTTTGAGTATATGCTTAGGAGTGGTATAGCTGGGGTCTCAGGTAGAAGTATTTACAATTTTTTGATGAACTGCCAAACTCAATTGGTGAATTGAGTTCATTGATATTGATATTGATCATCAATGATCGTTGAATCCTATTATTTTTATGGTGTTCTTGTTAATAGTGTGTTTCTCTTTTTTTGTTTTTGTTGGTGCGAATTTATTTATTTCCTATATTTTTGTGTATGTATATTAAACATCTTCAGTTGCAGTTTTTCTTTAGTTTCTTATGTAAGACTGAATTTGTGCATAGATATTGTTTAAATTGGATTTTATCATGGAATGTGTTTTCTCCTTCTATAATAATTAAAAGTTTTGCTGGGTATAGTAGTCTGCAATGACATCTGTGGTTCTTAGAGTCTACAGCACATTTGTTCAGCTCTCCTGCCTTTTAGAGTTTCCATTGATAAGCTGAGTATAATTCTAATAGGTCTGTTTATATATATATTACTTGACTTTTTACTTTGCAGCTTTTAACATTATTTCTTTGTTCTGTACATTTAGTGTTTTGATGATTATATGAATGTCAATGTGTAATCTATTGGTGTTCAGTTTCTTTTATCTTTTCAGGCATTGCCTTCTTTAGGTTAGGAAAATTGTCTTGTATAATTTTGTTAAAAATATTTTATGGGCCCTTTACTTGGGATTCTTCTTGTTATTCTTTTCTTATTATTCTCTTAGCTTTGGTCTTTTCACAGTGTTCCAGATTTCTTAGATACTTTGTGTCTGGAGTTTTTTAGATTTAACATTTTTCTTTGGTGAATGTAGCTATTTCTTTAGTTGCATCTTCCCTCTATTGTATTCTGTTGGTGATGCTTGTACTAAGAATTCTTGCTCACTTATTTGAATTTTTTTTTAGGTCTTGCTTTCTTTATTGCATCTATTTTCATTTTGCTCTCTTGAGCAGTTTTATTCATTCCTTCAACTCTTTGTTTTCCTCTTAGCTTTCATTACGGCATTTATTAATTTCATCCAGTCTTTTTGTTTATCTATTCTTTGGTTTTTTTAAGGAATTTATAAATTTCCTCTTAAGAACCTTCGTCATCTTTATAAAGTTTGTTTTAAGATCCTTTTCTTGTTTTTCAGCATTGCTGAGATTTTTTAGGGGTTGTTGTAATAGGATAGCTGGGATCCCGTGGTAACATATTACTCTAGCTGTTACCTGGGGTTTTTTTAATTACAAGTCTAGTGCCTATTTCTGATTTTTTTGTTTGTTGGGTGGATGGTTTTCTATTGTCTTTGTTTTCCCACTAATCTTCTGGCAAGAGTGGCCTGTGGTTTAATAGAAGCTATCCACTAGTGTTGGAAGCTGGGGTGGCGTCTAATCAAACTGTGTGTGTGTGTGTGTGTGTGTGTGTGTGTGTGTGTGTGTGTGTGTGTGTGCATGTGCGTGTGATTCCAGCCCATGTTGGAGGTTTAGGTTCAGTTGGCTGGCATGGCCTCTGGTTCAGCAGAGAGTCCTTTCCAGGAGTTGTTTGGGGATCTATATATGGTGACTGAGGTTTGCCTGGGAATGTACTCAGCAGGAATTGTGTTAGGATGGCCAGGCTACTTGCATTTTTGTTGTTCAGGTGACTAGTGTAGGTTCTGTTCAAGCAGACGACATTCAATGAAAGTGGCAGACTAGATATCATGGGAAATAATGCTTCGATTGTGTGGCCAGTGACTGAAAAAATAGATTTGGTCTATGGACAAGCAGTCTACTGGAGTTCTGATGGCTTCTGTAGCATCTGGTGGGGAAGGAGTGCTTGCACTGAAATTGTGAACTAGAATATAGCGATGATAAGGGATAGAGGTTGGGAATAGGATGGGTGGTCACTGATGGTGTGTTTGGTTCTATGGGCATAGGGCTTATTTCTATTCTTGGTGAAGGTGTTGCATCTGGTAAAACAAGAACTTCTGCAGCAGTTCTAAACTGGTATATCAGTTACGTTTTTGCTAAGATTTATCATTTTGAACCAAATTAAGGAATAAGACAAAATGGAGTTTTGAAGGAATAGTTATCCTGAATACTGTAAAATTAACATTGGAACAAATGTACAATGCTTGATTTAAGTTAATATCCACCATAATAGGACCTCAACCCATGTGGAAGAAGTGTTTTGGGAATATCTGTGAAGATGCCTTGATTATGTCGATATTCTGTGGGAAGACCTAACTTAATTTTCGATGGGACCACTTTGCACACTGGATGCTGGAATGAGTGAAAAGGAGGAGATGTGCTGAGCACAAGTACTTGTTGTGCTCTTCTTCCTCCTCTTCTTCCTCTTCCTCCATTACCCCCTACTCTGCTTCATTTCATTTAAAAGCAGATTCCTTTCTTTTCTGGTTTTTTATTTTTTCTTTTGTTTTATAAATGGAACAACCTTATTTTAAAAAACAAAGATAAATGTACAGATTTTAAGCATTTTTGCTTAAAGTATATGAATACATTTTTGTTAGTACTTGATTTTTTTTAAAAGTTTGATAGTGTGAATTAAAATCTTACTAGTTACAATGAGCAAAAGGTACATGTAAAACAAGATGTAAACTGGTTTTAGTCAAAGTTTTCTTGGTGTGTAAAGATTAAGCATAATGGTTTTCCATTTTCTTTTTTTTTTCTTTTGGCCTTTGTTTTTTCCTGAACTTCATATAGTCTGTGAGTTGTTTCTGGGGTGTTCAGAGCTTTCTGGGGTTAATTTCCAATTATCAGTGACTGCATATGGTGTCTGTTCTTTTGTGACTGGGTTTTCTCACTCAGGATGATATTCTCTAGATGCATCCATTTTCTTAAGAATTTCATAAAGTCATTATTTCTGATAGTTGAGTAGTACTTCATTGTGTAAATGTACCACAATTTCTGTATGCATTCATCTGTTGAATTACATCTGGGTTGTTTCAAGCTTCTGGCTATTATAAATAGGGCTGATATGAACATTGTGGTGCATGTGTCTTTGTTGTATGTTGGAGCTTCTCTGGGGTATATGCCCAGAAGTGGAATAACTGGGTCTTCAGGTAGTACAATGTCCAATTTTCTGAGGAATCGTCAGACTGATTTCCAGAGGGGTTATAGCACTTTACAGCTCCATCAGCAGTGGAGAAATGTTCCTTTCTCTGTATCCTCGCCAGCATCTGCTGTCATCTGAAATTTTGATCTTAGTCATTCTGGTTGGTGTGAGGTGGAATCTCAGGTTTGTTTTTTTATTTTTTTTAATTTTGAGAAACTTTAATAATGAATGAAGGATGTTGTATGAGACATAAATAAGAAGCAGATTATATTTTGCTAGTAAGCTTATATATACTCTTCTCTACGCGATAAAAATATCCCAGTTCTAATGATTAGAACACTGATAAGTTTTTTTTTCTTGGTGTGTAAAGATTTTTCTTTTTTTTTTTTTACAATGAGCAGACAGTACATGTAATACAAGGTACAACCCGGAATTTGTCAATGTGTTCTTGGTGGGTAAGGATTGAGCATGACTATTTTTTTTTTTTTTTTTGATTTGTTTTGTTTTCTTTATTTTTTGAACTTTATACAGTCTGTGAGTTGTTTCTGGGGCAGTGCAAGCCTCTGGGGTTAGCATCTCACTGTCAGTGACTGCATATTATGTCTGTTCTTTTGTGACTGGGTTATCTCACTCAGGATGATATTCTCTAGATGCAGCCATTTTCTTAAGAATTTGGTTAAGTCATTGTTTCTGGTGGCTGAGTAGTATTCCATTGTGTAAATGTACCACAATTTTTGTATCCATTCATCTTCTGAAGGACATCTGGGTTCTTTCCAGCTTCTGGCTATTATAAATAAAGCTGCTATGAACATTGTGGTGCATATATCTTTGTTGTGTATTAAAGTGTCTCTGGGGTATATGCCCAGAAGTGCAATAGCTGGGTCTTCAGGTAGTACTATGTCCAATTTTCTGAGGTATCGCCAGACTGATTTCCAGAGTGGTTGTATTAGTTTGCAACCCCACCAACAGTGGAGAAGTGTTCCTCTTCTCCGCAGGTTAGCCAGCATCTGCTCTCATCTGAGTTTTGGATCTTGGCCAATCTGACTGGTGTGAGGTGGAATCTCAGGGTTGTTTTGATTTGCAGTTCCCGATGGCTAAGGATGTTGAGCACTTACTCAGATGTTTCACAGCCATTTGATATTCCTGAATTAAGAACTTTTTGTTTAGCTCTGTACCCCATTTTTTGCTATTATAATAAATTTTGTTTCCACATGAAAAAGAATAAAAATTTTCAAAACTCAGTTTAACCCAAGGAGATATAAATTTAGAAGAGAATTAGCATTCTAACAATTCACTATTTATGTTGTGTCCTTTGAATGTATGTGTATGCACAGGGAAATCAGAATTCCTGTTGTTCTTCAGAAGCCATTCACCTTGTTTATTGAGACAGGGCATCTCAGGCTTAGGGTTTACCAAATGGGCTAAGCTGAATGGAGAATTGGCCCCAGAATTCTGCCTTTCAATGCTTTCTCAGCACTGTGTACCCCATTTTTAATAGGGTTGTTTGATTCTCTGGTTTCAAACTTCTTGAGTTCTTCGTATACCTTGGATATTAGGCCTCTATCAGATGTGAGGCTGGTAAAGATCTTTTCCCAATATGTTGGCTGCTGTTTTGTTTTCTTGACAGTGTCCTTAGCCTTACAGAAACTTTGCAATATCATTAAGTCCCATTTGTCAATATTTGATCTTAGAGCACAAGCCATTGATGTTTTGTTCAGGAAATTTTCTCCTGTGCCTATGTGTTCTAAGGTTTTCCCTACTTTCTCTTCTAATAGTTTTAGTGTACTTGGTTTAATGTTGTGATCTTTGATCCACTTACACTTGAGCTTTGTACAAGGGGATAAGAAAGGTCTATTTTCATTCTTCTGCATGCTGTGTGACAGTTGGACCATACCATTTGTTGAAGAAGCTGTCCCTTTTCCATTGAATGTTTACAGCTCCTTTGTTAAAAATCAAGTGACCATATACATGAGGGCTCATTTCTGGATCTTCTATTCTATTCCATTTATCAAGGTGCCTATCTCTGTACCAGTACCATGCAGTTTTTAGCACAATTGCCTTGTAATATAGCTTGAGGTCAGGGATAGTGATTCCTGAAGATGTTTTATTGTTGTTGAGGATGGATTTCACTATTCTAGGTCTTTTGTTATTCCAGATGAAGTTGCACATTGCTCTTTTCAACTCAATGAAGAATTGGGTTGGAATTTTGGTGGGGATTGCATTGAATCTGTAGATTGCGTTTGGTAAGATGGCCATTTTTAAGATGTTGATCTTTCCAATCCATGAGCATGGGAGATCTTTCCATTTTCCAAGATCCTCCTCAATTTCCTTCTTTAGAGATTTGAAGTTCTTGTCATACAGGTCCTTCACTTGCTTAGTTAGAGTCACAGTAAGATATTTCATGTTGTTTGTGACTATTTTGAAGGGTATCTTTTCCCTAATTTTTTTTTCCACATGTTTGTCCTTTGAATTGAGGAAGGCTACTGATTTGTTTGAATTAATTTTGTATCCAGTCACTTTGCTGAACTTGTTTTTCAGCTGTAGGAGTTCTCTGGTGGAATTTTTGGGGTCACTTACGTACACTATCATGTCATCTGCAAACAGTAATGTTTTCACTTCTTCCTTTCCAATTTGTATCCCTTTGATTTCCTTTTGCTGTGTAATTATTCCGGTCAGGACTTCCAGTACTATATTGAATACATAGAAGGAGAGTGGGACCTTTTCCCTTCACTGCTTTTAGTATTCTTTCTTTGTTTTGGGCAGGCTTTCCGGGAGCTCTACCTAGACCTCTTTGTGCCCAAGCTACTTGCAGTGCAGTCTCACCAGGCCTGCATCCCTGGATTTCACCTGTTCCTGGTGCCAGATGGCCTGAGTGCCAGTTCTGCAAGCCCGGGCCCTCTGGTTGGAAAATGAGTTCCTATGGCAGAGTTCCTGCTCCCCTGAACCAATCGGGATGGGGGGGGGAGGACCCACTTTCAGGGTGCTCACCCCAGACCTCCCTGTGTTCAGGCTACTCGAACCACAGTCTCACCAAGCCTGTCTAAAAACAGGATTAGTGTGGGTGTATGTGCTTATGCATGGGTATGATGCACCTGCAGAGGTGAGAATATAACTTTTAAAAATTTTCTCTTCCCACCTTTGTTTGTGTTTCAGGGATAGAATCCAGGTAAAAGGTTTTGCAGCAAACATTTACCCAATGAGACTGTGTGCATGCTCTGAATTCTTCTTCTGACCACAGATGCAGTGTGACCTGGTCCCACAGACTCCTTGCCATGATGAACAGTAATCAGAAATCTATGAGCCCAATAAATCCTTTTTCTTCAAGCTGCTTTTGCCATAATATTTTATTCCAGGAGCAGGAAACAAGGTTTAAAGAGAGATCAGTTTAGATATATGTCATTGAAAGGAATATAAATTAAATCATAAGGGAAAACAACTCTCTTTGCCTAAGGTACAGCAGGACTGTTCTGAATACACTGCTCCTATGAGAGAGGAAAGAGTTAGGCATGGATGTACATACCTCTGAAGAATTGTGAGTTCCAGAGAATTCTGGCAAGCAGATCGTCTGTGTCAGAGCTCAAGAAAAGAATGGGAAGCTTTCAGAGTTCCTAGAACAGAGTTTCTCCTGTCTGGACACAGACCCACCTAAGGACAGACAGGAGATTTCATGGAGTCTTTGAAGTTTGATGCAAGGTTGTCTTCCAGGGTGATTAGAGTCTGTCTGACTTAACCTCAGTATTGCATGACACATTTGCTAAGAAATGTCCTAGATAACTTTGCCTCTGTGACTTTTAGAATTCTATGGAAATATCCTGAAGTGTGCACTGGATTTGAGGAGCTGGAATATGCCATTTGTAACAATCCCTGGGTTTGATAATACTGTCTTTTCTTTCAGAAGGAACTAGTTGGAAACATTACAGTTTCTTAACCCTTGAAATTATGGGAACATTATTTCTTTTTTTAAGTTTTTAATTTTGTAGATTTACATTTTTAATTTTTAGTGGTGAATCCCAAAAATCAAACTCAGGCCATCTTACGGCCACAAGTGCTTTTGTGCACTGAGCCATCTCAGAGGCCCACGCTTTTATTTTTGAGTGTAAGTCAGTCTTTTGGTTAACTCCTGTTATTTCAGAGTGTTTGATGGGGAATAGTGAAATCACCAGATGGGGTATTAAAATCAAAGAAAAATGTAGGCTAGCAAAAATAAAGTTTGTATAGTGGATTAACAGTTTAAGGAGCTATCAAGCTAATTTTAAAAATGAGTCAGGAAATAGGACGACTTTGTGTTCCTTATGTAGCATAGCTACCTTGCTGTTGTGGCCTGAGCGTCTGTTAAGGTTTCTGTGTGATGTGCCTTCTAATTTTGTTGTTTTGTACTTGTGTTTCCTGAGTTTAAAGAGTAGAAGGAAGGCATGGGGAGGAGAGAAGTAATGATGAGGAGATATTTAAAAAATGCTCATTAACCTTTCTTGAAAAAATGTATGGTATAGTAGATGTCATTTCTCTCTAACCATAGTCTCAAGCCCTTCTATGGCTCCATAGGGATTTATCTTAAAGGTGCATTTGCGAGGGGTTCAACTAAAAATAACTAAGCATTTAAAACTAGAGTAAATATATTTAGAAGGTATAAAACTAAATGTGCATATATTAAGCAACCTTGTAGTTTATATTTATTTTTTCCTTTCAATGAACAGCACGTGAAACACAGCTGGCAATAAAATCAAAGTTAATCAAAATTAGCACTGTCTCATGTATAGGCACAGTAAATGTAACACTAGAAAGTAACACTTATTACAAGAGTTGGGTTTATGTCTGTCTCTCTCTCTGTGTGTGTGTGTGTGTGTGTGTGTGTGTGTGTGTGTGTGTGTGTGTGTGTGATATTGGGCATCAAACCTATGGCCCAGTACATGATAAGTAAGTGCTCGACGACTGAGTAATGGTTTCCACATTTTAATAGGTAAATACTACCTACTAACCTACAATTTAAAAACTCATAATTTACAGATCCTTCTTTCCTTCCTTCTTTCTTCCCTCTTTCCCTCTTTCTTTCTCACTCTCTTTCTTGTTTTTGTCTTTTTTCTTCTTCCTTTTTTTTTCTTTTGAGAGGAAAGTCTTGTTAATTTCCAAGAAGCACTTCATTTCCAGACTGATGACAGGTGTGTGCTATCATAATCAGCTAATTTTTTTAAAATGTATTTTTAATATCAACTGCTTCACAGACACATAGAAATTATATACAAATGGGTATTGTTTTTGTCAGGGTTTCTATTCCTGCATAAACCATTATGACCAAGAAGCAAGTTCTGGAGGAAAGGGTTTATTCAGTTTATGTTGTCCACATTACAGTTTATCACCAAAGAAAATCAGGACTGGAACAGAAGCAGGTCAGGAAGCAGGAGCTCCTGCAGAGGCCATGGATGGATGTGACTTACTAGCTTGCTTCCCCTGGCTTGCTCAGCCTGCTTTCTTATAGAACCCAGGTCTAACAGCCCAGGGATGGCACCACCCGCAATGGGCTTGGCCCTCTCCCCTTGGTCACTAGTTGAAAAAATGCCTTACAGCTGGATCTCATGGAGGCATTTCCTCAACTGAGGCTCTTTTCTCTGTGATAACTCCAGCTTGTGTCAAGTTGACACAAAAGGCAGCCAGTACAGATATCACATAGTATTTGCTGTGGTTAAATCAAACATTTTTTTAAATGTCAAAAGCATTAGAAATTTGCCCTTTAGAGGATGTTATGTGTGTGGACATCTTTTTTTTTTTTTTTTTTTTTTTTTTTTTTTTTTTTTTTGCATGAGTAGTTGCATTCTACTTTCATGTCTGATGAGCTAAGAGACCAAAAGAGAAAGTCAGACCTTCTGGGACTGCAGTGACTTATGGTTATGAAATGCATGTGGGCACTGGGAACCGAACCTAGGCCATCTCGAAGAACAGCACATGCTTTTAACAGCAGAGCCATCATTCCAGCCACTTTTGTGTCTTTGAAATGTAGCAGAGAGCGATGTTATTGGTAGACACTACAATCCATAGCTGTCCACCAGAACTGTCTGTCCCCCAAGTAGTATTTATTATAATTGTTAAATTGCTTGGTTATTATTTGTTTTTCTAAGACAATGAGAGGGATGAGGTTTCAAATCCTCCTCCATATTTTTAATCAGAGCAGAGGGAAGCATTCGACCTGTCCAACTAAATTATTCTTTCCTGGGTGAAAATATAAATAAACCTCAGATAATGCAAATACTACTGTTTCTTTTTTTTGTGTTTCTAAAGATTTATTTTATTTTAAATTATGTCTCTCTGTGTGTATCTCCCTGTCTCTCTCTGTCTCCCCCTGCCCTCTCTCTCCTCTCTCTCCTCCCCCCTCTCTTTTTGTGTGTCTATGTGTGTGTGTTTGTGTGTGTGTGTGTGTGTGTGTGTGTGTGTGTGTGTGTGTGTGCGTGTGCTATAGATTTCAGAGGAGAATGTCAACTCCACTGAAGGTGGTTATCATCATCAGATATAGATGCCTAGAACTAAATTGGGTCCCCTAGAAGAGTAACAAGTGCTTTTACCCCCTGAGCCATCTCCCCAACTTAAGACTTACTGATTTGTACTTTATGGAGGTGTGAGTGTCTGCATGTATGCATCTGTATCACTTTTCAACCTAGGACCTTGTTCAAGATGTGGCATGGCTAATACAATTATTTGTCAGTCATGACAGACCATAGAAACAGAAATTAGAAATGATCTGTCCAGTTAGACTCATTTTAGCCAGAAAAAGAAACTCAGCCAAGCTAACTCCAGTTGTAGGGAAGTAATTATGAGTACATAAAAATGAAAAAAATAAAAATAACAGTACAAAAAGAGAGAACGATGAGATTTACTCCACTGAAACATCAAGGGGACTTCACCTGTAAGCACTGGAGGCTATGGTGCTGAGAACAAACTATCAACTTAAAAAGTCTAAGTGGGTCCTACGCTTCTCTTTCTGCCACTTTGGTCCATTCCATGTGCAGTGTATTGTTTAGGGACTGTTATCTTTACTCCTCATTCTTCACCCTTCCCTGCACTCTTGCCCTTGTCTTCCATGTACATTTAAGTTCACATCACTGTCTCCTATTGTTTGCTTCTTACATGGAAATGATATGAGATAGCATTTGCTTTAGCAAACATGTTCATAGCCAGGGAAATTGGCCAGTCTAAGACTTGGCTGTCCTCAGACAGCCATCCATCACAATATCTGTGAGCATGGCAGTGGTGTCTCATGCATTACATAATGACTCCCACGGACTGGACTACAACTTAGTAGTTCATCATCAGGATGTGACTAATTAAAGTCGTGGGCAAATAAGGGCAGCAAAATTCCTGTATTCTGAAAGCACAATGATATACAAAGTATCTCAATTATCATAATGCACAGTAAGGTGACCAGTCATTTTCTATGTATTTATTGACCCATGTTTTCCTTCAAACACTGTTCTAGGCAATAAGCCACAGAAGGGAACACAGTACACAAAGCAATTTCTGGGGTCAAATATGAGAGGGAATATAAGAAAAACAATCAATAAAAAGATTCTCATGGAAAAATGTCACATGCATATTTAAAATTGGATGGAGGTTCTGGTTATCATTGGGAAAGCAATGCAGGACACTGCAGTAATTTGTGTACAATTGCAAACACATGATTGTATGGTTACAGGATACTGTCAGAAACATAGAGGTACTTCTCAGAATTAGAAAAAGTAATGGGGTGGTATGCGAATTCTTGAATGATTGCTAAAAAATTAAAACAACAACAATAACAAAATCAAAAGCAAGACAAATATCTTGTGATCTCAGTTTCTCCAAACCAGACTTGTTTTTAGAATGTGTTTGCCTGCTCTTCCTAGGTGTAGCAGTGAGGAATGACTTAATTTTAGCTGTTGCTGACTCCAGCGTTAAACATTTATTGAGAACGGAACCACTACAGTGAAAATCTTGGGTTACAAACTAGTTAGAATGATGCCTGACTGCTCACAAAAAATGCTTAGATAGAGAAACAATATGACCTAATTTATATTAAAAAGATTTATTAAAAAAGATTTTTCCTGAGCATGGTGTCTCATACCTTTAATGTCAGGTCTAGAAGGAAAGAGAGGCAGCTCTCTGATGTTTCTAAGATGAAGGCCAGTATGGTCTACATAGTGAGTTCCAGGAGAGCCAAGGCTATTTAGAAAAACAAACAAAACAAAACAAAAATGAAAAAAAATTAGCTATGAGTGTATCTTCTTGTGAGGAAGTGCATGTCAATTCAGGCACCCATGATGTCAGATTCCTGGGATGTTCTGGAGATGGAGGAAGGGCATCTGCATTTGACCACTGACCTCTGCATATATGCAGGTCTGTGTGCCACAAACAAAGGGACATAAATGAATACACATATACAAAACATAATAATAGAATTTGCCTTGAGCAGTTAGATACCTAACAATACTACTCATCAGTAAAGGATACTGGCATGTGAGAAACTTGCTAGTATCTAAATATTGTATAATGACTCTCAGAAATTTCGCCTCCTTTTACAACTGTTTTCTGCATTGCCATAACTGACACTGTGAAATCTTTCTTTCCAGACATACTGCCATTGGATTTGTCAATGAACAAATGTGTATGAGATACTGAAGCTTGCCAGAAGGAGAAAGCATTGATCTTGGGGAGTTGCTTAATATAGGAAATGGCAGTCATGGGACTTTGCCATGTCCCTGGGAGGGTATGCCTGAGTACTGCAACTGATGCAGGGGTTAACAGGAAATTTTATGTTTTGTTTTTTCACATCCCTACTTGGTACCTCTATAATGCTGGCCATGGGATATATAATTCTTTAGTTCCTTCAGCCTACTAATTTTCTGAATGAAGTTCTTAGAGTCTTACTCTTTTCTTGAATAAACCCTTGACCAGTACACGAAAAACAAGGAACAGTTTTGATTTCTGTATTTCTAAAGTGAACTGATTTGAATTTGAATGGTCCCCATATATATGAATGCTTAGTCACCAGGGAGTGAAACACTGATTGGGCTGGAAGTAGGAGCTGTGTTTTATTGGAGTAGGTGTGGCCTTGTTGGAAGAACTAGGTGTGGGCTTTCAGAGTTTAAAAGCACATGCCAGACCCAGTATCCCTTTCTTTTTCTGCCTCTAAATCAGGATGTTGATCTTAGATACTGCTCCAGTGGTTTCCTCTATGCCAGGGTGATAATATCATCATGCCCCCCTGTCATGATCATAGACTAGATCTCTGGAACCCCAGAAGGTCCCCAATTAAATATTACAGCTTTTATTGTTTTTATATTGTTTATAAAAGTTGTTGTGGTCATGTTGTCTTGTCACAGCAATAGAATGTGAATAAGATACTGAAAAGAGATAGAAAAAACTGAGTGATTAGAATATTAGGGGTAGAGATAGAGATTTTCTCTCTTTTATTTTCCCTTTTTTAAAGTTGGATATTCTCTGTATATACATTTGAAATGTTATCCCCTTTCCACACATCTCATTCCTCCTACCCTCCCATTACCTCCATGAAGGTGCTCCCTCCCCAAACACCCTCTCCCCCCTCTATTGGTTGGCATTCCCCTACACTGGGAAAATGAGTCTTTGCTGGACCAAAGGTGTCTCCTCCCATTGATGCCAGAGAATGCTATGCTAGATAGAGATTCTCAAAGCCATTAGTGTTCAAAAAAATACAGAAATAGGTCAGGGTAATTCTCTGTGGTCAGGGATGAAAAATAATAGAGTTCTGGATATTCAGATTAAGAGACACTGAGGGAGAGGGTGGTGAGGGAAGGAAGAAGTAAGAGAGATAAAGAGGGAGGGAGAATATTAGAAAAGAGTGTCTGCCAGGCTGGAGAGTTCTGTGAATATACAAATGTGGGAATGTAAATCCTAAGGTGGGAAGAGTTTTTCTAAAGGAGGTTATAGAGACATGTCTGGATGTTAGAGAAGGTTAGTTGAAGAAAAGTTATCTCAAAAGTTTAATGAATTTAGAATAGCAAAAAGCAACTCTGAAGCTACATATTCAAAATTAACATTTTTGAACATGGAAGAAGAGTGCTACTGCATATAGCCATCTTCATAGGCAGAACAGTTTGAAAAGATAGTAAAACATTGAGAGAACCCAAAATGCTCAGTGGAAAGTGGCCATCAAGACTAATGAATGCTGTTCATGGTCTTTCTTCCTTCCTTCCTTCCTTCCTTCCTTCCTTCCTTTCTTCCTTCCTTCTTTTCTTCCTTCCTTCCTTCCTTCCTGTCTTTTTTCTTTTCCTCATTCTCTTTTTTTCTTCTCCTCTGTTTTTCTTTTTCCTGTAATTAATTAAAGTGTCAAGATTATAGATAATAGAGATATCTGAATTCATGAAAATTCAAGATGAATAGATTGTACAAAAAAAAACAAACTTAAAAAATGAAGAAATAAAAAAGTTGACATAAGTAAACTATATTTTGATAAAGACATACAGTACGCTAGGCTTGGCTGACTTATTTAATCTGGATATAAAATAACATACGTTTTTTATCCTTAGTTGAACTGATCAAGAACAGACAAAATTGTTGGAAAAAGAGTCCAATATGTGCTGGCTATGTATTTATGGTGTGGGGCCATTCACTTTATTATGATCAACATACAAGTACCACACTGGGACCTATACTTCTAAATCAAGGGCTGAAACTGATCAACACTGTAAAATCTTTTTTTTTCCCTTGAGAGGTGGAGATTCTTCTAAACAATTTTTTTCTTTACTTTTTGAAAATTGTAAGCATGCCTGTAATATATTTTGCACTCTCCTCTTCACCCTCTCTCACACCTATCATGTTGAACTCCTATTTTTCCCTACAAATTCCTCATATTTTCATTTAGCTTTTCATTTGTGACTCGTTAAATATAGGAATGATTGCTTGCATCAGTATGTGTTTGAGGTTATTTACTGAAATATGGACAATTTCCTATGGCTATTCCATTTTAGAAAATGGCTTAGGGCAAGATGTTCTTGATAAATCATCTCAATTTTGCTTGTGATGGCAGAGAACTCACTTTTTAGCCTTATAGCCTAAAACTTGGAATCATTTTCCTGCCCTAACATCACACATACAGAGATTATAGGCTTGGGAATGCCATGCCCTGGTCGGTAGCCTAAGTTTTGGCTGTAGTTTACCGTTCAATCCCTATACTTTTGTGGGAATCCTTAGCACCATCCCTACTTTGTACTTAGCATTCACTTGCTTTCCTTTCTTCTTTTTAAAAAACCATTTTATTTTACCACATATGCATGTGTTCTTAAACAATATGTTGTTTACTTTTGCTTGTTTTGAAGCTTTAGACAAATAACATATAATGTGTTCAGCTTCTTCTTTCTGTCAACATAATGTAACTAAATTTCATCCATATTGTTGGTGTAGCTTCAGTTCACTCAGTTTTACTACTATACAGTCTTGCAACATGTTGTCATTGTTTGCCTGTTTTATTGGTGGACAGCAGTTTCTACCCTTTTCTAGTATGGGCAATTCCTATGAATAATATGACTCTTGTAACATAGTAGAAAGGTTTAGATAGTGGGAGCCAAGAAATGGACTCACTTTAATGTATTTGTTACTTTTAATTTTATGAAATGATGCCAAAATGTTTTAAATGTATTTACATCAATTAATGTTGCAACTAAGAGTTCATATGAATCTGTACTGAGGTCAGTGAATTTTTGCCAGAGTAATTTTCCTCAAATTCTGTCTATTTTATAATATGACTTTTGTTTTTAATGTCCTTTTTTTTCTCCTTGAGAAAAAAGAAGATTGAACATTAAACATGTTTAACATTAAATGTTTTTTTCTACCATAAAAGTTTGAGGGAAGTTTGGACTCTGTCTCAAAAATCTGATAGATAGATAGATAGATAGACAGACAGACAGACAGACAGACAGATAGATAGATAGGTAGATAGAGATGATAGGTAAAGAGATGATAGATTGATAGATGATGGACAGATAGTAGATGATGGAAAAATATTGACAGAAGATTGATAAATGATAAATATATTTAAGATAAATAAATACATACTTGGTTTGTAGAGGATACATAGATGATAGAGAAAAGACAGATATAGAAAGATGATATATAAATGATAGGCATATAGACAGTTGATAAATAAATGATTGATTGAAGATAGTTTAAATATATGATAGATTGATGTGCAAGATATAGATAGATAGATAGATAGATAGATAGATAGATAGATAGATAGATAGAATGATGGTAGATAGAAAGATCGTAGATAGATGATAAGTAGAGGAAGGAAACTCTTGAAGATATCCTTTTGAAAATTGAACTTTTTCACCCAGGAAGTTTTGTAATTCATTCTTCCAGTTCACCTACCTGTGGTTACTGCTATTTGGGAATGTAAAATAGCAATGTCATAAAAATCCTAATATGTTTTAATTTGAGTGTTTATTTCTTTTTTCTTCTTTCTTTCTTTCTTTCCTTTTACAGACTTAATTCACTTTATTTTTCTCACATAAAAACTTCTGTGTGATAGGTAGAGCTGGAAACCTAGGTCCTCTGAACAGAGTTTGCTATGGGTTTTCACAAGATGACTGGTGAAGTCCTGTTAAGACTTGGTGAACACAGTTGGGAGGTCGAGAGAAATGTTGTACAGGGTGGTTGTGTAGCTCCTGGTGCATAGCAGACACAAATCCAAGCATTCATCTGTAACTTTCTGGCACAGGGGTAGAGACAATACCAGTGCTTCTGGTGGTAGGGACAAACACAGAGCCACAGAGGCTTCTTAGTTTGCTTTGAACAGTGTAGATCTTGACACTATTCCCTCTGTATAGCATCTTCACACAGAGAGAATGGAAAGTTTGGCCTAGATAGTCATCCCTTGAAATACAGTGGCTACTTCCTTAGAGCACTTATTACCAAGACCTACATAATCATTACTGTTTCCATAGCAACAAAAAGCCTTGAAACTGATTTTCTGGCCAGCCTAAGTCTGCTTTGGCATTGGTATTGTCTTTAGAAAAACTCATCCTTTAGGAATATATGCATAAAAATTCAATAATCTTGTATTCTTTTATGGGCCATAAAACAGGTAATCTTCAAAGACTTGAATTTTATGTCCTTGACCAGGTGGCCCAGCACAGTGACAAGGGTCCAGACCTTGTCATCATCTTTACTGCAGCCTCAACCATAACAAATTGTTTTCCTGAAGAAGTTTGTTTGATTTTTTTTCTTAGTTTTGACACAGAATTATACTGTGTGGCTCCCACTGCCTTGAATTCTTAACTGGACAACTCTCCTGAGTGCTGAAGATATAATCATGTACGACCATGTGGGTTTTTCATGGTATTTTGTTTGTTTATTTGGAGACAGCATCTCTGTTTATACCCTTGGCTGTCCTGGAGCTTGCCAGCTATACCAGCT
Organism: Micromys minutus; assembly: GCF_963924665.1. Classification (NCBI taxonomy): domain Eukaryota; kingdom Metazoa; phylum Chordata; class Mammalia; order Rodentia; family Muridae; genus Micromys; species Micromys minutus. Next base: position 184,509,929 of record NC_137969.1, on the reverse strand, counting down.
TGACATAGAACTCACAGAAATCTCCCTGCCTCAGCTTTTTGAGTGCTGGGATTAAAGAAGAGAACCACCATCCTTACCTTTCTTGCTGTTTTACTGATATGATGAAATTTTGTATCACCCTTATCTCTTCTATCAGGGGAGGAGCTATCTTTGGGTCACTACATCAATACTGTATATGCTACCTGCTTGTTTGTTATATGATATTGACCTTTGTTGTCAGATTGGCTCTCTTGGTGTGAAGGTGATTGTTAATGGAACTCTTTATCTAATAACGATGCTGATGTTTTTAAGTAGTTAAATTAAGCAGGTACCAGAAGATAAATATCGGGAATTTCAGGCACCTACTTGGGTCATATCTACCATGGATAATGGTGCCTATTGAGGCAGGTGCCAGGCCATCAGTGTCTATCAATCCTTAGAGTAGGCTATCATAGAGGCTATGACTGCAAATAAGAGAAGGTCAGAGACAGTTCTTGAGAAGAGACTGAGATTTTGACCTTCAATGGCTAAAATTCTTGGCAGTGGAAGAAATGATTCCCATTAGAGGGAATTTGAGCAACATATAAATGTTCTATAATAAGTTCACAAAACAATTTTTAAAATGTGTTCATTCTTATATCTCCAGTAACAGGAGAGTTTTAGAAACATGCTCTACATCCAATGCATATTTGATGAGGGAATAATTGTAACAGAGTGCGAAAATATTTCCTCTTCCAAATTGCTTTAATCTATGCATTAAACAATTAACAGCATCTCATTAGCTAGACCTTGTATAAATCTATGCTTGATCATCCTAATTGGTGATTAACCTATTGATTCTTCTGTGTATTGGCTTTTTAAATTTCCAAGCTTTGCCTCATTAGGAAAATAAAACAAAATAAAGAAAATATGGTCAGTCATTAGCATAACAAATTTCATCATTTTAATAAAAATGGAGCTTTCTTCTTAACTATCTTCCTTCCAAATTGTAAGCAAAGCTTGGCAGGAATTTGGTGTTGTTATATACACAACTTGTAATCATCATTCATGATTGCTTAATGGGCAATGCTCTGTAAAAGCCTGACTTGAGGATTTCCCCAGGGAACTCTGGGAACAGGGATCTACCTATAGTTGTTTGAGAATGCTTGATCCAGGGAGTAGCACTAGGAGGTATGACCATTTTGGAGTAGGTGTTACCTTGTTATATGTGTCACATTGGGGATTGGCCTTGAGACTCTTCGAGCTGCCAACAAGACAGTCTTTTCTTGGTCACCTTCAGATTAAGATATAGAATTTCCAACTCCTGCAGCACTACATATGCTTGGATAATGCTATCCTTCCCACCATCATGATAATTGACTTAACTTTTGGAACTGTAATCCAGCACCAACTAAATGTTGGCTTTGTGAGAGTTGCCTTGGTCATGATATCTCTTCACAGCAATGGAAACCCTAAGACAACACCTCAGTAAGCTACTATGCATGCTGAATACCCCATATTGTTCAAAAATGTCACATTAAATAAACACTGTGGTGTCCATCCCCCCAAAAAAAGTAAGTTAAATATTTCAACCATATCTTTCCAGCCATATAGGCTAAAGTGCGTGTCCACCTCATTCCATACCGGAGAGCTTCACTCCAGCTATAACATGAACTATTGGCTATTGGATGATACTGGGTCTCCACCTGTTGTAATCAAAGGATGGAAGCCTAATATAATTGCTATTTTCCCAAAAATCTCTACAGAGAAACCAGATTTTATTCTCAATGCCAAGTCAGCCCCTAATGGTACTTGTTATCTGAGACACTGTGTTGTGAGTCAAATGAATATAAGGGGGGAATGGCAGAAAAGAACAATCATGGAGGGCAAAGATTCAAGCATCAATGAAGTCGATATTTAGAGACAGTACTTTTTTGTTGTGGGCTGTTGTATGTATTGTATGATATTTAGTAGAATCATTGGCCTTATAATAGTATTATTAGCAACACAATGTAGGTAACTCAAAATGCCTCTAGATATTGACAAGTGGCCTCCTAGAGAGACAGTGATACATCGATACTTGCAAGATGTTTCAAAAAGAATTCATTCTAATCCTATTTTAAATTATATAAATAATATATTAAAAAGTTACGCAGAACCTTTATTTTTAAATTATTTGCTCTTTGGTTGAAAAATAGCCACACTGTTTCATAGCTAAAGAAAAACATAGCTAAGAATGGAAAAATATCGCAAGCCATTCGCCACGAGGAACAGCGGAGATCCAGAGAAGCAGGCCTGGTGAGACTGCCCTGTGAGGAGCCTGGGCACAGAGAGGTCTGGGCTGAGTACAAGGAAAGCACCCCACCCCCCCATTGGTTCAGGAGAGCAGGATCTCTGATGTAGAAATGAGGCTTCCACCCGGAGGGCCCGTGAGTGCGGACCAAACGCTCAAGGTATTTGCCACTGGGAACAGCAGAGATCAAGAGACACAGTCCTGGTGAGACTGCACTGCAAGTAGCCAGGACACGAAGAGGTCTGGCCAAGCATATAGAAAGCATACCTCCCCCATTGGATAAGGAGAGCAGGGACTCTGCAGTAGGACTTGGTTTCCAACCAGAGAGCACATGCATACGGAAAAACGCTAAGGCCATTTGCCACCTGGAACAGTGGAGATCCAGGGACATAGGCCAGGTACACAGCAGAGACAGGAACCAATCCCTAACAACAAGACCACATATAATCACAGACAAGAAGACCACATATAATCACAGACAACAAGGTGGCAAGAGGAAAGCAAAAGAACTTACCCAAGGGAAACTAAGACAACCTGACAATATCAGAACCCAGCTCTCCCATCATAGCAAACAGCAGAATGCCAAACACTTCAGAAAAAGAAGACTCAGACCTGAAATCATACATAAAAATGATAATGGAGATCCTTAAACAAGAACCGGAGGAAAAGCATAAAGAAATAGAAGGTTTTAAAGAGGAAACAAGAAAAACACTGAAAGAAATCAAAGAACTAGAGGAAAACAGAATCAAAGAGATGAAGAAATTGAAGAAGGAATTTAAAATGGAAATGGAAACAAAAGAAAACAATAAAAAAGACAACCCTGGAGGTAGAAAACCTTTAAAAAAGAAATCAGGAGTCACAGATGCAAGCATCTCCAACAGACTACAAGAGATGGAAGAGAGAATCTTGGGGGCCAAAGCCAACATAGAAAACATAGACAAAACTGTCAGAGAAGATGCAAAAGCCAAAAAGCTCCTAACCCAAAATATCTAGGGGATCAAGGACACAATAAGAAGACCAAACATAAGGATAATAGGAATAGAAGAGGGCAAAGAATATCAACTAAGAGGAACAGTAAATATGTCCAACAAAATCTTAGAAGAAAACATCTCTAAAAAGACAAAGGCTATCAGACTGGATATATGAACAGTATCCAGCATTTTGCTTCATACTGGAAAGTCATCTCAGAGACAAACACAGACACTATCTCAGAGTAAAATGTTGGGAAAAAATCCTTCCAAGCAAACGGCCCCAAGAAACAAGCTGGAGTAGCCATTCTAATATCTAATAAAGTAGATTTTTAACCAAAAGTTATCAAAAAACATAAGGAAGGACATGTTTTACTCATTACAGGGAAAATTTGTCAGGAGGAACTCTCAATTTCTAACATATATGCTCCAAATATAAGAGCTCCCATATTCATAAAAGAAACCCTACTAAAGCTCAAAAAAACATTGCACCCCACACAATAATAGTAGGAGACCTAAACACCCCGTTCTCATCAATGGACAGATCATGGAAACAGAAACTGAACAAGCAAGCAGTGAAAATAGCAGAGGTTATGAACCTATTGGAATTAATAGACATTTACAGAACACAGCATCCTAAAACAAAAGAATACACATTCTTCTCAGCACCTCATGGAACCTTCTTCAAAATTGACCATATAATAGGTCACAAAACGAGCCTCAATCAATATAAGAAGACTGAAATACTCCCACGCATCTCATCAGATCACTATGGTCTAAGGCTGGTCTGTAATAAAAACAAAGACAACAAAAAGCCCATATACACATGGAAACTAAGCAATGCTTTATTAAATGAAAGCATGGTCAAAGAAGAAATAAAAAACAGAAATAATGAATTTTCTAGAATTTAATGAAAATGAAAATACAACATACCCAAACACTGAGAGGAATATTCATAGCTCTGAGTGTTTCCAAAAAGAAATTGGAGAGAGTATACCCTAGCAACTTGGTAGCACAGTTGAAAGCTCTAGAACAAAAAGGAAGCAAATACACCCAAGCAGAGTAGATGGCAACAAATAATCAAACTCAGAGCAGAAATTAACCAAATAGAAACAAAAAGAACCATACAAAGAAACAACAAAACCAAGAGCTGGTTCTTTGAGAAAATTAACAAGATTGATAAACTCTTGCCCAGACTAACTAGAGGCTGAAGAGAGAGTACCCAAATTAACAAAATCAGAAAGGAAAGTGGAGAAATAACAACTGAAACTAAGGAAATTCAAGAAATCATCAGATCCTACTATAAAAGCCTATACTCAACAAAGCTGGAAAATCTTTCAGTGCAGAGTTCTATCAGACATTAATTGATGAACTAATACAAATACTCTCCAAACTATTGCACAAAATGGAATCAGATGGAACACTACCTGATTCATTTTTTGAGGTCATAATAATCCTTGTTCCTAAACCACAAAAAAACCATACAAGGAAATAGAACTCAGACCAATCTCACTTGTGAACATTGATGCAAAAATAGCCAACCAAATCCATGCAAACAGAGTCCACAATTCACTATAAAAACGACCATTCCCATGATCAAGTAGGCTTGATCCCTGGGATGCAGTGTTGGTTTCATATGCGGAAATCCATCAATGTAATCCACCATATAAACAAACTCAAAGAGAAAAACCACATGTCATCACACTAGATGGTGAGAAATTATTTGACAAAATTCAACAACCCTTCATGTTAAAAGTCTTGGAAAGAACAGGAATCCAAGGCCCATACCTAAACATAATAAAAGTAATATACATCAAACCAACAGCCAACATCAAAATTAACATTGAGAAACTTAAAGCAATCCCACAAAAATCAGGGACTAGACAAGGCTGCCTACTATCCCCCTACCTATTCAATATAGTACTGGAAATCTTGGCCAGAGCAATTAGAGAGCAAAAGGAAATCAAAGGGATACAAACTGGAAAGGAAGAGGTAAAATATAACTGTGTACAGATGACATGACAGTGTACGTAAGTTACTCCAAAAATACCACCAGAGAATTTCTTCAGCTGAAAAACAAGTTCAGCAATGTGGCTGGATATTAAATTAACTCAAACAAATCAGTAGCCTTCCTCTACTCAAAAGGCAAACATGCAGAGAAAGAAATTGGAAAAAGATACCCTTTGCAATAGTCACAAACAATAAGAAATATCTTGCTGTGACTCTATCTAAGCAAGTGAAGGACATGTATGATAAGAACTTCAGATATCTAAAAAAGGAAATTGAGGAAGATGTTGGAAAATAGAAATATCTCCCACGCTCATGGATTGGACGGATCAACATTTTAAAAATGGCCATCTTACCAAAAGCAATCTACAGATTCAATGCAATCCCCATCAAAATTCTAACCCATTTCTTCATTGAATTGAAAAGAGCAAAGTGCAACACTATATTGCCTAATATCCAAGGTATGCAAAGAAATCAAGAAGTTAGACATCAGATAATCAAATAATTCTATTAAAAATGTGGTGCAGAGCTAAACAAAATGTTCTCAATTGAGGAATATTGAATGGCAGAGAAGCATCTAAAAAAGTGCTTGACATCCCTCATCATCAAGGAAATGCAAATCAAAAAACCCTGAGATTCTACCTTACACCAGTTAGAATGGCTAAGATCAAAAATTCAGATGACAGCAGATGCTGGTGAGGATGTGGAGAAAGAGGAACACTTCTCCACTGCTGGTGGGGTTGTAAACTGGTACAACCACGCTGGAAATCAGTCTGGCGGTTCCTCAGAAATTTGGACATAGTACTACCTGAACACCCAGTTATTTCATTTTCTGGGCATATACCCCAGACATGCTCCAACCTGCAACAAAGACAAATGCATCACAATGTTCATAGAAGCCTTATTTATAATATCTAGAAGCTAGAAACATCGTAGATATCCTTCAGTAGATGAATGGATACAAAAATTGTGGTATATTTACACAATGGAGTACTACTCAGCTATCAGAAACAATGACTTTATGAAATTGTTAAGAAAATGAATGCATCTGGAGAATACCATCTTGAGTGAGGTAACCTAATCGCAAAAGAACAGACATAATATGCTGTCACTGATAATTGGCTACTAACCCCAGAAAGCTCTAAACACCCTGGAAACAACTCACAGACTATATGGTGTTCAATTAAAACAAAGGCCAAAAAGAAATAATCATAGTATATGCCAGTAGATTCATATGTAAGTTTTTATATTATTTCTCCAATCAAAATTTACATTTTCTGACAAATTTGCATGAGCTTGGTTTTCTTCATTCATGTTTCATATTTTTTCAAGTCAGTAATGTATATGCTATGTTTTTGTGTGTTTGGTTTGGTTTGCTATTAATTAATTAATTTGCATGCCACTAATTAGTGAATTCAGCGCAAGCAAAAAATTTAAAATTCAATCATTTTTGTCATAATAAAATTTAACAGTTTCATTTGGTTGAGGAAGGAAGTTTGTGTTCTTTTCAGATAGCTACTTTCACATTGCAATTAAGATTTATTAATGAAATTTAAGCTTAAAATGTGAAGTTTATATGCTGAAATTATTTAATTAAAAAATTTAAAGGTTAAATACTTAAAATATTACACTTTTATTTTTCTGTAAAAATAAACTTCAGAGAAATATCTAAAAAACATAAATAAAAATGTATTGAAAAATATCTAATAGAGGGGGAGGGGAAGTGGGGGTGGGGCAGGAAAAAGGGATAACATCTCAAATGTAAATACAGAATATCTAATGAAACAAATAAAAAAATAAAAAAAAGTATTATTGACACTCCTGCTACTTAATGCAGGGAGCTGGGCCTTTGTATGTCTAAACTAACATTACTGAATGCTGAGCCAAAGGACAAAAGCCATTGCTTAACATTGCTTCAAAATGTGTGTAACCATTGGAAGAACAAAATGATCATCAACTAACCAAATCCACAACAGCTCCCAGGCACCAAAACCTCAACCAATGAGTTTGCATGGAAAGACCATGGCCCCAGGTCTATGCAGCAGTTTCTGGCATCAAAGGGAAGAAAGGTCTTTGGTACAGTGAAGGCTCATTTTCCCAGTGTAGGGGAATACCAAGGTGCTGAGGTGTGAGAAGGTGGTTGGGAGAGGGAGCACTTTTATGGAGGCAATGGGAGGGGAGGGGGAATGGTATTTGGGGAAAGGAGATAACATCAGAAATGTAAATACAGAGAATATCCAATAAAAAAGAGAAGAAAAACAAGCAAACAAACAAAAACAAAAACCCAAAATGTGTGGAGAGACCCGTGATAGAATGAATGGCACATATTATTTCCAGATTCCATAAATAAGTGTAGAATTCTCACATATGAAAATAATGAACTTTAATTTCCTTCTTAAATTGGTTTGTATTGTAACTGTGTTACTTACAGTTATGATTGTTTTGAGTAGTACATAAAGATGATTTTTTTAAAAACAATTCTTCCATTACAAATTTTATTAGGATTATTTTTTTAGAGAGAGAAACAGTTTATATTTTACTTATATCAAATCTACTTTCATGTCACCTTGAAAAGAGAATTTATGAAAAGATCTAAAAGTTAGATCAATGAGTATAAAAGCAAAATATTTCATAAGGTAGAAAAAGGATCTTGTGAATGAAATTAAAGTATACACAATGTCGACAAAATAGAAAAAATAGTTATAGATATTTTAAATGATCTTGCTGACAAGAATCATTTTTTAAACAACTTTATTTTACAAAACAAAGATAAATGTACAGATTTTAAACATTTTTTGCTTAAAATTATACATTTTTTGTCAGTACTTTTTTCAGATTTTAACATAATTTTTACATAAAACTATATGAATATATTTTATAGTCAATACTTGATTTTTTTCAAGGTTTGATAGTATGCCTTGAAAACTTAATAGTTACAATGAGCATAAAGTACATGTAAAATAAAATGTAACATGGAAATAGTTAAAGTTTTCTTGTTTTGTAAATATTTTTTTTGTTTTGTTTTGTTTTCTTTATTTCTTAGACTTTATACAGTCTGTGAGTTGTTTCTGGGGGAGTGCAAGCCTCTGGGGTTAGCATCCCACTATCAGTGACTGCATATTATGTCTGTTCTTTTGTGACTGGGTTATCTCACTCAGGATGATATTCTCTAGATGCAGCCATTTTCTTATGAATTTGGTTAAGTCATTGTTTCTTGTGGCTGAGTAGTATTCCATTGTGTATATGTACCACAATTTTTGTATCCATTCATCTTCTGAAGGACATCTGGGTTCCTTCCAGCTTCTGGCTATTATAAATAGAGCCGCTATGAACATTGTGGTGCATATATCTTTGTTGTGTATTAAAGTGGCTGACAAGAATCTTATATAGCTCTCTCCTGAGAGGCTCTGCCAGATCCTACCTAGTACAGATGCAGATTCTTAAAGCCAGCATTCAGACTGATTACAGGAGCCCTAAAGGAGAAGTTAGGGGAAGGAGCTGAAGGGGCCTTATCTGGCATCAGTGGGATGGGAAGTCCCTGGTACTGTAAAGGCTTGATACCTCAGTGCAGAGCACTAGGGAGGTAAGGCTGGAGTAGGTTGGTGGGTGAGGGAGCAACGTCATAATAGCAGGATAAGGGGGGATGAGGCAGAGGTTTTGCAGAGGGGAAACTGGCATAGGAGATAATGTTAGAAATGTAACTAAATAGAATATCAATTAAAAATAAATAAAAAATAGTTTGATAGATGATAGATAGATAGATAGATAGATAGATAGATAGATAGATAGATAGATACATGAAATGTCTTAGCCAGCTGAGACTACCATAACCAAATATCAGAAACTATGGAAACTAATGAACACTTAGCAATAGAAACTTACTTCTGATAGTATAAATCCTAGACTGGTTAAGAAGTAGAGCAAGCAGGTATCTATTGAAGACCTTTTCTTCTAAACGGTTCTTTCTTCTTTGTCCTTCCATGTTAGAAGAGTCTCTCCTCTCCCTCCTCCTCTTCTTCTTTGTACTTGCTTTTGCTTTTCTTATTTTTCTTCTTTTTTTCCCTATTTCCCTTCTTATTCTTATTCCTTCATTATTTTATTTATTTATTTATTTATTTATTTATTTATTTATTTATTTATTTATTTATTTGTTGGAGTTTTAACAGAGGGTTTCTCTGTATAACCCTGTTGGACCAGACTGGCCTCACATTTATAGAGATCCACTTGCCTCTGCCTCCTTAGTGCAAGAATTAAAGGCATGCTCCAGCATTACCTGGCAAGTTACTGTCATCAGGTCCCAAACATATCACTTCCAATATCATCAACTTGTGAAAAACCATAAACTTTGGTTTTATTATTTTTAGTGAAAAACCCCAAGGCTGGAGTTACCCTGGATCACACAGTCAAGGGGAAAGTCATAGGAGGGCTTAGATACACTTTCTGGTTTGTGGATGTGTCTATGGTTTTTGGTGTGTGTGTGTGTGTGTGTGTGTTTGTGTGTGTACATTCATGTGTATGTGTGTGTTGTGTTCATGTATGTGCCAAAGGTATGGGGTATTGCACTCATTTCTGTGTATGTGTGGAAGTCAGAGGCACATGGAGGTACCTTCTTTTGCTCTTTACCGTAAGTTACGAGGTGTTTCTCTGGAACTGGCTTTGGGTATTTTGGCTATACAGGCTGCCAGCAAGCCCTATGGGACCACCTATCTCATGGCTCTCCCAGTGCTGGAGTAATAGACACACTCCGGTGCTCAGACTTTCATGTGGGTGCTCAGGTCTGAACTTAGGCATTCATGCTTGTGCATCACACTGTACCTCCAGCACAGCAATATTTTGTTAAAGAGATTTTCTTTTTTAAGAACCTGAGACCTTTAAAACTGATAAATCCATTCAAAATGCACCTAAAATATCTCACACAGAAAGTGGTTGCTAGTGAGATCATGTTACTTGTGAACAATTTAGAACACAAGGTAGATGAACAACAAGAGAATGGCACATTAGGCAAATGATGTCTTGAGAAAATAGTCATGTTCTGGTGAAAGAATCTGAGAAAGAAGACTGTTCTGTTCATATGGTTTATTCCTTATAATTTATAATATCAGTTCCATCCATTTGACCTGATGCAAACTTATGTTTCTGATCCTAAGTACTAACCTTACCCATTGTTGCCTACCTTACAATCATTATATTGTATTTGACAAAATCAGGGACTTGAGCAACCAGAAAGGATTCTTCTGATGTTGGGCATCTGCTCAGCATAGCTTGGTGATTCGAAGGGCTGTTTCCTGTGATCTTGTCACCCTGGACCTCATGTTACCCCACTCCCTGTTTGTACACCCTCATGTGGACTTTCACTTCTTGCCACCTTATTTTCTCCACACGCAGCTATCACAGATGAGCTCTTACCTGCGTTATCCACAAGTGTAATTCCATTGTCACCAGCCAGATGTAACCATCAATTCCCTTGGGAACCTATTTCCAACCTTGCTTTTTAATATATACTTTTTTTTTTTCAGGAATAGATGAACCCTCAGAGTTCTTTCCTTTCTTATAGTACACTTTTATCACAATTTAGTAATTATTTCTATTTCAATTTTCAAATCACTGTGCTTTTTTTCTCCTGTTTGGGTCCAGATTGATGTATATGGTTTATAAGTAGTGGTTCCACAATACTGGTTTGGATGAATTAGTCTTGCCTCTGATCATAAGAGCTGGCTTCAAACAGGTAGGGTGCACCAACAGATTTCTTCCACATGTGATTCTGTTGTTTATGAACTTATCTTTCTCCACATAACTTCATGAAAGTAACTGAAAGGTCCACAACTGCCTGCATATGCCAAGATACAGAACACTTAAATCAGTTTTGATGAGCACTGCGTTTGACATATTTGTCAATAGTCCCAGGAATAGTTTTGCATAGTATAATGTTTAGCAGCCACAGAGAAGGGCAAACCAATATAATTAAGGTTAAGGGCATGTGGAATAACTGACTCAGAAAAGCTTAATGTGCCCCTCCTTCTATTTTAGCTTTGTCCAAGTTCAGGAATCAATGAGCTAGGGCAAAGATAGGCAAAGAAGTAAGTTTCCACATAACATTTCTCTGCTTTGCTGAAGAGATTGTTAGTCATGCAGGTTAATCTATTCACATAAAGACATGCTATTTTTCTAGTGTCCTAGATATAATCTGGAAATGTAATCCAATTTATTCCCAAAATAACATCAGTGTTTATTCAGTTATTGACTCTGTTGTGAAATGTTCAATAAATTCTGCAGAATCAGTCATCGAAACTAGATTATTTTAGTATTAAAATATATAAAACATGAAAAGAAGCATGAAAGTAGTATACCTTTAATTTATTCTGTATTTAAATGTACTTAGATTTTTAAGCACACAAGTAAAGTGTAAAAAATATACTGTATCATTTTCTTTTGGTAGGCATTTATATAAAAATACAGAACTGAGTTTTAAAACAGAACATAATAGAATACTTTGGGGAATTTTTAAAATAATAAAAATTTAAATGACACAGGGTGTGTTAACAACAGAAAATTAAATGTAGTATGAAAATCAATAATTATGCCATAATACAAGAAAAGCAAAGCACAGTGATTTTAGGTATGGTTGACTCTTTACAGATAAATGTTTTGCAGACTATAGAGATAAATAGGCGCTAGGCTTAGAACAGCTGATTAAACAACATAGTGTGCAATCAATATAATATTTGCAGATCATCAAAAGGTAGTTACTAAATATTAGCCTCTTTGGAGAAACTTATGGATAAATCATGCACATTAGAGAGTGACTTTGAAAGGAGACAGACATAAAAGTCCAGCTGAATAATTTTTTCCTTTTATAGTTGAAAATTCCAACATTCATTTGCGAATGAAAAATCAAATGGAAGTAAAGTTTTTAAAATATTTGAAATATATTTTAAATATAACATTCAAGTTGAAGCCTATGCTTGTAATATGCGAAATGAAAAGAATGAAAGTCATGAGCATTGTGGGTGGGGGGAAATGGAGAACTAATTTGGAAAACCACAGAAATGCTTTCCTCTGAATTAAGTAGATAGTTTTTAGCTATGTTCTTTATATGGGATAATATAACTAAAGCTATGCTAATCCTAAAAAATGCTCTTAAAGCAGTATTTTATGGATATTTACTTTATGTTCAACACATTATTTATAAATACAATGATATAATTAAAGTAAAAGGTGAAGGTGCTTAAAATATTAGAAATTCAGTGAAATTGAAAAAAAAAAAGAATGGAAGGTATAAAAATTCCTCATAGATTTTTGATATAAAATGAATGTTAAAGAAAGATACCAAGAAAAAAATCCATGCATCTAACACCGGGTCTAGATAAAAAGAATAACTCGGAAACAGCACAAAAATATACACATTAAAGTAAAGTTCTTGGCTATGGATATAGCAGTTAATACAATGTTTGCTAGAATACAGGAAGCCCTGCCTTAAATCTCTAAGAAGAAATATTAGCAGTGTTGTATATCAATAATACCAGTATCAAGGGAGTAATGGCTTTAGGATCAGGAGTTTTAGGTTTTCAACACCTAGATTGAGAATGTTGACAAGGAATTTTAATTGTGAAACATGGCTGTTCTGACTAGGGATCACATCCATAACATGATCCAGCTGGCATGCAGATACATCCTGGATTATAATATAATATGGGTAGTGTACAGCCATGTCCTTAGTATACACCTTTAATTCCTAACACACTGTTAAGTTTAGTTTGTAGAAGGAAATGTCAATGTTCATAGTGACATCTAATTGAGTGGCAGACAAAATGACAAATCAGAAAAATGTGTGATATGAGACAGAGATAGGATATGGTCAACTCTGGAGAATAGGCAGGGAAGGGAGGCTATTTAACATCAGTGAGAGAGAAAAATAAGGTGGTTTATGTGTATAGAAGTTTTTCTGAAACAGTTTTTTTTAAAGAATTATTTTAATGGATATTCTCTGTATTTACATTTCAAATGTTATCCCATTCCCTCCTCTCATGCCCCTCCCCCTCCACTTGTTTCCAGGAAGGTGAACCCTCTCCCAATCACCTCTCCACCTCAGTGTCTTGGCATTTCCCTACACTGGGAAAACACACCTTCACTGGACCAAAGATCTCTTCTCCCACTGATGTCAGACAATGCTATCCTCTGCTACATATGCAACTGGAGCTATGGGTGTCTCCATGTGTGCTTAATGGTTGGTGTTTTAGTTCATGGGAGTTGTGGAGGGATTGGTTGGTTGATGAGGTTGTTCTTCCTATGAGGTTGCAAACCCTTTCAGCTTATTCAGTCCCTTTTCTAGATCTTTCATTGAGGTTCTGGTGTTCAGTTCTATATGTATGCATCCTTAGCTATATCTGTATGACTCTGACAGAGCCTCTGAGGAGGCATCCCTATCAGTTTTCTGCCAGTAAGCATTTCTTGGTATTAGCAATAGTGCTTGTGCTTTGTGGCTGCATATGAGATGGATGCCCAGGTGAGGCAGTGTCTGGAAGATCTTTTCTTCAATCCCTGATGTTCTATTTGTCACTTTATTTCTTCTCATGAGTGTTTTGTTCTCTCTTTTAAGAAGGACTGAGACATCTACCTTCTTCTACCTTTCTGTTTTTAGCTTCATAAGGTCTGTGAATTGTTTCTTGGGCATTCAGAGGTTTTAGGGGCCAGTATCTGCTTATTAGTGAGTGCATGCCATGAGTGTTCTTTTGTGACTGGGTTACCTCACTCAGGATGATAGTTTCTAGTCCCATCCATTTGCCTAGGAATTTCATAAAGTCATTGTTTCTAATAGCTGAACAATACTCTATTGTGTAAATGTACCACAATTTCTGTATTCATTCCTCTGTTGGAGAATATCTGGGTTCTTTCTAGCTTCTGGCTATTATAAATAATGCTGATATGACCATGGTGAAGCATGTATTCTTGTTCTATGTTAGAGCAACTTTTGGGTATTTGCCCGGGAGTGGAATAGTTCCTGTGTTTTCAGGAACAACCAGTCTTATTTCCAGAGTGGTTGTACCAGCTCAGAACGCCACTAACAATATGGAAGTGTAACTCTATCTCCACACCCTAGTCTCCATCTGCTGTCACTTGAGTTTTTGATCTTAGCCATTCTGACTGGTGTGAGGTGGAATCCCAGAGTTGTTTAGATCTGCATTTCCTGATGACTAAGGATGTTGAGTATTTCTTTAGGTGTCTCTCAGCTATTTTCTATTCCTCTGCTGAGAATTCCCTGTTTAGCTCTGCATCCCAATTTTTAATGGCATTACTTGATTCTCTGGAGTCTAACTTTTTGAATTCTCTCAATGTATTGGATGTTAGCCCTCCATCAGATCTAGGATTGGTAAAGATCCTTTTTTAATCTGTTGGCTGCCATTTTTTTTCTTTTTTCTTTTTCTTGACAGTGTACTGGGATCATTTTTACAGAGAGAGTTTACAAAGAGAATAAGCTAGACACAGATGAAGATAGAATGAACTAGTAAATCAGAAGAAGTAAGAATATAAAAACACATTTGTAGTGTTAGTATGAGGCCAAGCAGATCAATTCAATCAAAAGCCCAGAGAAGCCATATTGGATCAGTATCTTGGAAGATTAGGTAACATGTAGGTAAGAAACTTCCAGGCCAAGGCCTAGGGATAGTTCGAGCAGAGAAAGAAATGCTCTGGGTTCAGTCAGAACTCATCTATAGCTCTCACCTCTTTATTTTTCTGAGGAAATAAAAGCAACATTTATAGAATGTGATGGCTATCTTGAACTATACAAGACCCCTTTCAAGGAACAAGAATAAAACTGAATCCCAGTGGAATATTATCTTGCTTTTATCAATATTCCTAAGTACATTTCTTTAACAGATAGTAGTTCAATCATTCCTTAGAAATATTGGGCTAAAATTTGATGCATTGAATAAATGTGTTTAAATATCATGTGTTCCACTTTTTATTTTAAAATCTTATGAGCCAAGAAACCACATACAAACCAAAGATTTTGGAAAGAAGCTACAGCCAGAAAGGCTAAAATGGCAGAAAGAAGGGAAAGTGTTGGGAACGAAGCACACCACAGGCTATGCACTAATTAAATTTGCTTTTTAGTTAAGCTGAAAAACATTTAAAAACTCAGGAACTCTGGTGTCCATATCCTAGTATTCAGTGTGGACTGAAAGCACTTCTACTGACCTCCACCTCTCACCACCAAAAGTGACCTGAATAGTTCTCTTAGCATTTTGTACCTCAGTTATTGTTTCTAAAAGGAAGGAGCATGGCTGAGAAATATCTGAGGAAGTGCTCGACATCCTTAGCCATCAGGGAAATGCAAATCAAAACAACCCTGAGATTCCACCTCACATCAGTCAGATTGACCAAGATCCAAAACTCAGATGACAACAGATGCTGGCGAGGTTTCCGAGAAAGAGGAAAACTTCTCCACTGTTGGTGGGGTTGCAAACTAATAAAACCACTCTGGAAATCAGTATGGCGATACCTCAGAAAATTGGACATAATACTACCTGAAGACCCAGCTATTCCACTTCTGGGAATATACCCCAGAGACACCTTAGTACACAACAAAGATATATGCACCACAATGTTCATAGCAGCTCTATTTATAATAGCCAGAAGCTGGAAAGAACCCAGATGTCCTTCAGTAGATGAATGGATACAAAAATTGTGGTACATCTACACAATGGAATACTACTCAGCCACCAGAAACAATGACTTGACCAAATTCTTAAGAAAATGGCTGCATCTAGAGAATATCATTCTGAGTGAGATAACCCAGTCACAAAAGAACAGACATAATATGCAGTCACTGATAGTGGGATGCTAACCCCCCGAGGCTCGCACTGCCCCAGAAACAACTCACAGACTGTATGAAGTCCAAGAAATAAAGAAAACAAAACAAAAAAAAAAAAATCTCTATACAACAAGAAAACTTTGACTATTTCCATGTTACATTTTGTTTTACATGTACTTTTTGCTCATTGTAACTATTAAGGTTTCAATGCATACTATCAAACCTTTAAAAAAAATCAAGTACTGACTAAAAAATATATTTATACAGTTTTATGTAAAAATTATTTTAAAATCTAAAAAAAAGTACTGACAAAAATGTATTGTATAATTTTATGCAAAAAATGCTTAAAATCTGTACATTTATCTTTGTGTTGTAAAATAAAGTTGTTAAAAAAAAAGAAAAAAATTCATTTTTTCATACAACTTTTTTTTAAAAAAAAACAGAGATACATAAAAAAAAAAGGAAGGAGTAACTAGTGAGAATCAAGTCAGAACATAGAAAGTATTTAAAACAATGCTTGGCTCATCATAACCAGAATTAGATAGGAATTTTGTCTACTTAAAAAACTTTCAATAATACTAATTTGTATATTCCGTATGGTGGTCATCATTGATGGTTATAATTATTATTTTAGTTTGCTGGGCTACTCTCACCTACCAGATTAGTTATACTTTAGAGTTTGCTCCAATTTTATTAAGTGCTCAAGAACTTATAATTCTTCTCCAAGGCTTAAGCTTTCAGATAGTTGAATCTGAATTATCTCTGTCATCTTATGTGTTTGAGCTTCATTGTTTTTCTCAGCTTGAATTCCATGGACTTGTATTGAGATGCTCACCTTTTCTGGTCTGTGCATCTATACATCTATACAAACAAGCAAAGTATACAAACTGCTTTTAGCCCCTTTTTATAATCTTTGGTTTGTATGTGGCTTCTAGGTGCCAGAGTTCTTAAAACAAAAGATACCTTTGTACTCAACATTTCTATTCTGTCAATTTTTAATCAGAAATAAATTTATTAAGGTGCTCCCTCTCCCACCCACTCTTTCCTAACTCAGCGCCAAGAAGGGGGGGAGGGGAGATGGGGGAGTGAAGGGGATAACATTTGAAATATAAATACAGAGAATATCCAATAATAAAAGAAAAAAATAAGTCATCAGATATTTTTCTTGATGCTAACTGTACATGAAAGGAAGACAGTGAGATAAGGGAAGATGCAGTCTGCCTGGAAAGTTTTTCTTGAGCTATTTTATGAGCAGCTCTATCTCCCCATTCATATCTCTAGTACAACCTATTGATGCTAATTTTGATCATCCCATTTAAAAGCACCACATCTCTACCCACATTATTTGTCAACTGTTGACATTTGTCAACAATGTACTCATACTGGGGAGTACCTATTTCATGGCTAAGTTTCCATGGAAAGATAGCTGAATCATCACCTTCTTCTCTTTAGCCCTATTGACTACACTGAATATTGGTTGTGACAGCAATATTTCTCACTTCAAATATGGGCTCCAATGAACCAGAGTGAATTCTGTGTCCTTGCTAAAGTAACCCCTATGGGACAAGTCTTCACTGAAGAGCATGGGACACATATGAATTCTAGATTTCGAGAAAACATTTTTCTTCTTCAGAAATAAATGAATGTTTAAAGGAATTGGTGTTTGTACAGAAGAACGAGTGGGAGGAAGCAGGGAAAAACTGAAAATTACTGACAGAATTTAAAACTTACTGAACTGTCTTAGTGTCAGGTTGGAGAAGACAGAGGCTAGAGGCAGTGAACTGGAAACAGATCAGAGAATGTTGTCACCTTTGAACACCAAGAATTAAAGGAGACTAGTAAGGGAAATAAGCAGAACTTCAGAGACATGTTTGCATGAACCAAAATGGTAACTTTCATGTCTCTAGAATCCAGAAGAGAAGAAAGACAGTGACAACGTGTGAGCTCCCAAAGATCTCATAAATAGGAATTTTCTAATTCAGGGAAAAAATCCAAACCTTCAGATCCAAGATGTCAAGTGAATCCTGACTAGCATACTCTGAGCCCAGTACAAGTAAAGACAACACATAGTTAACTCTTAGGAACAGCCAGGACAACATATTAGTTGTAGAGGCAGAGTAATTCCAGAACTTTCCTCCCCCCCCCCTTTTTTTGTTTTTTTTTTTAAACTTTATTTTAAAAAACAAAGATAAATGTACAGATTTTTAAGCATTTTTGCATGAAAGTATACAAATACATTTTATAAGGTTGTAATTAAGTATTTGTGGGTACATATACATACACATAAGTATATATGTAACAATAATATAGGAAAAGAGGTTATTAATTTGAGGAGATAGGATAGAAACTGGGAGGGGCTGTAGGAAGGAAAGGGGGATGTGATACAGTTCTATTTTAATTAAATTATATTCTTTTTTTCTTTTTTTTTTTCTTGATTTTTACACAGTCTGTGGGTTGTTTCTGGGGTGTTCAGAGCTTTCTGGGGTTAGTATTCCATTATCAGTGACTGCATATTATGTCTGTTCTTTTGTGACTGTGTTATCTCACTCAGGATGATATTCTCTAGATGCAGCCATTTTCTTAAGAATTTGGTCACGTCATTGTTTCTGGTGACTCAGTAGTATTCCATTGTGTAAATGTACCACAATTTTTGTATCCATTCATCTACTGAAGGACATCTGGGTTGCTTCCAGCTTCTGGCTATTATAAATAGGGCTGCAATGAACATTGTGGTGCATGTATCTTTGTTGTATGTTGGAGCATCTCTGGGATAAATGCCCAGAAGTGGAATAACTGGGTCTTCATGTAGTACGATGTCCATTTTTCTGAGGAACCGCCAGACTGATTTCCAGAGTGGTTGTACCAATTTACAACCCCACCAGCAGTAGAGAAGTGTTCCTCTTTCTCCACATCCTCCCCAGCATCTATTGTCATCTGAGTTTTGGATCTTGGCCAATCTGACTGGTATGAGGTGGAATTTCAGGGTTGTTTTGATTGGCATTTCCCTGATGGTTAAGGATGGTGAGCACTTCCTTAGATGTTTCTCAGCCATTCGATATTCCTCAATTGAGAAATTTTTGTTTAGCTCTGTACCCCATTTTTTAATAGGGTTGTTAGACTCTATGGTATTTTGCTTTTTGAGTTCGTTGTATACCTTGGATATTAGGCCTCTATCTGATGTGGGGTTGGTAAATATCTTTTCCCACTCTGTTCGCTGCCATTTTGTTTTCATGATAGTGTCTTTAGCCTTAAAAAAGGATAGCCTATTCAACAAATGGTGTTGGTCCAACTGGCACTCAGCATGCAGAAGAATGAAAATAGACCCTTTCTTATCTCCTTGTACAAAGTTCAAGTGCAAGTGGATCAAAGATCTCCACATTAAACCAGATACACTGAAACTATTAGATGAGAAAGTAGGGAAAACCTTAGAACTCATAGGCACAGGAGAAAATTTCCTAAACAGAACACCAATAGTTCGAGCTCTAAGGTCAAAGATTGACAAATGGGACTTAATGAGATTGCAGAACTTTCCTTTTATTTATTACCAAGAGAGGCAAAGTTAATGGTTTCATGGTACCTTTTATTGAGGAGGAGAGAGAGAGAGACAGACAGACAGACAGAGAAAGAGAGAGAGAGAGAGAGAGAGAGAGAGAGAGAGAGAGAGAGAGAGAGAGAGAGAGAGAGAGAGAGGGCTGTCATCTGTTAACTGCATATTCAGAAAAGTTAACTTCCAGAAATTAAGGGAAACAAGACATTTTCAGATAAAAGAAAAACTTAAAACAATACTGACTCTCGAAATTTCTTTACCAAGAGTTCTTCATATTTATATTCTGTTAAGAGTTTGCTCTATGCTACATTAGCCTTTGACTGATGGATTTCACTGTTAGCATAGGTATAAAGGCTATGTCCTCAAATGGTGGAAGCCACAATGGATCTCCCTTTCTTCAGACTGTTGAAGGTGTCACTACCTGACAATGATCTTAGGGCATTGCTTTCAACATGAGATCATGAGATGCCACCTTCAGACCAGAGGACAATTCTACAGTACAGCCACTAGGCTGTAACATATGCTATTCTGTTGGAAGCATGTAGTTTTATTCTAATAGCATTAAAAATATGGGAATATCCTAATGGAAACTTAATGAAGTCCAAGTCCATGGTATTAAATGGTGACCTTGTCACTTTGGATAGATGGTTATGACCTTTTAAGAAATCATCTAATAAAACAGACTAAATAGAAATTACTTAATATTTATTTTATCAATATCTGAAGTATGCCTATAACACTGATAATTTTTTTTAAAAAGTATTTTAAGTACTTATAAAATAGCCACCAAATGATTCCTCACAAGATGAAATAAAATGTCATACATATATAAATTTATGTATATGTTCATGTGTATGTAGTAATGCATTTATCAGAGTACCTCCATATCATCTCTGGAAACAGGTCATTGTTTTAATGAGTAAGAATCTATTCCTATGATCACAGTAGAACTTCCTAAGGTTTTTCTTGCTACAATGGCTAAATGAACAATTGCCAAAGGATTCCTTGTAATTGGCCTGAATCAGAAGAGAGAGAAGTTCCAGAAACAGTTGGTCAAAAGTTAGTATGAAAATTAATTATAAAGTCATAGTAAAATATAGAAGAAATTAATTACACTCTGTGTCCCTGCATATATAACTAGAGACAAATGCCCCATTCTTTGAATCTGTACTATCTCTTGGACTCTCCAGTTATTTCAAAAAAAAAAAAAAAAAAAAAAGAGCTAAATGTACCATAAGGGGACCTTTTCCAGGCATACTTCTCTTTGAAAGTTTCTGTGGGAATTCTGAGAGAAAAATCAAATCTTGGTGATGCTCTGCAAGGCACGCTCTGGCCAATATCTAAGGTGATAGGATTTAAAAAGCTGATTTCCTTGTTGGATCTCAAAGTAGGGATGACTAGTCTGTGACATAAATGTAAGAGAAATCAGATTATACAATGATGCGCCAAATGGTAGTATACAGTGGTGACATCCCCCAAAGCCCAAACTGTTCATGAAAATGACCTGGTGTGCCAATACACAAGACAGTTCTAGCTCTTTCAAGAGCTTTTTACCTTTTGCTAGGGAAAAGGTCCCTAAATTGATATCGACAAGACTTGGTACATATTCTTGGTTTTGATTTGTATACTTATTAGCTGTAGCCAATGCCACTGCTCTCCAGGGTCTTGGATAAAATATATTGAATCAGTTTGGTCCTCATAATTGAATTTCATTAGAACAAAGCACTTACTTCTCATCTAGCCATGCCTGAAGAAACAGAAAGATCACTCTCAGTAGTATTTTCATATTCCTCGTTATCTTAAATAGTAGTGGGTTAATAAAAACTGACACACGAAGTGGAAACACTTGTTTTAAAAGATGCAAGTGGATAGCATATTCTGGCATCCATGGGGAAAGAGGCCTCTGGTCCAGTGAAGGCACATTTCTCCAAGTATCGGGGAATGCCAAGGCAATGAGCTGGAGAGGGTGATTGGGAGAGAGAGCACCTTCATGGAAGCATGTGGAGGGGGAGGGGAGGATGGGAGTTGGGGGGAAAGGGAATAACAACAACAAAAAAAAGGATGCAAGTGACAAAGGATTGCAAGTATGCATTTTAGATTTATTTTATAATCTACAATCAAAAGGACCGATCAGCAGGTCTCATTTGATTCATTGTTATGGGTTTCTGTTGAAATTACAGGGTAGGAGAAATGGTGTGTTCTAGAGGCACTTATATTTATCATCTCTCATATGTGGATTCTTTTTCAGTGTCAGACCCAGTGATCCCTAGACTACAACTACTTTCCTAAAGGTGGATGAGGTAAAAATATACAACGAAACAAACAAGCAAACAATGTCCATTAATAAGTAACTTAACTGAAAATTTTCTGAAGGGTTTGTTGAGGTGGATAACTTCTGCAGGACTCCCAAGTGGTGTCTCATAACAGCAAATATTGTGGTGCCTAATAGATATGGTCCCATTTCTCCATGCTCAGTGCCCTGAAGCGCACTCCACATCAAGTCCTATACCTTGATGTCATCAAGTCGTACAACTTGATGCCATTGGGACTGTAGTTAAGAATAGAATCTCCAGTGTTTGTCATTTTGCTACTCTTAAACATGGACTGGGCCAGCAACTCATCTCCATGTGAAAGATTTGTATTAAAAAAATAAAAGAAAGACTAGATAGCTATTGAAAGTGAGCAGAGAATTAAAGGGAATTTTGAAAAAAAAAATGCTAACGTAATTTTCTTTCTCCCTGAGAGTAGTTTAAGGCAAGAAAATAGAAGGTTCTTTAGTTTGTTCTTAGATGTTCTATGGGTAGCGCATGGTTCTGAGAATTCATGTTTAAATTTTTGAAGTGCTAAAGTGGTCATGGTAGCGGTCATCGGCACATACATGCGTTTGTGAGTGTTCCATGTCTTCCAGTGGATACAGTGAGAGGAGCCATGATGACCTCTGTATAAAATAATGTTCATTCTGACTATGAAGGTTCCTGCTTTACCAGAAGGTGTCTGTTAACATGGACTCACAGAAGATAGGAGCTTAGAGGAGATAGTCATTGAACTTCAGGGACTACAGATGCATAGTATTCTGAACAAACATTTCATGGCTATTATGATAAAGGTTAAGGAAATAAGTGATACTATAATAAGAGAATATGTGCTGATTGTCCCATTTGTTATTATACATAAATATACTTTTCTGTTTAATTTTAATTTTTATTTTTGTGGATTGAGAGCAGATATTGCGAAGGTAATTAAATATGACAAAGGCAGTATCAGTATAACTCAACAACAATGAACATAATCTGTTTATAAGTAGACAAAAGACCTAAAAAGACATTTCTTTAAAAACTATATACAAAAGGAAAAAGGATAAACAAACATATCAAAGTATGTTCAAAATCTCTAATGATTACAAAAATACAAATTAGTTTACAGTGAGTTATCACTGCATATCCACTAACACAGTCACTAATAAAATAGACTGTTTTTAATTGTTAGTAATACAAAAGTGGTGCCTGTTAGCACAGATATGGAGAAGACAAAACTCTTATGTGATGCTGGTGGGAACATACAGTGGGACAGTCTTTACTGAAAACAGTATCAAGGTTCTAAATTCCTAAAGGTAAAATTCCGATAAGATATATCACTCTTCCTGTTGATAGATACATGTATATATGTATATGTATTACATACACAGATATATATGTATATACATATATATATATATTTATCTATGTGTGTGCACTATATTTTAAACCAATGTATTAATAGAACTTCTGCACAGCCATGCTTAGTGTAGCATTACTTATAATATCTAATAAATGAAAGCAGCACACAAGCAAATATTTGGATAACACAATGTAATATACATTTAAAGTGAAAGATTGTTTATCCTAGAAAAGAAGAGTATCTATAACCTAGAAGTCATTGTGCTGAATGAAAGAACCCATTCTCAAATCATCAAGTAACTTATCACTCCACCCATGGAGATATCTATAGTAATCAAGCCACAGTAACAGGAAATAAAGTGATGGTTTAGAGGGTCTATAATGAGGAATAAAATTTTAATGTATAGAGCAAGATAAACGCATCTTAGGGATATATTAATGTAGTTAACACTGCACTGTGAAACTGTAACTTTGCTTCCTTGGTTTTGAATACACAAATCTAACACTGTTCCCTGTGTGCTGTTTACTACTCAGCCTAATACACACTGTCTTAAACATCTCAGATCAAAATTACCCCACAATACGGAGTTACAATTGTATTTATTGTACATACAGAGTTTTGTGTTCTTATGAAAGCAGATTTATAGAAACCAGACTTCATATTTTTCTGCCATCTTTCCACTTTATACAAGTATCAACTTTGTCTGTCTTTATATTATAGATTAGAATTTCAGAATTGTAGAATTACTGTTTGATTTGTTGACTTGACTTTTATTAAAATTTTAACGTGAATTTGAGCCTCAGAAAATTTATTTCTCACAATTCTGATATAGATGCAAACATATACTTGCCAGTTAATTGTAGTAAAAATATCTTTAGAGTTTATTGTTAGTAAACGCTTGAGATATCTTCCTACTTTATATGCTTATATTCCCAAGGATGTGCAAAAGTTTCTTAAGCTAAAATGTGTCATTAGTGAAAATGTTTAAGAAACCACTGTCCTTTGGCCTAACGCACAGGTGGCTAAAATTAGAGAAACAGTACTTACCCAGTTAATATAAAAATAAATGTCTGATCTGATATTTTTTGATAGTTCAGGTTCTATAGTTCAATTTGTACCTACTTCTAACCAGGTAGTAGAAAGGAACAAAATGTGATCTGCATTTATATTTTAATTGTCAGATTGGTAATGCAATACAGGAAACCGAGTACACAGTAATCAATAGAACACCAAATTCCCACATCTGTAATGTCACCAGAATCAATTCACGCTTGAGTCAAATCTTCATTCTTTGTCTCTTAATGATAGAGTCTTAATCACTTTCTCTTCTATAACAAGTTATTATAGAAGTGACTTCACTGAACAAGATTGGTACAGGTGGATGTGGTGGTATATACCTCTGATACATAGGAAGTAGAAAAAACAGAATCAGGAGTGCAAGGCCAGCCTCAATTTTGTAGCCAGTTTTAAGTCAGTTCAGGTAACATGGTTTCCTGTGTCAAAAATAAAACTCAAGCAAAGCATTGCTTCTCATATTTGTGGACAGCAAAAGTCTAAAATACACCATCATAGGCTCAGCAAGGCTGCCGTATGCTTCATTGCACTGTTTCTGCCATGTCCTATGTTACAGCCAGATGAGTTCATCTTTCACCCTATGCCATAGAAATCACCTGCTAGCATCTGGCCTTTCAACTTATGGAGTGCATTTTATTTAGGACTGTTATAGTCATCCCTTAAGTCTGAATCCTAAATACTATTGCACTGAGAATAGAGATGAAACACACAAATTTGATAGAATGAAAAACTCTCCCCATTGAAGCCAATGTGGTTCTTTTCTTTGTTTATTTCAGTTAAACTTTTTTTTTTGCTTATTTCTTTTTATGTACATGAGTGTTTTCATTGAAGGTAGGTCTATGTACCATGCAAGTGTGAAGTACCCTCAGTGACAGGAAGAGAGGATTGGGTTATCTGGTACTGATGTTAAAGAGAGATGCTAGATTTTAAGTGGGCACTGAGAATTGAACCTGGGTCCTCTGGAAGAGAAGCCAGTGCTTTTTGCTGCGGGTCATCATTAATTTAGTTCTACCCGAATGTTTATCAGGTGATGAAGACTCAGAAGTATTTCTCATTTTTTTCCTCACATTCCACAGGAATTTCTGCTAAGGAACACCAGTCTTCCATTTCAGAACACTGATAGATTTGCCAAAAATTGAACAGACTTTAAAAAATATGTGAGAAAAGTCATGTATTTGTTTATGTTCAAGATTAAAGTGTCTATTGGATAGTTACAAAAAATCTAAGATTTCATTCATTCATGCTACATTTATGATTGAAAAGATGAAACACCAGGACTAGTATATTATGGTCTCACTGAGGACTTGCCCATCTGTCTTTAAGATTTAAAAATTTTGACAAATGAGAACAGATAATACCATATGGCACTAAGAATATTGACTATGCAAAATCATGTTTGTTAACAATGTAATTTTCTGAATAGTTTGACGAAAAATTAGGTTATAAGTTAAAGACATCAGAGACTAGACAAGGCAGACCACTCTCTCCCTACCTATGCAGTACAGTCCTGGAAGTCCTGGCCAGAGCAATTAGAAAACAAAAGGAAGTCAAAGTAATACAAATTGGAAAGGAAGAAGTCAAAATATCATTATTTGCAGACGACATGATAGTATACTTAAATGACCCCAAAAATTTCATCAGAGAACTTTTTACAGCTGATAAAAAAAACTTCAGCAGAGTGGCTGGATATAAAATTAACTGAAAAAAAAATCAGTAGCCTTCCTCTACTCAAAGAATAAACATGCTGAGAAAGAAATTACGGGAAAGATACCCTTCACAATAGTCATAAACAATATGAAATACCTTGGTATGAGCCTAACTAAGCAAGTGAAAGATCTGTATAACAAGAACTTCAAATCTCTGAAGAAGAAAATTAAAGAAGATCTCAGAAGATGGAAAGACCTCCCATTCTCATGGACTGGAAGAATCAACATTGTAAAAATGGTCATCTTACCAAAAGCAATCTACAGATTCAATGGAATCCCCATCAAAATTCCAACTCAATTCTTCATAGAGTTGGAAAGAGCAATTTGCAAATTCATTTGAAATAACAAAAAACTCAGGATAGCAAAAACTATTTTCAACAATAAAGAAATTTCCTAGGAAATCACCATTGCTAACCTCAAGCTGTATTACAGATTAATTGTGATAAAAACTACATGGATTGTACAGAGATAGGGAGGTAGATCAATGGAACAGAAGTGAAGATTGAGAAATAAACCTTCACAGTATAGTCACTTGATCTTTGACAAAGGAGCTAAAAACATTCATTGGAAAGACAGCCTCTTCAATAAACAGTGTTGGTTCAACTGGCAATCAGCATGCAGAAAAATGAAAATAGATCCTTTCTTATCTTTTTGTAAAAAGCTCAAGTGCAAGTGGATCAAAGATCTCTGCATAAAACCAGGTACACTGAAACTATTAGAAGAGAATGTGGGGAAAACTTAGAACACATAGGTACAGGGGAAAATTTCCTGAACAGAATATCAATGGCCTATGCTCTAAGATCAAGAATTAATAAATGGGACCACATGGGATTGCAAAGTTTCTGTAAGATTAAGGACACTGTCAAGAAAACAAAATGGCAGTCAACAGATTGGGAAAAGATCTTTACCAATTCTACATCTATGAGCTCCAGGTCTGCTGGGTTTAGGGAGGGAAACTCTGTAAGGGGCCGCAGCCAATGCCCTGCAAAGATGGTGCCGGTTTCTGGGGCCATGAGTCAGCTAAAACCGACAAACAACCTAAAAGCGCATGCGTGAAGAGCAAGGCGAGCCAAAGTCACAGCCCATCTCGGGGCGTAATCATCAGACCACCAGCGAGCAGCCAATTCGGTAGAGACATGCTTCCCCTGCCTCCCTCAAGGGTATAAAACTGGGTGCTTTTCCACCCTTCAGGGTCTTCCTCCATTAAAGTTTTGCTGCAGAAGGACCTTGTGCACTGAGTCTGTTCTTGCTGGCGAGTCGGTGGCGTGGGACAAAACTCTATATTAAACCAAACAAAACTCAACTGAAGAGTGGTATGTAAAGATGTTCCACATCAAGATTTGCTTCACACACACACACACACACACACACACACACACACACAGAGAGAGAGAGAGAGAGAGAGAGAGAGAGAGAGAGAGAGAGAGAATACACACATATACACAGTATATACACACACAGCAGAATGATAAAGATTTGAGCTAGACTAATGTTTATATAATCCACTATTCTAAGACTGTGTAGTCATAATATGAAAAAAGTTTTCTGCTATCATAAAGTGCCTAAGACAGGCTAGCTATGAAGAAAAGAGGTTTGTTTAGCTTAATGTTTGGGAATTTTAAAGTTAGTGTTGTATTCCTCCACTTTAGCTAGGAGAGATTAATGAAGTCCCATCAGTGTAGCAATGTGTGAAAGGATAAATGTTTCTCCTTTGAATCAGGAGGACAGGAGAGCAAACCACTGGTGACCAAGGGCCTTGCACAAGTGCACACCTCTATATGATCTCACCTCCTTGAAGTACTGAATAGTCGCTGGAGACAGTCTCCCAATGGAACATGTTTATCTACAGTGTTCTGTTATAAAGAAGGGATAATCACCTACAGTCATCAGCCAATCTGCTCTTCGTAACCTATAATCTCTTTAAAAGTTGGAGAAAAATTCACCGTTTAAATAATTTAAAGAACATCTTCTTCTTTTGAATCGTTTTTCTGTTTGTATATTTTATATAATTCTTTAGCTTGTTCTTGTTAAAAAGGATGGAGTAAGGCAATAGTGTTGCCAATTTCATGAGTTAGCTGTGACTTAGCCTCTGAGACACACACATACATATGATAGTATTAAGCATTAAAAATGTTTCTAAAATTGAAATAAAATTACATAATTTTCCCCTTTCTCCTTTTTTCCTCCAGTTTCTCCCAGGCATCCTTTCTGCAGTCCCTTCTATATGGTCCCCTCTTCCAAGAAGTGGGCAGCTATTTTATTTGGCTTTTTCATTTTCTTTACTAATTGAATTTATTTATTTAATGCTGTTATTATAAGACATAATTTCACCATGTGGCACTTGGGCTGTTCTATAACTGTTAACCATGATGTTCTTGAACTCACAGAGATATGCCAGGCTCTGCCTCCCCAGTGCTGGAATAAAAGGCATGGGCATAGCTTTGAGTGTTTCTTTTTTAATACTTATTAATTTATTATATATAAGTACACTGTAGCTGTCTTCAGACACACCAGAAGGCATCAAATCTCATTACAGATGATTGTGAGCCACCATGTAGTTGCTGGGATTTGAACTCAGAACCTCTGGAAGAACAGTCAGTACTCTTAACCACTGAACCATCTCTCCTATAACACTGAGTTTTAATGCTTGTTCGTTTGTTTGTTTTAGGTCTTAAAAAGTTTATTCAAATCAATTCATTAAAGAAAAAGGTTAATATGTAAAAGAGAGGAAAGTCAAACTTCTCTGATAAGGCTCTGCTCATAGGAACCCTGTCTACTCAGCTATTTACACTCTTGTTTCAATCAAATTCATGTCTAAAAAGGCTTTTCAAATTGCAAGAAATTCATTTAGCTCAGTTTAAAAAAACTGTGGAATCAACAATTTCCAATTTCATTTACTGACCCAAATTTCTAAGTAGAAAACTTAGTTTACATTTAAACAATCCCCACAAAATCCCTAGTCAACACTCTAGAGATTTTTTAAATTAATCACTTAAAGGAGTTAAATAGAACATCTTCTGTATGTTGCCCTGGCAAGGCTTCAGGGTAAAGTGACATAAAGATATAGCAACTGAGGATAGGGAGCTGGCTCAGTTGGTAAAATGTTTGCCATGCAGACAAGAGGTTCTAAGTGTCATTCTAGCACCCACATAAAGAGTGAGGCATTGCAGTGGAGCATTTCAGCATGTGCCTAAAAACCTAGAACTAGGAAGAAAACAATTGTATTTCTAGGGCTCAATATTGGTCTCTAGGTTCAATGAAAGACCAACATCCAAATTTACAATAGGGAAACATTTAGGAAAGCCATTTAAGATTGAGAGTACACACTAAACCTGACCCACCCTCCCTCCCTCCCTCCCTCTCCCCCCTCTCTCTTATTTTGTTGCTATGTAGTTCTGTACTATATAATCCCAAATTAGACACTAAGAGGCCTAGATTATTTTCTCTGTGACCTCCAAGAAAAAGGATAAAATCCCTAAATGTTTTAAACTAATTCTTTTGATAAATTGTCTGATTGAATTTGAGCAAAATAAATGACTAGTTATACAATAGAAACACTTTTTCTTTTTAAACATTCAAACTCATGTTTACAACTGTAGTTTATTTAAAGTTGAATATCATAGCTTGTTTCAGTTGCAATTAAACAATATACAATTA
Source organism: Micromys minutus (assembly GCF_963924665.1). NCBI lineage: Eukaryota > Metazoa > Chordata > Mammalia > Rodentia > Muridae > Micromys > Micromys minutus. The sequence continues at coordinate 184,480,249 of NC_137969.1, read as the reverse complement.
AAAAACAAAACAAAACATCTCAGGCGCTCAGAAAGATAAAATAAATGCCTAGATGGAACCAGGTCATAGGACTTCTTTGGGGAACTCTGCTGAGAGGGTTTGGATGCCCAATTTTCATTTCTGCTTTATTAGGCACAGATGGCATAATTTCTTAGCATACCTAGAAGAAAGGCAACAGCAAAGAGATTCAAGAGCTAGCAGAATCCTGGTGATGAAAATGTGACTGTTAATTGCAAGGTTTTATTTCCAGATGTTTAGATAGCTGAGAGATCTCATACAGCACAGAAAATTGTCAAAACCGACCAAAGATAAAAAAGATGGGAGTTTGAGAAATAAGAAGTTATTATAAATGAGAGAATTTTAAACGTTTCAGTGATAGGAGCAATGGGGGCTGTGTAGATGCTGTGTTAAGAACCAAAACCTCCAGTTTAACTTCATCTGTGAAGTTTTGTATTGCTGACAAAAGACACCCAGTTATTTGGGATAATAAAATGCATATTATCCCTCTCTTACTAGTGTGGAATTTAAGAAGTTAGGAAAAAAAGTTTATCTTAGTAGTGGTTGCTTAAATAAGAATAATGAATTTCTGACAAAAATGCATAGTTTTTTGTTGTTAGTGTTTAGTCTTTCAAAGAACTTTTCACCCATGCAGAATATCAGTGTATCTTTTAAAAATAATATATATATATATTTATCCCGTGAATGGTCCACATATTTCTATATGTTCTGATTCAACCACCACTACCTCCTTTTTAATCCTTCTAGTACTTCACACCATTGAAGGCAAGATGCACCTACTAAATACACCAGTACTATGACGGTTGTGAGGATAGCCAAATGCTATGATTGGATATGAGACTTGTTTCATTCCTTATACTATCAAGCTAATCCAAAGCCCATGAGTAGGAAGACTGTAGAGCTTACTGATTTGGTTTGCTAAGTGATCAAACTGCATTGCAAGACTATCAAAATGTGTATATCTATGTAAGTCTAATAAAATCAGAGTCTCTCACTGTCTCTCTCTCTCTATATAAGTAAGAACCTTAGAAAGGCTGGATTTCAGTTGTAGACTTGTGAGCTTGTATCAGCTTCATTTTATGGGCTGCTTCTCTGGATTTTCTTAATCACTCATCTGTTCACTCAGGTTTCATTCTCTCTCTCTCTCTCTCTCTCTCTCTCTCTCTCTCTCTCTCTCTCTCTCTCTCTCTCCCTCCCTCCCTCCCTCCCTCCCTCCCTCCCTCCCTCCCTCTCTCTCTCTCTCTCTCTCTCTCTCTCTCTCTCTCTCTCTCTCTCTCTCTCTCCCTCTCTCTCTCAGCAATATGAAGAGAAACCAACTATTTTCACACATGAATATCAGGAAGTCAAGGATGGTACCTCACTGTAGAGCCCAATGGAGTATAAATGCTTATTCTATTTTTTCTCCAACTAGACTTTTTGAGATTTGACAAATTTTTATTTATGCTTCTTTTCGTGTGCACATAAGTTCGTGCATGTTGCGTATGCACAGGAGCTTGTACAGAAGACAGTGTCTGTGTCAGGACTCCTGAAACTGGACTTATAGGCATGTGTGAGTCTGCCATGTGAGAGCTGAGAACCAAACTTTGATTTTCTTCAAGAGCGGTAAGTGTTCTCAACCACGGTGTCATCTCTCGTCCCCCAAGGCTAGACTTTTTGAACAGTTATGTATTTGGGACACATCAGTCAGTTGGTGTCCCAAGCGAAGATCTTGGAAGGCATGTTCTAGTAGCTGTTCATTGTCATGCCCGTCTTTCCACCCAGGCTGTTTCTTCACGCTGTTTCCCCTCTGTTGTGCACCTTAGAAATCTGCACATTAGAAGGTCAAAGGTTTAATTCTACTTTCAGGTCTGTTTCTTAGGGAACCTAGAACAAGACATTACTTATTTTGTTTTTCATCTGTTTTATTCCTAGTTCTTTCAAAATTATCCCCTCAGTCCCCATAAAATTTGTATTTATTTATTTATTTATTTATTTATTTATTTATTTATTCATTCATTCATTCATTCATTCATTCATTCATTCATCTCTCAAGTGTTACATCCTAACTTCACTTTCCACTTCCCCCTCTTCTCCCAGTAACTCCTCTCCAACACCTCCCCTTTCTCCCAGATCCACTCCTTCTCTCTTTTCCCTCAGAAAAGGGCAGTCCTCTCAGGGATATCAACCGAATATGGCATATCAAGTTGCTGTAAGACCACACACCTCTTTTCATATTAAGGCTGGATGAAGTAATCCAATAAGAGAAAACAGGTCCCAAAAGTAGGCAAAAGATTGATAGGCAGATTCCTCTCCCTTAGGGCTCCCAGAAGGAGAACAAGCTATAGCCTTAACATATAAGCAGAGGGTCTACAGGTCAGACCCACACAGATTTTCTGCTTGTCAGTTCAGTCTCTGTGAGCCCCTCTGAGTCCTGATTAGTTGACTTTGTCGGTTTTCTTGTAAAACAGAATCCTTATCTACATATTAAGTACATCAAGAGACCAGTTTTATTTTTTATTTACTTATTATTTTGCTAATGCAAAGGTTGTCTCCTCTGTTCTCCTTCAAATTCATGCCCTCTTTCCTGACTAGTTGATCCTGTTCACATATATGAATCATATATAATTACATATTTTTAAATATAATATATTGTGTCACCATAATTTTACTTGCATGTATCTTTTCATGGCTGACCATTCAGTACTACACAATCAGATGTGGCCTTTACCCACAGAGGATCATCTCTTGCCTTCCGCTTTAGTTACCCATAATTCTTTATGTAGGGTTGAGGCCTATGGACTTTTCCACCATCTTTTGGCATGTTCATCGGTATCATTCTTGTTTAGTTCATGTTAGGCAGTCATGTTGGTGATCCTTTATGAGTTTAGCTTCTTATGTTGCTAGGAGATACAATTGCAGAGCAAACCCCTCAATTCTCTGACTCTTTTCTTTCTTTCTTATTTTTTTTCAACTTTATTTTAAAAAACAAAGATAAAAGAAAAAAATTTTAAGCATTTTTGCATAAATGTATACAAATACAATTGTGTCAGTGCTTGGCTTTTTTTTCCTTTTTTTTTTTTTTTAAGGTTTGATACTCTGCATTAAGGTCTTACTAGTTACAATCAGCAAAAAGTACATTTAAAACATTCTCTGGCTTTTAACAAGCTTTCTCCCTACAGGAGTGTCCTGAAAATGAATTTCATGCTCCCACCCTAACTAGATGGTGATACCATATTGCTAAAAACATCACACACTTTGGTTGTAGGACAAAATTATTTATTCTATATTAGTGTATTCTGGTGTTTTTTGTAAGGTGAAATGTTAGTTTTGCTGGTGATATTTTAACTGTTGATTGTTCTTGTGCTGGTTCTGTCTAAATACCATCTTATCTGTTTTTATGGTAATAGAAACTTCTTAAGTGCTCCTCTGAAATGATAATTTTAAAAGTCTTTTTATGTTTTGTGGACTGAACTGTTTTGTTTTGCTTTTTCCTTAGCCTTCCTGCTGTTGCTTTTTTCTGATGACAGATAAACCTGAATCACCTGTTTATTTTGCTTTAGCAATACATGGGATATCTTGGGTTTTAAAGATAAACTGCCTTCAGGTGATCAGGCGTACTGAATCAAGACTTTTTAGGTCCACTGCTCACCTGTTTCCTAAGGTTCCTTTTTTTTTTTTTTTTTAGTTCAGTTTCCAAGAAGAGATGGTCTCTGACCATTTCAGGGTAGCATTATGCCATTTTGCAAATGCCAGGCATGGTGTTTGCTTCTGAAAGCTATGGCAAATGTTTCAGAGACTCACCTCACTACTTTGATTTGCATAATATGCCCTAAGTCCATTAAAAAAGTTCAAGTAAATGCATATTGATTGCAACATATTCCAACATAAAAAAACCTAAAATTCTTTTTAAAAACTGTTCTACTATATACTGTTGTATACTAGTTGTATACTGTTTTAATGATGAAATGCATATATAACCACATTAATAAATTTCAGAAATTCAAAAACATCGGTAGAATTATGGATTAAATTATATCAACAGAGGATAGGAGTCTGTTCTCTCTGGAAAAATAATACATAACACTTTTTGTACAAAGAGATTGTTGCCATGCAGAAGAAATGAAAGACAGAATCGAGAAGATCAACATGAACCCGAACAATTTCATAGGGAACTGAAGAGAAGACTTCTGACCGAGCTACAGAAGTTGTATTTGGAGACAGGATCAAAGTCCCAGCAATAGACCGAGAACTGCAGAGTGAACTTCAGGAGGAGATCACAGTCATGAGCTTTGGGAATAAGCTTTCGAAAAATTTGAGCAGCATGAAAATCTTTTAAATACACCACTAAAAAGCGTCCTCAGAGGGAACTCAAATCTGTAGCTTAAAGTTTGCTAGTTGAAAGTGGGAGAAAAAAAAGGTTTTGTTATATAATATGCTCGAAAACCATTGCAGATATTGAAGTGTATGCCCTGTAGAACCAAAGCACATGCTAATTCAGGTGGGATAGAATCAAATCGCATGCTAGTTCAGGTGGCATAGTATCTGTATTCTGACAAACAGGTGGATGCAAGAAGAAGACAAAGCATGCATTTGATGAAATAAAGTCATACCCAGGTTTGCATGAATTCTGAGTGGAGAGGTCTATCTTATGTAGCAGTTTCTAACTGTGTTAGCCAAGAGCTTGAGAATCACACAGCACAAAGCGAGGGGTGATCAGTGGGCTGTTGGGTGAAGAGGTCACTCGGCAGCACTCTTTCACATTAACCTGGCTTTATGCTCTGCTCTTGCATTTGCAGGCTGTGAAGTTCCAGTTGAGCCCCTTACAACTGTGTTTCTGTATAGAAAAAAATAAAACTGTGGAGAAATCCAGTTCATCACAATGGAGATCCCTTCCAACAATTACTGTTTCTACCTAAAAACTCATATTCTCCAGACAGAAAGTATAGGTTGTGACATTATGTGGTAGCTCGGAAATTTGCCGTTGTCAAGCCCACCATAAGCTGTAGTGGAAACAAGAAAATATAATTTGTGATGCTGATTCAGCAAATGTTTTAAATAGCCCAGAATTTGCTCTTATTGTGAGAGATAAAACTTCAGTAAAATCTGAAAAGGCAATTAACTTGTAATTTAAAGTGTAATGTTAGAAAGAAACATGCTTGAAGAGATTTATTTTGATAGCTGTGTAAATAAACTGTGAGCCCATATTATCTAAGCATGCAGAAAGTCTGAAGGTAACATTGACATTTCCAGGTCTGGTCCATTGCATCGTATGGAACAGAATCATGGTTCTTGAATTTGGTAATGTCACAAAAATCCTTTGAGAAGAATATGAGGTGTGAGATATATTTCATGTATAGTTTCCAGGGAGAATTTGTTATGTAGCAGTGCTAAATCATCTTGCTATCAGTAAGATAAGGGACTGATTTGGCGGCAGCCCATTTGCTCGTCCCTGAGTTAAAACTCTGTCTCTTCTTACACAGCGGTGAAGTAGCAAACATAGACGCATGCTTATCTAAGTTTCTATTTGTTCTTTGATAGTCCAGAATTTAATCCAGAGGAGCATTTGTTCCTCCAGCCATTCCCTTCCTCAGCTGGTGGTCCTGTGATCAGAAATGGTTTTGTGCTAGGAGATGAGTAAGGACTTGAAATGCTTCTTCTCTAAAACCTGACTAGCTTCTCTTCAGATTGAGTGGGATGTAGATGCCAAGCCAAACTTGATGAAACTGGATTTGTACAGTAGCCCAAAATAAAGAGAAAGCCAGATGTTATTACAACTGCCTACAGTTTTATTTGCCCTTCACATAAGTGTCCATTGATGGGGTTCTGCAATCTCAGTACATTTTGGTATTCAAATATTTCTGTAAGAGTCTTCTTCATTCTTTTATCTTGGGAATAATGTCTTTGGCCTTTTTTTTTTTTATCTGTGAAGGCAATTGAAAAGGGGTAAAAGAGTTTAGAATAATAAGCCACTCATGATCCAGGGGGCAGAGAAGCACTTGAATCTCTAGATCTGGTGTTGGACTTAAAATCAGAGATCTCTGGCCTCTAATTTCTCAGTGATATCCACTTAACTCATTAAGACAGTTTTCAGAGTAAAGTTCCATCACTGGTCTACTTTCAAAGAGCAAGGTTGGTTTTTCACACTTGTTGATACCAAAAGTATATTTTCTCTGAAACAAGGTGGATCTTCTGTGAAGCTTCTGAGACTTACTCAAAGCTGAATCCATACAAATCTCTTCTGACCCCAGCCAGCAGGCCTGGTTGATTGCACTCCCAGCCCCTAGCCCAGCTTCCAGGCACATTCACACTCATACTTTCTACTATTTGATCCTCACTTTACAATGTAACTTATCAAGTTACATGTTTGCAAATATCATGGAGCTACCCTTGAGGACAGAATGGGTGTTTTTAATCATAAAAGTGGGTGGCACCTGTTACATAGCAGACATTTAAAACTGCATGTTTGATAGATACATGACTCACACTTCCCACACTCTAGCTGGATTCTCTGGAAGAATTTTTTTTAAATGTTTTGCCAGAAGATCTGTAACAGATGATGGTTGAGTGGTGTCCAACAAATTAATCACCAAGTTTTAAGAAAAAAATGAATTTGCCTTTTTTTAATAATAAGAGAAAAATTATTCTAGCTAGTGTTTACGTAGTTAATATTTAGATCAAGCTTTTTAATGGCAGACACTATGTTCTTTCCATATACCAATTAGTTCATTCATAATTAACCATATGTGAAAGATGCTGTTTTAATGCCCATTTACATATAGAGAAAAGAAGGCACAAAATGTCTAAGTAATTTCATCAAAGACAGACAGGTTGAGTTACAATTAAAATACATGTCATGTTTTTCTGATGTTCACGTTGTTCATCTTGAATTCATGGTTCTTTATTACAGCGCTATTGAGTTTGGATATGAAGAATCTTTCATAAAACTTGTGGTAAGGCTTGGCACTTAGCAGTGATTAGAGCTGAGGTTTCAGGATATGAATGAATCCTGTGACCTTTCAATCTACTTATATATTTCCAACTTGAGAGATAGAGGAAAGTATGAAATAGAATCTGATTTGAGAAGGTAAGTCATTGGGAAGAATTCCCTGAGGATTTTTTTTTTTGCCAGCCTCTACTTGCCCACCTACGTTTTCGTTCACCCTTTCCTTTTCTTTCCTTCTTTTTCTCTTTCTTTTTCTTTCTTTCTTTCTTCCTTTGTTCCTTCCTTCCTTCCTTTTTTCCTTCCTTCCTTCCTTCTTTTCTTCCTTTCCTTTTTCCTGCTTCCTTTCTACTTTGAAATGAATGTTTTTCTCTGACACATGTCCTGGTGATCATGATGTTTTACCTCACAATGGTCTCTTTGAAATCAGATCTGCCTTGAATTGAAACCTTTAACACCCTGAGCCAGAACAATCATTTCTTTTTCTTATGTTATTTACTTCAATTTATCTTGTCATAGTATGAAAATCTGACTAACAGAGATGTCATCAGCTAAGTAGAAGATGAATTTATTGACTTTCAACTAAAGCACATGGTTTAGAAGAATTGGTAGGCAGCTGTTCTGGTTAAGAATATTTCATTTGGATTCAGTTTTGTTATATAAAAGTGATTATTTCTAGAAGATAAATGAGAATAAGCATGCCATTTAAAGAAAGGACATGGGGACATAGCCTGCAGATGTGAGTTGCATGAGGTCTGCTGAAACTTGTCTAGTTCTGGGCTCACTGTTTGGTCCTGAGGATCCTTGGGGGACCCCAAGAACACTTTGCTCCCCCATGGAAGCTTTCAGAAGCCCCAAGGATAACAAGCTCGGAACCCTACCCAATCCATCCTTTTCCAGTTGGGTCTACCCTGAACACAGCTTGCTGAGGTATGTTATACTCAATCCCCTGAAACCCAATGTCTACCTCTGGGTACATTCTTCAGCTCTGAGGATTTTTGCAGGACTTGAAGAATGTCCTGTTTTCCTGTTGAAGCCTTTAGGTATCCCAAGACTAACCAGCTTCACCAATTCTACGCCAGTCAGGTCCTCCCAAGAAATAGCCTGCAGAGAAGGGTTATACACAGTCCTCTGAACTCAGTGCTTGCTTTTCAATCTCAAGGGACCTTGAAGGACCCCAAGAAAATCCGATTTGCCCATGGAGACCTGTAGAGATCCCAAGAAATACTAGTTTGGAACATCATCCCACCAATCCCTTGTCAGTGGTGCCCACATGAAGCTCAATGAGCAGAGGCAAGCATCCTGACTTCCAATGTCTTGCCCACTGATCTGCCCACTTTCCCAAGAAATCCTGCTGCAACCAGGGTCATCCAGCTAACACCAGGAAAAAACAAATGTCTAAAGGAAAGCAAAAGAACACAACCCAAAGAAAGAATAAGACCAAGGCAATGTGGCATCATCAGAACCCAGTTATTCTGTTACAGCAAACCCTAGGTATCCTTATGAAAATGAAGCACAAGAAGATGATCTTACATTCAGTACTATCAGGATAATAAACAGAAAAATATATTCAAAGAGTTAAAGTCATTAAAAATAAGACAAATAAAAATAAAGAAAAGCAGAAAAGCAAAATCAAACAGGTGAAAAATATGAATAAAACAGTCTAAGACCTAGAAAGGGAAATAGAAGCAATGAAGCCAATAAAAACTGAGGTAATTCTAGATATGGAAAGCCTAGGAAAGCACACAGAAAAAACAAACATAAGCACCACCAACAGAATATAGGAGATGGAAGAGAGAATCTCAGGATGAGATGATAGGATAGTATAAATCAATATATAGATCAAAGAAAATTCCAAATTTAAGAGGTCATGATATAAAACATCCAGAAATCTGGGTCACTATGAAAAGACCAACCCTAAGAATAATAGGAATATAAGAAAAAGAAGATTTCCAGCTCAAGGCCCAGAAAATATCTTCATCAAAATCATAGAAGAAAATTTCTCTAATCTAATGAAAGTTATGCCTATCTAAGTAGAAGCTTACAGAACACCCAGCACATTGAACCAGAACAGAATATCCTACCACCAAATAATAAAACACTAAATATGCAAAACAAAGAAAAAAAGTAAAAGCAGCATTGAGAAAAGATCAAGAAACATATAAACACAGACCTATCAGAATTACATCTTATTTTTATTCTGAGACTCTAAAAGTTTAAAGGGCCTGAGCAGCAATACTGCAGACCCTAAGAGAACACAAATTTCTTTCTTTCTTTTATTTTTAGTTTTTTTTTTTAAGGTTTATTTATTTATTATATATATGAGTATACTCTAGCTGTCTTCAGACACACCAGAAGAGGGCATCAGATCTCATTATAGATGATTGTAAGCCACCTTGTGGTTGCTAGGATTTGAACTCAGGACCTCTGGTAGAGCAGTCAGTGTTCTTAACCGCTGAGCCATCTCTCCAGCCTGGTTATTTTAGTTTTTTTTTTTTAAACTTTATTTTACAAAACAAAGATAAAAGGAAAAAAAATTTTAAACATTTTTGCATAAATGTATTCAAATACATTTTTGTCAGTGCTTGGCTTTTTTTTCTTTTTTTTTTAAGGTTTGATACTCTGCATTAAGGTCTTTCTAGTTACAATGAGCAAAAAGTACATGTAAAACAGGATGTAACCCGGAATTAGTCAACGCTTTCTTGGTGTGTAAGGATTGAGCATAATGTCTCTTTTTTTGTTTGTTTTGTGTTGGTTTTTTTTTTTCTTGAACTTCATACAGTCTGTGAGTTGTTTCTGGGGTAGTCCAAGTCTCTGGGGTTAGCATCCCACTATCAGTGACTGTATATTATGTCTGTTCTTTTGTAACTGGGTTATCTCACTCAGGATGATATTCTCTAGAAGCAACCATTTTCTTAAGAATTTGGTTATGTCATCGTTTCTGATAGCTGAGTAGTACTCTATTGTGTAAATGTACAATTTTTGTATCCATTCATCTTCTGAAGGACATCTGGGTTCTTTCCAGCTTCTGGCTATTATAAATAGAGCTGCTATTAACATTGTGGTGCATTTATCTTTGTTGTATATTGGAGTGTCTCTGGGGTATATGCCCAGAAGTGGAATAGCTGGATCTTCAGGTAGTATTATTTCCAATTTTCTGAGGAATTGCCAGACTGATTTTCAGAGTGGTTGTATCAATTTACAACCCCACCAACAGTGGAGAAGTGTTCCTCTTTCTCCACAACCTTGCCAGCATCTGTTGTCATCTGAGTTTTGAATCTTGGCCAATCTGACTGGTGTGAGGTGGAATCTCAGGGTTGTTTTGATTTGCATTTCCCTCATGGATAAGGATGTGGATCACTTCCTTAGATGTTTCTCAGCCATTCAATATTCCTCGATTGAGAACGTTTTGTTTAGCTCTGTACCCCTTTTTTAATAGGGTTATTTGATTCTCTGGTGTCTAGCTTTTTGAGTTCTTTGTACACCTTGGATATTAGGCCTCTATCTGATGTGGAGTTGGTAACGATCTTTTCCCATTCTGTTGGCTTCCGTTTTGTTTTCTTGACAATGTTTTTAGCCTTACAGAGACTTTGCAATCTCATTAAGTCCCATTTGTTAATCTTTGACCTTAGAGCTTGAGCCATTGGTGTTTTGTTCAGAAACTTTTCTACTGTGCCTATGTGTTCTAAGGTTTTCCCTACTTTCTCATCTAATAATTTCAGTGTATCTGGTTTAATGTGGAGATTTTTGATCCACTTACACTTAAGCTTTGTACAAGGAGATAAGAAAGGGTCTATTTTCATTCTTCTGCATCCTGAGTGCTAGTTGGACCAACACTATTTGTTGAATAGGCTGTCCTTTTTTCATTGAATGTTTACAGCTCCTTTGTCAAAAATCAGGTGACCATGTACGTGAGGGCTCATTTCTGGATCTTCTATTCTACTTCATTGGAGACCACAAATTTCATCCCAGATTATTATACTCAACGCAACACTCAATCATCATAGATGGAGAAACTAAGATATTCCATAAAAACTAAATTCAAATAATAGCTTTCCCATAAACCATCCCTAAAGAGGATACTAGAAGAAAAACTCCAACCCAATGAGGCTAATTATACTTAAGTAAAAAACCAAGAAAGAAATCATTTCACATCATTGAAACAAATAAGAAAGCCCACATCTGAGAATGAGACTACACATTCACACACACACACACATACACACACACACACACACACACACAGACACGCCTATACACACTCAAGAACCACCAACATTAAAATAACTAGAAGTAACAATCATTGGTTATTACTATCTCTCAACATCAGTGAACTCAATTCTCCAGTAAAAATACACAGAATAAAGAGAATCCATCATTCTGTTGTATACAAGAAACTCATCTCAGAAACAAAGATAGTCATTCTATCAGTATAAAAAGCTAGAAAAGTTTTTTCTATGCAAATAAACCTAGCTGGAGTAGCCATTCTAATATCTAATAAAATAGACTTCCAATGGAAAGAAATTAAAAGAGACAGGGAAGGAACTTCATACTTATTTTTAAAAAATCCACCAAGAGAACTTCTCAACTCTGAATATCTGTGCCCCAAATATAAGGGCACCCACATTTGCAAAAGAAATATTACTAGATATTAAATCACACATTAATCCCCACACGTTGTGCTCGCTGGAAAGCTGTGACCGAGGATTGGCCCTTGCAGGGGGTTGGAGCACTTTTTCTGAGGAAGTCTCAAAGAAACTATGTTTTTGGCAGTCTTATTCTTATTAGCTAGAAACTGGAAACAACCCAGTTGTTTCCCCAGCTGAAGAATGGATAAAGAAAATGTGGTTTATTTACACAATTTAATACTACTCAGAAATCAAAAACAAGGGTATCATGAATATCATGGTTAAATGAATGCAACTAGCGAGGTAACCCTGACCCAAGAAGACATGTATGGTATTACTCACTTATAAGTGGACATTAGCCAGAAAGTATAGGATAACCACATTGGGCAATTGGCAGTGAAGGGCACCCTGATCCTTGGTCAAGATCAGCAGAAGGTCCAGGACCTTAAGTGACAGCAAAAGCTTCCTAGTCTCCAGGGAGATCAGGGTACACTCACACAACTAAAGCCCCTCACAACCCCCTGTAGAATGGCATAGATCACAGCCCAGGTCCCTTCTCTGCAGGTGAGGATGTGACCTCACATCATGTAGGCTCAAGACAGAAGTAGGACCACATCTCCAAGTATGTAGATGAGGTATTCTCAAGCCCTCAGGCCAAGCCAATAGGAAGCACCTGTTTTCAGATTCTGAACCATCCCAAATCTGTGTATATGAGGTCTGTCCAAAATTAAAGGTATGCAGTGTTATGCCATCATCTGAGAGCTTCTGTCATAAGAGCTGTGACATCACTCCTGAGAAGAGATCCCTTCTGAAACTCTTCTGCACCCTACACTGGAGCCTTCCTCTGTTTTAGCCTGAATAGGGTCCCGCAGAGGTGGAGCAGTACTATCAGTGGAGGTGGCAGAAGCTGTTTCCTCTCCTGGACCAGAGATCTCCATGTGGGACCTCTGGTGCACAGCCCTTCATAACCATGTCATAATCAGCAGATTCAAAGACAGCAAATAACAAGAAGGCCCAAGGCAGGATGGTTGGTTCTTTCTCAGAAGGGAAAACAAAATAGATACGGGAGGTCGGTGGAGTGAGGCAACTTGGTGGGAGAGGGTATGGAGAGAGTAGGGGGTAGGTCCATGCATGCAGAGCAAGGGAGAGAGAAGGGAACGCCTTGTTGAGGTATGGGAGCAATTCCTAGTATGTAACAGAGACCTGCCAAAAGGAGAGGTCTGAAGGGGTATACGGGGGACACTTATAAAATGGGGGATACAAATCTGTCAGTGGCAACTTCCTCTAGCTAGGCAAAACTCACATGAGTGATTAGTAAATTAAGCCACCCACAAAGCCTTTCACCCATAATGTGTTTTGCCTACAAGAAGTTTACAAAGACAGAGTAGAGACAGAGGTTACAGCCAACCAATCAATGCTCTATCAGACCCATCCCATGTGTCTCGTCCCTGACACATTTTAATGATATTTTGTAATGCTTGCAGACAGAAACCTGGCATAACTGTCCTCTGAGAGGCTCCACCCAGTAGCCAATGGAAAGAGACTCACACTTAAACATTAGATGGTGCTTGGGAAATTTTATGAAAGAGTTGGGAAAATGATTGAGGACTGACTGAACAGGTCAGGGTCTCCATAGAACAACCAATATAGTCAGCTAACCTGGACCCTTGTGAGATCCCAGAGTCTGAATTGCCAACCAAAGATTGAGCATGGGTTAGACTTAGGTATATTGCACACATACAGCATAAGAGCAGCTTGGTCCTCATGTAGTTCTTCTAACAACTGGAGCAGGAGCTGAGTCTGTTACCTGCCTGCCTGTGGATCTCAAAAATCTAAATGGTCTGCCTCAGTGGGAGAGTACGTGCCTAGTCTTGTAGTAGCTAGATGTGCAAGAGGGAAGTCATAGAGGGGTAACATCCTGGGGGAGTCTCTCCCTTGACAAAGGAGAAGGGGAGTTTGGAAGGTGGGGGAGCATCTGACTGTAGGCTCTAAAGTGAATAAATAAATAAATAAAACAGAAAAGGACTCATTTTATAATTTCCCCCTTGGTTTTGGTATATAAAACATATTCCTCACCTCTCCTGTACAGCTGAATATAGTTCAGACCCTGAACCGAAGAGCAGTTCAAAGAAGCTTTGAACTTCCAAGTTGCCAGTGGCTGTTGATCTGTTTTCTCTTCAGTTTCAACGATGCTCAGCATTGTTGACTGCCTGAAGCCTCCACCGAAACAAAAGAGCAGTTCTAACAAGGATGGGGTTGATTTTTATTTTTATTTTATTTTTGTGACCTAGGAAGTAAAACCAATAAAAACAGCCAGGCATAGTGATGCCCACCCTTAATCCAAGACTCTGGAGAAAAGGGGGAAAAACCTTTGATAGCCAGGCCTGGTCTGTATACACAGAAAGCTTCAGGACAGACAAGGCTACACAGAGACACTTTGTATCCAAAAACCAAAACCAAATTTAGAAGAGTGCCAAGGGCTTGTTGTTCTCTGAAAATGTCATATGATGCAATTTGATTAATCTCCCTCTCCCAATTTCCCCTTGATCCAACGCTGTTTCCTTACCTACCCAACTTCACATTTTTTTCTTTATTTTAATTTTAATTTAATTATTTTCTTGTTTTACTTAATCACTTATATTCCTGCTCACTTCCCCTGCTCAATCCCTCACACAATCTTTTCCCCTCCCTCTCTCCTTCTCTTCTGAGCAGATGACCCCCAGGTATCACCTCCTACTCTGGCACTTTAAGTCTTTGTTGGGCTATTTGCTACCTCTTCCACTAAAGCCAGACAAGACAGCTCAGCTCGATAAACATATCCTAGATACAGGCAACAGATTTTGCTATAGCTACCATTCCAGTTGTTCAGGACCCACATGAATACCCGGCTGCACATCTGCAACATATATCCAAAGTGGTCTAGGGCCAGCTGGTGTATGCTGTTTGGTTGGTGGTTCAAACTCTCAAAGCCCCAGTGGTCCCAGTTAGTGTATTCTGTTGGTCTTCCTGTGGAGTTCTTATCCTCTTCAGAAGTTGCAGTCCTTTCTCCTATACGAGTCTGCAAGCTCCATTCAATGTTTGCCTGTGGGTGTCTGTATCTGAGTCAGCTGCTGGGTGGAATCTCACAGAGAACAGCTTGCTTCTTTCCAAGCATAAGAGAACATCATTAATAGTTTTAGGTATTGGTACATTCCCGTGGGATGGTTCTCAAATTAAGCCTGTTACTGGTTGGCCATCCTCTCAGTCTTTGTTCCATCCCCTACTTGTGCCTGCATTTCTTGTAGACAGGATAAATTTGGGGTTGAAAGTTTTGTAGATGTTTCTATTGGTCCAATGAGGTTCTTGCATGACTTCATGAGGTGGCCTGTTCAGGTTCCAAATCCCCAATGTAGATAGTCATTGCTAAAATCACCCTCCCCCATTGACTCTTGTGCACTTTCCTTATCCCAGATTTTTGTCTAGTCCTGGAGATGCCCCCCGCATTCTCATCCCAGTCAGTTTCAGATTTCCATTCATTCTTATGGCCATCTATCCATGTCTCCTGACCTTCCCCAAACCTGATTGGAACCCTCCATTCTCCCGTCCATCCTACCTCGCTTCTTCTTAGGACTGTTTTATCCCCCCTTTTAAGTGAGATTCAAGATTTCTTGCTTGGGCCTTCCTTCTTGTTTAGTTTACTTGGGTCTGTGGTGTGTAACATGGTACCTACATTTAAAGGCTGATATGTACTTATCAGTGAGTATATACCATGGATGTCCTTGGGGAACTGGATTACCTCATTCAGAAGGATATTCTTAAGTGCCACCCAGCTGCCTGCAAAATTCATGATGTTTGTTTTTAATAGCTGAATGGTTTTTCATTGTGTATATGTACCACATTTTCTTAAAGAAATTTGCTGTCCAACTATTGGGTGCAGGCTTATCTTCCTGGTTGTTCATCCCCAACACCAGTTTTCATAAGACATTTAGGCTTTACAATCTTATATTTTTAGTTGAGTTTCATCTGAAGGATACTCCTGATAGCCCTAAGCTGAGTTAAAAATCCACAAAAACTCTTACACAAAAATTTTGATTACATATTTATAAATGTTAAAATAGTTTGACTTCGTTGTTGATGGCTGATTTGTTTAATTGCTTACTACTTAAATGCCACATTGTTCATATCTCTACAATCTGAAGTTTTCCACACTATTCTTGTTGTCATCAAAATCTCTTATAGTTATAGCACATATTCTTCTGATGTACTATAAATACACATGCACAAGAGCATACACATGTGTTTTGTGTGTGTATGTGTGTGTGTGTGTGTGTGTGTGTGTGTGTGTGTTGTGTGCTTAAAGCTTAAATACAATTTTATTAGCAATTGAGAGAAAAAACCATTATCAGGCAAGCTATACACCCTGGTAACTACTAGATAGAAGGCCATGGATAAGAGAAAGAGAGTCATGCCTTCTGAGTTTGTGTCCAAGAAATCTGGCACACTCAGCATAGTAGGTCATCAAGCAGTTACATGGGCTGAGTTATCTTCAGTAAAAAGAGGATAGTTTAGAAAGAGTTATTTTGACTTATTCTAAACTACTTTACAAATATCCTTTAAAAAGTTCTATTATATTATCGGATTATTTTATATTACATGTATTTGTTATATTATCTCACTATTCCTGGTGTTGTTTCATATTGCTTCATCTTTAAATGAGAACACCTTGCATATTCATTTCATATTTATAAAGTTTTAAGATGATTTTCATGTACAAATAAACTCTATGTTGTATATAACATGCTTAAGTACTAAGAATACTTTGTATTATTAATAAACAAAATCATTTTACTTAATATTGTAATTATGCAACATACTACTATAAATTGTAGCCAGTATTTTACTATTCTTTATTTATTACCCTTCTCTACCCCTATTCCACCCTTACCCTTCCCATCCCTGAACCCTAGCTAGTAGAATAGGAAGGTTAGAAGGGGGAGGGGCGACAATATCATTATACTACTTTCTGCTGACAAAAGGCATTGAGTTCCTTGGGGCAAGTTTGATCTGTGTAAATGCTTGATAAATCACAACCAACAGCATCCAAACACCAACTTGTTCATGACACCTTCCTGTTGGGCTTTGGTATTTATATAGGGACTCAAAAAGTGCATAGAATTTCATATGTTATGCATTCACAAAATATATCTGCAGCTAGAAAATCACACCCCTGGTACAACGTAAAGCAAGTCATAGTCAGCTGCTGTGGACAATAGGAGGCAGCCCCATATGCCATACCTGGCATTAAAATAAAAAATATGATATTTCTGGGTTTTTAAAGAATTGAAAATTCTCACTACAATAAATAGAAAAGCAACTTAAGGGTGACTTAGCTTTGCTACTGTGAGTATCCTTGAGTTTTCAAGGTAACTAAGGATAGAGGAGAAGAACAGGGACTTAAACCACAGCTCACTCAAGTCCTTGCTTAAATTAGTGACAACATCTTTCTATTTTTGTTAAACATGAGCCCTCTTCAAGGCTCATTTGTAATTCTCAGTAAGAATTGTGCTAATATTCTCCAGGACCATGACAGGAACCTGAATTCATGGACATTCTGCCTCTTTTGTCTCTCAGGCTCAGAGGAAACAGTGAAAGTGTTTCATTCCTTTAGAAATGAAATCAACCTCTACTAACACCTTTTTCCTTTCTGGTGGAAAATTTCAAACACTACATTCTTGCTTTACCCATATATAAGATGAAGAAGTGTACATATTTCTGCAAAGTTTCTTCAAAATTTTATGTCTGTCTTGTTACTATTTCTGTTGCTGTGATTAAATAAATAATAACCAAAGACAACTTGGAAAGGGAAGTATTAAGTTTTCATTGTAAAATATATTGTAAAATGTTTTCCTGTGTAAAACTTACCTTTCCACACAAAGAGAAGTGGAGAGCAGCTTGAGGCAGGAACCTGGGAGCAGGAACTGAAACAGCAGTTATAGAAGATTGCTGCTTACTGGATTGCTCTATATGGCTTGTTAGCCTGCTTTCTTTTATTCCCTAGAATGATCTACCCAGGGCCAGCAACCCCATGATGAGCTGGACACTTCTACATTAATAACTACAAATAAAAATCCTATATAGACTTTTCTACAGGCTATTCTTATGAGGAATCCTGATAGCTCTTTCCAAATGACTGCAGTTTGTGTTGTTTACATAAAACCAATCAACAGTCTAATATAGTATCATTTATATACATTCTATGTGTCTATTTTCAATCTGTTATTTTGACATATTTACCTATGTATCACCTAGATATTATTTTTTCTCAATTTTTATAAGATACTCTGTATTTACATCTCTCCTTCCCCTCCATTTGCTTTCACAAAGGTGCACTTCCTCCTAATTACCCTCTCTACCACATTGCCTTGGCATTCCCCTACATTGGGAAAAATACCTTCCCTGGACAAAATGCCTCTTCTCATATTGATGCCAGACACTTGTATCATCAGCCACAAATGCAATAGGATCAATTTGTCTCTCAAAGTGTGCTCAAAGGTTGGTGTTTTAGTCCATGGGAGTTTTGGAGGGATTGGTTGGTTGATAATGTTGTTCTTCCCATGAGGTTGCAACCCCTTTCAATTCCTTTCTTTAACACCCTCATTGGGAGCCCTGTGGTAGTCCAATGGTTAGCTGCAGTCATGCTCAGCTGTATCTATATGACTCTAACGTAGTCCCTGAGGAGCATTTCTATCTGGTTCCTGCCAGTAAGTACTTCTTGGCATCATCTAGCGTACTTGAATTTGGTGGCAGTACACATGGTGGACCCCCGGATGAGCCAGGCTCTGAATGATCTTTTTTTTAATCCCTGTTCCTCTATTTGACCTTGTACTTCCTCCCATGATTGTTTTGTTCTCCCTTCTAAGAAGGACTGAGTTATCTCCATTTTGGCCTTCCTTCTTTTTTCTTTCAAATTTATTGGATATTCTCTGTATTTAGATTTCAAATGTTATAACCCCCACTTCCCTCCCTTCTCCTTCTCTACTTGCGTCCAAGAAGGTGCACCCTCTCCCAATCACTGTCTCCACCTCAGTGCTTTGGCTGGTTGATGGTGTTCTTCTCACGAGGTTGTAAGCCTTTCAGCTCTTTAAGTCCTTTCTCTAGCTCTTTCATTGGGGGTCGCCATGTTCAGTCTGATGTTTAGCTACAAACATTCTCATCTGTATCTATATGACTCCTCAAGTGCCTCTGAAGAGACATTCATATCTGGTTCCTGCCAGTAAACTCTTCTTGGCATCAGCAATAGTGCTTGGGTTTGGTGGCTGCATATGGGATGGTTCTCCAGGTGAGGCAGTCTTTGTAGATTTTTTTCTTTAATCTCTGATTCTTTATTTGACCTTGCCTTTCCTCCAGTGCTTTGTTCTTCCTTCTAAGAAGGTTGAGGCATCCACATTCTGTTCTTTCTTCTTTTTGAGCTTCATAAGTTCTGTGGATGGTTTCTTGGATATTCCGAGCCTTTTATTTTTTGGGGGGATGCAGTGGACTAGTATCAGCTTATCAGTGAGTGCATACCATGTGCGTTCTTTTGTGACAGGGTTACCTCACTTGGATGATAGTGTCTAGTTCCATGCATTTGCCTACAAATTTCATAAAGTCATTGCTTCTAATAGCTGAGTAGTACTCCATTGTGTAAATGTACTACCACACTTTCTGTATCCATTCCTCTGTTGAAGGACATCTTGAGTTCTTTCCAGCTTCTGGCTATTATAAATTAAGATGTTAAAAACATGGTGGAGCATGTATCTTTGTTATATGTCAGAGCATATTTGGAGTATATGCCCAAGAGTGGAATAGCTGGGTTTTCAGGTAGTACTGTGTCCAATTTTCTGACGAACCACCAGACTGATATCCAGAGTGGTTGTACCAGCTTACAACACCACAAAAAGTTGAGGATTTTAGCCAGCATCTACTGTCACCTGAGTTTTTGGTCTTAGTCATTTTAATTGGTGTTAGGTGGAATCTCAGGGTTGCTGTGATTTGCATCCTCATGACTAGGGATGTTGAGCATTTTCTTAGGTCTTACTCAGCCATTCAATATTTCTCAGTTGAGAATATTTTAGCTCCATAACCCATTTTTAAAATAGAATTATTTGATTCTCTATAGTCTAGCTTTCTGAGTTTTTTGTATATATTGGATACTAGCCCTCTATCAGATGTAGAATTGGTAAAGATCCTTTTCCAATCTGTTGGTTGCTGTTTTTTATTCTTGACTGTGTCCTTAGCCTTACAGAAGCTTTGTAATTTTATTATGTCCCATTTGTCAATTATTGATCCTAGAGCATAAGCCATTGGTGTTATGTTCAGGAAAATTTCTCCTGTACCTACATGTTCTAAGCCCTTCCCCACTTTCTCTTCTAATAGTTTCTGTATACCTGGTTTTATGTAGAAGTCTATAATTTCCTTGCACTGAGCTTTGTACAAGGATATAAGAATGGATCAATTTGCATTCTTCTGCATGCTGACTGTCAGTTGAACCAACACCATTTGTTGAAGAGGCTGTTCATTTTCCATTGAATGTTTTTAGCGCTTTGTCAAAGACCAAGTGACCAAGCATGAGTAGGTTAATTTCTTGGTCTTCAAATCTGTTACCTAGATATTATTTAGCCTACTAGTTTATATGTCTATTAGACATTTGTCTGGACATCTACTCTCTACCTATCATCAACCAATCAGTGTATCAATCTATCTGTTTTTAAACCATCTATTTATCTACCATCCATCATATATTCATCTATCTAGCTATCGTAATATAGATAAGAATTAATTAATATCTCAGATGTATAAGATCTCTCTGGTTCTATGGGAAAAAATCACAGCAACATAATAGTGAACTTAGTGAGGATAGGGGATAAAAACAAAGACAACCTGTTAGAATAAATACTACCTTTAGTCCCTTCAGTCTTTTGGTTCTGATTAACTAAAAACCTTCAGGTTTTTTAAAGTAAAGATCACAGTTTCCACAGACCCTATTTTATCTTATCACCTTATTTGTCATTACTCCCATGGAGTATTCATTGTAGCTTTTGGTAAACCACAGAAGAGCCAGACCCTTGTACTTGTGTGTTTCTCTCTGCTCAGGACTTTCTCAGGCCTAGTGATATCATCCCTC
The DNA here is from genome assembly GCF_963924665.1 of Micromys minutus. Classification (NCBI taxonomy): domain Eukaryota; kingdom Metazoa; phylum Chordata; class Mammalia; order Rodentia; family Muridae; genus Micromys; species Micromys minutus. Next base: position 184,459,542 of record NC_137969.1, on the reverse strand, counting down.
CTTTATTATGTCTACTTCTCAAAATCCTCCTGTCTCTCACCCTTTGGCAGCTGAAGGTCCTCTCCCTTTGCCTGTCTACTTCTTCACTTTGAGTATTTTCTTTGCTTTCTTCCTATGCTCTCCTCTGGAAAAAAATGAGACATATAGGATGGTCTGACCTGCCTTTTAGATGAAAGAAAGAAGCTTTTAGCTTGACTTTGACCCTGTAACTTCTTTGATACTACTTGAATTGCAATATCAAACAGCATCTCCACTTGCCAATTCTCCTGAAATGGCACAGAATTTTTCTAGTTAACTCATTCCAGCCTAGTTCTCTATGAGCTACACTGCCTGAATCCAGCATGCGCTTCTACTTAGCTTAGTCATCAAATATTTTAAATTTAAGCAAATGCTCATAGTTTTTATTAGCTGGCTCTGTTATATTTTGGAAAATAAATAAGAGCACTGTGCAGTATTTTCTTAGAGCAAATGATAGCTCTTACTATTCTGATGTGTTTTGAAACATTTTAGATTTCTTAGGGCAATTGTATTTTCTTCCAAGAGTTTTAGAGACATTATCTCTGACTTGAATGCTGCTTTTTGACTCTAGAATAATTTGGGGGGTATTTGAATTATTACTGAATTCAATTATTTTTGAATTTATGGTGTGTCGTACGACTGAACCTTCTTTCTGGAAAATGTTTTGAGTTAAAGTTAAGGATAAAAGACTACTGGTTATATGTTTTTATCCCATGAACAACCAAATAAGTTGCTTACTTGCTTCCTTCCTTCCTTCCTTCCTTCCTTCCTTCCTTCCCTCCTTCCTTCCTTCCTTCCCTCCCTCCCTCCCTCCCTCCCCTTACCCATGTGATTTGCTCTTTCTTTGTTTGAGACAAGATCTCATGATATAGCTCAGGTTTAGTCAAGAGTGACCATCAACTTTGTCTAGCTTTCATCTCTTTAGTTCTGGGATTATAGACATATATATTATCAAACCATTTTGATTTGTTTATCATTTTGAATTACATAAATTAACTCTTTCATTAATTACCTGCAAGCCTCACAATAAAGATAGGAAAACATTATTAGCTAATACCTTCTTTTCCTAACTCGTAAAATTATTTATTCCACTAGTAGTCTGACATTACAGTGATCAGTTTTAAAATTAAAAATGAATTAGGGTTATATTTAAAAGGCATCTGATTTTCTGCAAGTTGTATAAGACATGTATTGAGAATTATATTACATTTTATAGCAATTGAGTTTAAAACTTTATATATATAAACAAACCCTTCCTACAACATGATAGAATATCTTCTTTACATGGGAATTGAATCTGTTCTCTGGATGAACACTAAACACTAATATTCTTAGACAGTCCTCTTCTTTTTTTTATTTTCCTGAATATATTTCAAGTTTCTGACATTGTCAGTGAAAATTCTCCTGATACTTGTTTTTAATCCATCTAGACCATAATCCAGTGTGTGAGCACAGCAGAAGTCTATCTTGAGAATGGAAGGATATTTAAATGTTTACATTTTTCTCAAGCTTTAAAGAACACATTAAATAAAAAAACCTAGATTGTAAATTAAGAATAGTAGAACCAGAAAACTTAACTATAACATTCCGGAGCTTATACCCAATGGGCTCCATATTCTACCACAGAGAATCTTGCATGTCTTCATTTATTGCTCTCATATTCACAATAGGAAGGAGCCAGACCAGTATAATAAATGTCCATAATCTATTAATTAATGCATAATAAAAATCTGGCAAATATGCCTAATGGAATACAGTTCACAAATAAAAGAAAATGAAGTTGTGAACATTTTAGGAAAATGGATGGATCTGGAGAGCACAATACTAAACGAGATGCCAGAAAGACAAAACCACACGTTCCATTCAGGGTATTCATTATGATGCATGACTGTGGATGACATACATGTGGGTAAAACCTGAGAAGTTAGAGAACAGACTGGGAGAGTAAAATGATGTCACCAGAACATGAGGGAGAGCAAATGGCTTATAACACCTGAAAGCAGAAAAACAGAGGGAGAGAGCTACAAGGGGGAATTGAACATAGGCAGGTGAGACATGACAAAAATGTCCCAAAATACTCTCTGTTAGAAAGTGCCAAAATGATACATAATACTTTGTATGCTAATTGAAATAATTTAAAAAGTAAAAAAAAAAAAGAGAAATCAAAGAGATAAAACTGTCTTAGAAACTAATTTTGAAATTAATACACTAATCATGTACATACTTATATGTACATTATAAGGGGCAGCTGACATACATTTTTAGTGAATTTCATCTGGCTCTGCCATGAGAAAGTAAAGTAATATATTTTGATTTGATTTCTCTGCTTTAAAAAAAATACAGGAATGACTTAATCATTATTTCTGCCTTCAAGACAACTTCTGCCCCTGTCTCAGAGAAGTTGTTGCATGACGTCATCTCTCAGCTTAGACAATAAATATATCCCTTGGTTGAGGGGCAATTAAAAAAACTAGCCATGCTAAAAATGGTTTCGGTTTTTTATTGTGTAACAGATGCCACCACCTATATTGACAGCAGAGCCACATCTTAGTGCTGCAGATAGAAAGTGAGAGAGTTGGAGCCTGCTGTGTTAAAGTGCTGAGATCATCATCATGCATTATTAATTAAAATAAATAAGAAATAAAAGAAAAGAAAGGCACCTCTGCTTCTGAAGAAGTACGTGCACAGGCTGTAGTGTGCATCACATAGTCATCTGTTCTATTTCTTTTTGCCACATCACACACCACACTTAAACTGTGTGGCTGAAAAATCTCCCCATGACCTTGTCACTTCAAGTTTTCATAAACCCCTCTCACAGCATCTGTCTCACAGTCACAGGACACTGAGCTCTTTCAACCTTGTATTACGTCACAAAGTCTAGGACTCTCAAGAGTCTATTTGGTGGGTTATTTAAAAATAACTAAAACCAAATAGGAACATAATTTTCCCCCAAAAGATAGACTGATCTATGAGTTTTGTTAGGTGACCTCTAAGGAATAATCTAGGTTGTCTCTGGTACTTCTCAGACAACTGAGGTAATCAACAGTACAAACATCATGGGAAACTGTAAGCTAAGAGTTTTCCAACTGCACTACTCATGGGTTGTGAGCCATGGAAGCTGTGAGATATAAAGATGAAAATTTATTTATAAACAGTAAGTTTCGGACAACAAATATATGGAAAAAATACTACTTAGTTATAATGTTAACATCTTTGACTTTCTACTTTACTGACTTTGAATTTAAAAGGGAGACAAATATTTATTTATTTATTTATTTATTTATTTATTTATTTATTTAAATTTCCTCTACTGCCAACTTTGTACTTTTGCTATTTTTCCAGAACTTAAAGGAAAAAAGGAAAATTGGGATCCAGGATTTAATTTAGCAAGTAAAGTTGCTTGTCACTCAAGACTGGTAACCTGCATTCAACCCATGTAAAGCAAATAAAGATGGACAGGACCGACCTCACAGAGTTTCCCTCTGATTTCCACATGTCTGTAGGGATGTATACTTGTATATGTACATACAACACGAACAGACAAATACATATACAGAAAAGTTATATATGTAAGATGAAATCCATCTAACCAAATCAAATATGAAGAAGCTGATACCACATTTGGCTTTAGAATGTGAGGGAGTGAACTTTTCCAGCAGGCCTTATTCTGTACATGAACTCGTGACAAATAAAAGACAGACAGCTACAGGTGTAATATTTATAGGACTGGGTTAAGGTTTCAAAAATATTTTCCAATTTTATTTAATGTTGCCCTATTTGGCTTCAATTATTTGTGCTAATGTTCATTGCTCTGCTTTGGGGGACTTACCTTGGCTAAATATTAACAGAATTTCAAATTAGGTATGTCTGTATTTTGCTGAATGATAAATGTCTTGGGTTGGTTAGGTTTAGAAATGGAGAGACACCGACATTTACTTGGAATTTGGGGGAAAATCTATATTTTGCCACTCAATTTTTGGCAAAGTCATTTATTATTTGTGAGATTCACATTTGTGTTTTACAACCAAAGCAATTCTTATTCCATATTATTTATTTAGAGTCACCGTTTTCTTTTTTGCATCCATGTGGCAAGGGTGATTTTGCAAATTTGATTTTTAAAAAGCATCACAACAGAATATAAGATAATACATAAACTATCACATCAAAGTTTGACAGGACAAACTAAAAGAAAGAAAAGAGCCTAAGAAGAGGTACATGAATCAGACTTACTGTTCACACACTCTAGAATCCTATAAAACCACTAAACCGAGAGCCCTAATATATATGCAGAGGACTTGGTGCAGACATGACAGGTCTGATGTGTACTCCTTCAGTCTCTCTGTCCTTGCTCAAGTTGATTTGTAGGCTTTGCTATCTTGGTGTCCTCTATCCCCTTTCTCCTCATCCTCTGTAGGATTCCTAGCCCCCGAGTGGAAGGATTTGATGGAGACATCCCATTTCACCATGAGTATCCCAAGGACTCTCACTTTCTGCATGTCTGGCCGTGGGTCTCTGTATTTGTTGCCTTTTGCTGCAGGAGGAAGCATTTTAATTTTCAGTGAGGCAAGCAAATGCTGTTCTCAAATATTACCTAGAAGAAGACGAAGCAGCGTGTTATTGAGTAAAAAATTACTTGGAAAATTATTTGCCTTTTTGGTAAAGTAAGAACATTAGATTTTGGAGCCAAGATTTCAGGACTTATCTGATTTAATATTCTTAGTCTATATGCAGGATAGTCAAAGTCCCCAGAGGTTGGACAGTTAGTGTGGCTAAAAGCAAAGGACTCCAGTGATGGTAGAGAGTTCTTTCAGTTTCACCAGTTTGTTGTTTGTTTTAAATATAGCAACTTGTCAAGTTTACTTTGAAACTAAAACTTTCTCCTCAAATCTAAAAAAAAAAAAAAATGTTTAACTTTCCATACAGCTCAGCTAATTGAATTCAGCATTTAAAAATGTGCAATGCTCTTAAAGAGGACCCAAAGTTTATTTCCAGTATCCATCTTGGCAGTACCCAGACATCTCTGACTCCAGCTCTAGGGGATCCAACATATTCTTCTGGACTCTGAGAACATCTATTTTCATATTGTACAAACGTAATGCATCTATCAACAAAGCAGGGAAAACACCTTATAACTTTAGCTCAATAGTTCCTGTGTATGTATAGGTTGTTCATCTCGTCTTATACTTACCGTTTTGAGGGTTTCTGTGTATGTATGTATGTGTGAGAGAGAACAGAGTAAGAGTAGGGTAACTCCATGACAGATTGCAAAATGGCAGTTTGGGAGATTAGGCCTAAGTTTCTGTTTCACAGAACTGGAAAAGCCCAAACAAGTCAATTCCATAAAACATCACCCCTCATAGGCAGCCAGTCTAGAAGCTGCCCCACAACTTAGCCTGAGCCAACATCATGGGCACTCAGTCAGGAGCAATAGAAGCTGCCCCACCACCTAGAATGAGCCAAGTTTACTTAATCATGTAAAGTCGCCCAAACCCCCCAGATCCTTAATCACAAAGGCACCTATACTCCTGGAGAAAGAGTCAACCAAACAAGGGGAAGAAAGGTGAAAGTTATTCACTCCTACCCTAACAAGCTTTAAATTGTCTCTGCAAAGTCTACAAGTCTATCTTCTGTCCTAAAGTATAGAAAATCCCTGCATGCGGGTTCTCTGCCAAACAAATGTTCTTTGCTCTTGCATACTATTTGAGTCTGGGTTATCATTCTTCTCAAATCACGAACCTTTACATGTGTAGTTGTACATATGTTTGGGAGTGCATGTGTGTGGAGATAAGACATTGGCACTGGATACCTTTTCAGGTTGCTATTTAGTTTTTGTTCAGATTTATGTATTCTATGTGCATGACTGTTGTGACTGCATATAAATCTATTTATCACATTAAAGTTTGGTGTCTGCAGAGACCGGAAGAAGGCTTCAGATCCCCGAAAACTGTAGTTATGGATGATAGCCATGGGTTGGTGCTGAGAAAGGAACCCAGGTACTCTGTAAGAATAGGAAGTGGTCCTAATCCCTGAGCCATCATTCTTCCGGACCTCACAGGTTAGCTAGACTATCCTTCAAGCTCGAGAGATCCTTACTTCCATTTTTCATGGCTAGGATTATAGGTGCATGCTGTTGCTTCTAGATTTTTATATAATTGTTAGATATTTGCATTCAGGTCTTTATGGCTGTGCAGCAAACCTTTTATCTACCAAGGTATTTCTTTAGGGCACATATATGATCTTTCCTCTTCTTTTTAAATCTCCTTTGTTTCTTCTTTCCTTTTTTTATTCATTCTTTCTTTTTAATGCTGTGATGATCAACCTTCATTGCCATTTTGAGTGGGGCTTGAATACTTTAGGATACTCAGTTTTAGATGTGTCATTGTGGTAGCTTAAAGATATATTTACCTGAAGGAAGACATCTTGAATGTGGGTGGCAACATTTCATGAACTGTAGGACTGGGTTAATAAATAGTTGAAAGCGATGTGAATCCTAAACTTCACTCATGTTTCCTGTTTTCTGATCGCTGCCATAGCAGCAGTCACTCTCACTGCCATCCTCAACGTCTGATCAGAGTCAGCAGCATCCTCAGTCTGAGCCAAAATTTGGTCTAACTTAAAAAGATTTTGTCTCACCTATGAAGAAAATATTAATGCAGACATACAATAACACAATTAAAGAATGACATATGTAAATACAGAATCAAAGATTTTCATTATGTTTGGTCATCTTTAAGATCAACACCGTCTCTGAGGCATTTCTCAACTGTTACGCTCTAGATGGAAACTTGCCTTAGACCAATGGATCCAGGACTCCTTCACATTGTAACGATCATCTGATGCTCTTGTTACTGATTCCATTCCTTGAAGAGTATAGTTTTGGTTCATAGTCACTGCACCACAAACTCTGAAATGGCTAAGAATTTTAATGCCCTTGCAGGTAATCCTTTCAACATCATGGTCTTGTGTTATGTGACTCCTTCTTCTAATCACTTGTGCTTCAAAACCTGCAATTACCAGTAGCTGTGGTTCCTCTGATTTCATAAGCATAAGTTATATTTATTGGTTTTAAAATTTGCCCTCTTCTGAAGAAAATGGGGGAGAAGTTTCTCTAGACAAGAGGGAAGGTTTGGAAGATGAAATCTGTGATCAGGAGAAAATAATAAATAATTTTAAAAAACCCACTTGATTTCCCAAATCCTTTTAACTCATATGCATTATAATCCTTTGACTAATATCAATTTCTTATCCATATCTTTCCTTATATTTTCCTCTCTCTTATTTTTAAGCATATTTGCCTTCTACCTCATTTCCTTTGCCTTTTTTTCAGCATAATGTTGTGGAAAAGCTAATGTATGCTATTTGTATATCCAATAGGTCTTCACTTACATGCTTGTTCAGAGAGTAGATTGAACATGGTTGATAACACCTCCCATTACATTAAATATGATATGTTGAGGTGACCTTTGAAGGGTGCCTGGAAGCCATCCATTTGCCCTTCTGTTTTTCTGAATGACTATTTGATTGTTGTTGTTTTGGTTATTCATTTATTTATTTGTTTAGAAACAAAGTAGATCTATATATCTTTGGCTGTTTTTAAACTTGCTTTGTAAAGTAGGCTGGCCTTAAACTCACAGAGATGCACTCGCCTCTGCCTCCAGAGTGCTTTGGTTAAAGGTGTGCACCAGCATGCCCAACTCTTATGGCCATTTTTATTGCCCTATTCACGTTTCAAATCTCTAATACTTAACTTTATAAATCAAATTCATGACCCAATGTGCTATTTTATTTTTGAGAAATTTGAAAAAATTGAATTAGATAAGCCCTCTGTTTATAGTTGTTCAGTGGTTTCTGATCTCACTTCTATGATGTATACACTACTAGAAAAATCATCTCCAGTTAAAACCTTTGGCTTTACCTACTACAAGTCTTTTTCTCAATTTGCTTCAGCTACATTGACCTCCTTATGCAAACAAGTTACATAGGCAACTGCTCCTGCTGCTGGTGGCTCTTCCTTTGAAGAACTGTATAAGATTTTTTTAAACCACTACTATATCTACTATCAAATGTCATATTATATTTGCAGCTATAATGAATAATTAAAAAAATATTCCTTTCATGTGCAATCTGAAATCCTTTTCTTGATTTTTATTAGAATACAATCTCTTATGATATAAATTTTATAGAGTTTGTAGTCTCTGCCTATGCATTCATCAGATAAAGTTCTGTAAAAGCAAGTATTTTGCTTTTACTTGTTTTTTATCTCTAGTGCCAATAACAGTACCTGTTAGCAGTATTACTGGTTTCAGGTTTAACAATACTACTACATTTATTATTGATAATTTTTACTGAGTTTACATAATGAAGCTTCATGTTTTTAATATTCATAGAGGCATAAGCAACATAGACTAGAAATTTGTTCATTGTGTTCCTTTGTGAATATTTAATGTTGAAGATAGTTTAGAATAAATGCATATGAACACGTGGAATCCAGAATTTTCTTAGATTGCATAAATAAACCCAGCAAGCATGAAAATGGTTAAGAAGCAAATAATAAAAATTGTTATAACTGGACACATATGTCCTTTCTGTAGTTGCAGTAGTAAAGCTGAGATTTTATAAATGTACCCATGTCCACATAGTGAGAAAAGTTTGGAAGGCAATTTTATGAGCCACATACGTGTTCTCCAATAAATTATAAAACAAATACATAAATAACAGAAGTATAATGCAGTTTTACTTATGATTTAATAATTACTGAATTGGGGCATAATTCTTCAATGTTTTTTTCTCTTACAACTTTATTTTTTTTAAAAAAAAGGATACATATACAAATTTTTTAAAGGCATTTTGGCATAACACTATATGAGTGTATTTTTGTCAGTACGTAATTATTTTAGAGGTTTGATAGAATGCATTGAAATCTCACTAGTTACCATAAGCATAAAGTACATGTAGGACAGAACGTAACATGGAAACAGTTTTCTTGGTGAGTATTAATTAAACATAATGATCTTTGAATGCCAAAAATTGCCATTAGGCTATATTCTTAGCTCTTGGATTATTAATGATTTAAGGTCCAGGTGTACCACACTCTGAGAGGGTGCTATACATTTATTTTGTCCTAAGAAGGACTGAGGCTTTCATTTTTTGGTCTTTCTTTTTTCTTGAGCTTCATTTAGCCTGTGAGCTGTTTCTGGGGTGTTCAGAGCTTTCTGGGGTTAGTATCCCATTATCAGTGACTGCATATTATGTCTGTTCTTTTGTGACTGGGCTACCTCACTCAGGGTGATATTCTCTGGATGCATCCATTTCTTCAATGTTTAAACATGTTCTCACATGTGTTTCTCTAATTAGCCCTCAATATATTTGTGGGAAAACAGAAATTATTTAAAATTTATAGAAAATACAATTGTTTAGAAGCCATGCTCAATGCTATGTATCTTATCTTCTCCGTCTTCTTCTCAGACCAAATATACTTCTTTGTAACAGTTGAGGAACCCTAAAAGAACTGAGTGGAAGACTTCATTAATATTTGCTAAGTTGTTGAAAGGCCTTTGGGTTGTTGAGTTCTGTTGTAAGATATCAAGTGGAAAAAAGTCCATATTCAAGACAGAGCATTACTACTACCATAGTCACCCAGTGAATCACTTAGCAACTGATCCCCAGACTCAGTGGCTCATAGTGTATCCATCATCTTTCAATATCTGCTGTCCATGGATCTAGCTTCAGAATAATGGAATGTTTCTGGCTTTATGAAGGTAGAAACAAGTTAGATTCAAACATCTAAAGCTTTTATTGATGCTGGAAGATTGCACCTATACAAGTATTATAAACAAATTATCTGTACAACTGTGGCATCCAGAGGATCTGCTCCTAAGGTAACTGTCACACAGCTAGAGAGCTGTTGCTGGACCTTGGCAAATGCTTACATTTCTTCATCCACATAGGTTTTTGAAAACTCTTATGCACTAGCAGTTGGCTTTCTTACAGTGGTGTTTCCGAGTCTATAGTAGAAGTTTCCATCTTTTACTTCCTTATAGTAGACATTATATTTTTGATTCACATAACGTTTTCAGATTATGCAAGTAATTGGGAGAGCAGGGGGAAAAAAACCTTCAGGAGCCTTTGTGTAGGTTCATCTGCACAAAGAGACCTATTGTCACATTTCGAGCAACATTATAAAGTTTTCAAAGAATACACCTGAACACTACCACCTGGATTCAATATTTTTTAAAATTATATTTAAGTGGGTATATACCTCAAATATTTGTGTTGAAAATGACGTTTCTAATTCATGATTCCTTGTTTGAATTCAAAATACACCTCTATACTTAATTGTTCAGGAAGTGAGGTAAGAACAATTAGTGACAAGCACAGATGGAATCTCACAACTCGCAGAATGAAACATCTCTTACTGGCACTGTCTGAGTAGTAATGGTTGTGTATCCTTCATTAATTTAACATTAAATACCAGCAAACATTACCTCAGTATATAGACACTATTGTTCCAGACTATCAATTCAACTGCCTTCCAATCAATTAAGTGCAGTTTTGAACAGAAATAGCAATAAAAGCCAAGTAATCTGCAGATTTACAATGTGATATTTAGTTTAGAAATTAAAATCAAACCCAAGGATGTTGAAGGAAGGCATTAACGCTGAGAATTTTATAACTATCCAGGAATTAATGTTACTTTATTTAACAAATAATAGCAGAGTTATGGTTATTCACTAAAACAGTTATAAGATGAAATATGAAAAATTCACTAATCATAATTTCAGGTAACATAGATAACAAATGAGATAATTACATTTAAATCAGTAATCTCCAATTCAAGATCGCTAATACCTGCCCATGTAAACAGGGAGCCAATCTATGGAGAGCATGATACTCAATATTTGCATTTCTGGGTCATAAGGCCTTTTTCAGTGGTGCAGAATTGACTTTGGAGTGCAAAAGTAGTCACATTAATAAATTAATTAATAACTGTGATTGTACATCAATAGAACTTCACTTGTGAAAATAGATAATAAACTAGATTTGACCCAGAGATCAACATTTGCAAACCTTGGTTATAGAATGTCTGCTATTGCCAGTGTTCAAAACACAACTTAGCTTAGTTGATTCCATGGCGTATAAGTTAGCTCATTCTTGATGCTGCAGTCATTTTAGATTCTGGAGTTTGAGACTTTATTTACCCTATCAGGTTTACTATACACAGCATCTTACTCTGAGACAGTGTCTGTTTTTGTCACTGAGCTGCGTTTCCTATATGCAGCAAAATGCTGAGCCCTAGTTACATGTCCAGTCTGATAGTCTTTCTTGTTACTGGGGGAATTGAGTCCATTGATATTAGGAGAAATTAAGGAATAGTGATTGTTTTTTCCTGTTATTTTTCTTGTTAGAGGTGCAATTATGTTTGTGTGTATATCTTCTTTTGGGCTTGCTGCAAGAAGATAATTTTCTTGCATTTCTTAGGGTGTAGTTTCTCTCTTTGTGTCGGAGATTTACATCAATTATCCCTTGGAGGGCTTAATTTGTGAAAAGATAATGTGTAAAATTTTTTTAAACTTTATTTTAAAAAACAGAGATAAATGTACAAAATTTTAAGCATTCATACATAAACGTGTACGAATACATTTTTTAAGGTTGTAATTAAGTATTTGTGGGTACATATACATACACATATGTATATATGTAACAATAATATAGGAAAAGAAGTTATTAATTTGAGGGGATAAGAGAGAAACTGGGAGGGGCTGTAGGAAGGAAAGGGGGATGTGATACAGTTCTATTTTAATTAAAATATATTCTTTTTTTCTTGAACTTCACACAGTCTGTGAGTTGTTTCTGGGGTGTTCAGAGCTTTCTGGGGTTAGTATCCCATTATCAGTGACTGCATATTATGTCTGTTCTTTTGTGACTGGGTTATCTTACTCAGGATGATATTCTCTAGATGCATCCATTTTCTTAAGACTTTCATTAAGCCATTGTTTCTGATAGCTGAGTAGTACTCCATTGTGTAAATGTACCACAATTTTTGTATCCATTCATCTACTGAAGGACATCTGGGTTGTTTCCAGCTTCTGGCTGTTATAAATAGAGCTTCAATGAACATTGTGGTGCATGCATCTTTGTTGTATGTTGGAGCGTTTCTGGGGTAAATGCCCAGAAGTGGAATAACTGGGTCTTCAGGTAGTACTATGTCCAACTTTCTGAGGAATCACCAGACTGATTTCCAGAGTGGTTGTATCAGTTTACAACCCCACCAACAGTGGAGAAGTGTTCCTCTTTCTCCACATCCTCGCCAGCATCTGTTGTCATCTGAGTTTTGGATCTTGGCCAATCTGACTGGTACTGGTGTGAGGTGGAATCTCAGGGTTGTTTTGATTTGCATTTCCCTAATGGCTAAGGATGTTGAGAACTTCCTTAGATGTTTCTCAGCCATTCGATATTCCTTGATTGAGAACTTTTTGTTTTTTCATGGTATATTTTGGTTTTTTCATCCATGGTAATTGAGAGTTTTGCTGGTTATAGTATCCTGGGCTGGCATTTGTGTTCTCTTATAGTCTAAATGACATTTTTCCAGGATCTTCTAGCTTTCATGATCTCTGTTGAAAAATCTGGTATAATTCTGTTTGGTCTGCCTTTATGTATTACTTGACTTTTTCCCTTACTTATTTTAATATTCTTTCTCTGCTTTTGATTTTGGTGTTTTGACTATTATATGACAGGTAGAATTTCTTTTCTGGTCCAGTCTATTTGGAGTTCTCCAGGCCTCTTGTATGTTTATGTTCATCTATTTAGGTTAGGGAAGTTTTCTTTTATAACTTTTATTGAAGATATTTACTGATCATTTAAGTTGGGAATCTTCGCTCTCTTCTACGCTTATTCTTAGGTTTAGTCTTTTCATTGTGTCCTGGATTTTTTGGAGGTTTTGGCTTAGGAGCTTGTTGCCTGTCAGATGTAGAATTGATAATGTTACTTTCCCAATCTGTAGGCTGCTGTTCTGACCTTTCAACAGTGCCCTTTGCCTTACAGAAGTTTTGAAATTTCATGAGGTCCCATATGTCAATTTTTGATCTTAGAGCATAAACCATTGGTGTTGTGTTTAGGAATTTTCTCCTATGGCTATGTGTTCTAAGCTCTTCCTCACTTTCTTTTTTTTTTTATGTTTTTAATTTTTTTTAAATGACTTTATTTTACAAAACAAAGATAAATGTACAGATTTTAAACATTTTTTGCTTAAAATTATACATTTTTGTCAGTACTGTTTTTTCAGACATTAAAATAATTTTTACATAAAACCATGCGAATATATTTTTTTTAGTCAGTACTTGATTTTTTTCAAGGGCTTGACAGTATGCATTGAAAACCTAATAGTTACAATAAGCGTAAAGTACATGCAAAACAAAACGCAACATGGAAATAGTCAAAGTGTTCTTGTTTTGTAAATATATGTATTTTTTTTCTTTATTTCTTGGACTTCATAAGGTCTGTGAGTTGTTTCTGGGGAAGTGCAAGCCTCTGGTGTTAGCATCCCACTATCAGTGACTGCATATTATGTCTGTTCTTTTGTGACTGGGTTATCTCACTCAGGATGATATTCACTAGATGCAGCCATTTTCTTAAGAATTTGGTTAAGTCATTGTTTCTGGTTGCTTAGTAGTATTCCATTGTGTATATGTACCACAATTTTTGTATCCATTCATCTTCTGAAGGACATCTGGGTTCCTTCCAGCTTCTGGCTATTATAAATAGAGCTGCTATGAACATTGTGGTGCATATATCTTTGTTGTGTATTAAAGTGTCTCTGGGGTATATGCCCAGAAGTGGAATAGCTGGGTCTTCAGGTAGTACTATATCCAATTTTCTGAGGTATCGCCAGACAGATTTCCAGAGTGGTTGTATTAGCTTGCAACCCCACCAACAGTGGAGAAGTGTTCCTCTTTCTCCGCAGCCTCCCCAGCATCTGCTGTCATCTGAGTTTTGGATCTTGGCCAATCTGACTGGTGTGAGGTGGAATCTCAGGGTTGTTTTGATTTGCATTTCCCTGATGGCTAAGGATGTTGAGCACTTCCTCAGATGTTTTTCGGCCATTCGGTGTTCCTCAACTGAAAACGTTTTGTTTAGCTCTGTACCCCATTTTTAATAGGGTTATTTGATTCTCTGGTGTCTAGGTTTTTGAGTTCCTTGTATACCTTGGATATTAGGCCTCTATCTGATGTGGTGTTGGTAAAGATCTTTTCCCATTCTGTTGGTTGCTGTTTTGTTTTCTTGACGATGTCTTTAGCCTTACAGAAACTTTGCAATCTCATTAAGTCCCATTTGTTAATCTTTGACCTTAGAGCTTGAGCCCTTGGTGTTTTGTTCAGGAAATTTTCTCCTGTACCTATGTGTTCTAAGGTTTTCCCTACTTTCTCATCTAATAGTTTCAGTGTATCTGGTTTAATGTGTAGATCTTTGATCCACTTCCACTTGAGCTTTGTACAAGGAGATAAGAAAGGGTCTATTTTCATTCTTTTGCATGCTGAGTGCCAGTTGGACCAGCACCATTTGTTGAATAGGCTGTCCATTTTTCATTGAATGTTTACTGCTCCTTTGTCAAAAATCAGGTGACCATATACATGAGGGCTCATTTCTGGATCTTCTATTCTATTCCATTGATCCACATGCCTATTTCTGTACCAGTACCATGCAGTTTTCAGCACAATTGCCTTGTAATATAGCTTGAGGTCAGGGATATTAATTCCTGCAGATGTTTTTTTCTTGTTGAGGATGGATTTAGCTATTCTATGTCTTTTGTTATTCTATATAAAATTGCACATTGATTTTTCCAATTCCATGAAGAACTGGGTTGAAATTTTGATGGGGATTGCATTGAATCTGTAGATTGCTTTTGGTAGGATGGCCATTTTTAAAATGTTGATTTTTCCAATCCATGAGCATGGGAGATCTTTCCATTTTCTGAGATCCTCCTTCTTCCTCACTTTCTCTTCTAATGTTTTCAGTGTACCTGGTTTTATGTGGAGATCTTTGATTTACTTGGACTTGAGCTTTGTGCAAGGAGATAGGAAAGGATCGATTTGCATTCTTCTCCATGCTGACTGTCAGTTGAAGCAATACCATTTGTTGAAGAGGCTGTCCTCTTTTTCACTGAATGTTTTTAGCTCCCTTGTTAAAGATCAAGTGACCGTAGGTGTGTGGGTTCATTTCTGGGTCTCCAATTCTGTTCTGTTGATATACTTGCCTACCTTTGTTCCAATACCATGCAGTTTTTATCACAATTTCTTTGTAATATAGCTTGAGACCAGGAATGGTGAATCACCACAGAAGTGTTTTTAAACTTGAGAATAGATTTCACTATTCTAGATTTTGGTTATTCCAGATGAATTTGCAAATTGTTTTTCTAATTCTATGAATAATTGAGTTGGTATTTTGGTGGAATTGCATTCAACCTATAGATTACTTTTGGCAAGATGGCCATTTTTACAATGTTGATTCTGCCCATCCATGAGCATGGGAGCTCTATTTTATCTTTTTGAGATCTTTAATTTTCTTTTTCAGAGTCTTGAATTTCTTGTCATACAGATCCTTCACTTTCTTGATTGGGGTCACCCAAGGTATTTTATAGTCTTTGTGACTATTATGAAAGCTGTCAATTGCCTGTTTATCCATTGAGTAGAGGAAGGCGGTTGAATTGTTGGTTAGTTTTATATCCAAGCACTTTGCTAAAGTTGTTTATTAGTTGTAAAAGTTCTCTGGTGGGATTTTTGGGGTCACTTAAGTATACTATTATATCATCTGCAAATAGTGATATTTTGACTTCTTCCTTTCCTATGTAAATACCTTATATTATTTATTGTTGTCTAATTGCTCTGGCCAGGACCTCTATTACTATATTGAATAGGTAGGTGGACAGTGGGCAGCTTTGTCTAGTCCCTTATTTTAATTGGATTGCTACAAGTTTCTCTCCATTTAGTTTGATATTGGCTACTGGTTTGCTGTATATTACATTTGCTGTGTTAAGGTATGTGCTTTGGATTTCTGATATTTCCAAGACTTTTATCATGAAGAGTTGTTGAATTTTGTCAAATGCTTTCTCATCATATAATGAGAGGATCATGTGTTTATTTTTTCTTTGAGTTTGTTTATATGGTGGATTATGTTGATGGATTTCTGTATGTTGAACCATCCTTTTATCCTTGGAATAAAGCCTATTTGGTCATGGTGGATGATTGTTTTGATGTGGTCTTGGATTTGGTTTTTATGTCTTCCCTTTCATTTCTGATTTTGTTAATTTGGATACTCTTTCTTTGCCCTCTATTTATCTGGTTAAGGGCTTATCAATCTTTTTGATTTTCTTAAAAACCAGGTGTTGGTTTTGTTGATTCTTTGTATAGTTCTGGTTATCTCTATTTGGTTGATTTCTGCTCTGAATTTGATTATTTCCTGCCCTCAACTCCTCTTGGGTGTATCTGATTCTTTTTTGGTCTAGGACTTCCAGCTGTGCTGTCAAGATGCTAGTGTATGCTTTCTCCAGGTTCTTTTTGGAGGCACTCAGAGGTATGAGTTTTCCTCTCGGTACTGTTTTCATTGCAGCCCATAAGTTTGGGTATGCAGTGATGTCACTTTTGTTAAATCCTACAAAATTCTTGATTTCTTTCTTTATTGACCATTTTTTCATTGAGCAGTGCATTGTTCACCTTCCATATGTATGATATTTTTTATTGTTTTTGTTGTTATTAAAGACAAACCTTAGTCCATGGTGATCTGATAGGATGCATGAGAGTATTTTTGTTTTCTTGTATCTGTTGAGACCTGTTTTGTGATCGATTATATGGTCAATTTTGGAGAAGGTACTGTGAGGTTTTAAGAAGAACATATATTCTTTTGTTTTCAGATTAATTGTCCTGTAGATGTCTGTTAATTCAAGTTGGTTCATAACCTCTGCTAGTTTTGCTGTGCTCTGTTCAGTTTCTGTCTCCATTACCGGTCCATTGATTAAAGTGGGGTGTTGAGGTCTCCCACTATTATTGTGTGTAGTGTAATATATGCCTTGAACTTTAGTAAGATTTCTTTTATAAATGTGGGTGCCCTTGTGTTTGGAGCATAGATGTTCAGGATTGCGAGTTCAGCTTAATAGATGTTCCTGTGATGAGTAAAAAGTGTCCTTCCTTATCTTTTTGGATAACTTTTGGTTGAAAATCTATTTTATTTTATATTAGAATAGCTACTCCAGCTTGTTTCCTGGGCCCATTTGCTTGGAAGGTTTTTTTCCCCAGCCTTTACTTCTGAGGTAGTGTCTGTCTTTGTCTCTGAGATGAGTTTCCTGTATGCAGCAAAATCCTGGATCTTGTTTACATGTCCAGTCTGATAGTCTGTGTCTTTTTATTGGGGAATTGTGCCCAATGATGTTAAGTGAAATTATGGAATAGTGATTTTTGTTTCCTGTTGTTTTTATATAGTTAGACTTAGGTTTGTGTGTATTTTTCTTTTGGTTTCCTTGTGTTCTTTTTTTTTTTTTCTTTTTCTTGGGTATAGTTTTCTTTTTTGTGTTGAATTTTTCCATCTATTATCCTATGTCAGGCTAGATTTGTGGCCAGTTATTGTGTAAATTTGGTTTTGTCCTAGAATATCTTGGTTTCTCCATCTATGGTGATTGAGAGTATTGCTAGATATAGTAATTTGGGCTGGCATTTGTGTTCTTTTAGGGTCTGTATGACATCTCTCCTGCATTTTCTAGCTTTCACAGTGTCTGTTGAGAAGTCTACGTCATTCTGATTGGTCTGACATTATACGTTATGTGTCCTTTTTCCTTTACAGCTTTTAGTATTCTTTCTTTGTTATGAATATTCAGTGTTTTGACTGTCATGTGCAGGGAGGAATTTCTTTTTTGGTCCAATCTATTTGGAGTTCTGTAGGCTTCCTGTATGTTCATGGTCATCTCGTTCTTAAGGGTAAAGAAGATTTCTTCTATGATTTTGTTGAAAATATTTACTGTGCCATTTTATTGATATTTTTTACCCTCTTCTACACCTATTATCTTTAGCATTGGTCTTATTGTGTCCTGGATCTCCTGGACATTTGGGTTAGAAGCTCTTTGGTTTTGGCATCTTCTCTTACTATTTTGTCTATGTTTTCTATGTTGTCTTTGGCCCATGAAATCCTCTCTTCCATCTCTTGTAGTCTGTTGGTGATACCTGCATCTGTGACTCCTGATTGCTTTTTTTCTCTTTTTTTTTATTTGTTTTCCATGTCAAGGGTTGTCTATTTTTTGTTTCCTTTTTTTTTTCTTTTTTATAAAACAACTTTATTTTACAAAACAAAGATAAATGTACAGATTTTAAACATTTTTTTGCTTAAAATTATACATTTTTTGTCAGTACTTTTTTGCGGATTTTAACATAATTTTTACATAAAACTATATGAATATATTTTTTTAGTCAGTACTTGATTTTTTTCAAGGTTTGATTGTATGCCTTGAAAACTTAATAGTTACAATGAGCTAAAGTACATGTAAAACAAAATGTAACATGGAAATAGTTAAAGTTTTCTTGTTTTGTAAATATTTTTTTTGTTTTGTTTTGTTTTCTTTATTTCTTGGACTTCATACAGTCTGTGAGTTGTTTCTGGGGAAGTGCAAGCCTCTGGGGATAGCATCCAACTATCAGTGACTGCATATTATGTCTGTTCTTTTGTGACTGGGTTATCTCACTCAGGATGATATTCTCTAGATGCAGCCATTTTCTTAAGAATTTGGTTAAGTCATTGTTTCTGGTGGCAAAGTAGTATTCCATTGTGTATATGTACCACAATTTTTGCATCCATTCATCTTCTGAAGGACATCTGGGTTCCTTCCAGCTTCTGGCTATTATATATAGAGCCGTTATGAACATTGTGGTACATATATCTTTGTTGTGTATTAAAGTGTCTCTGGAGTATATGCCCAGAAGTGGAATAGCTGGGTCTTAAGGTAGAACTATATCCAATTTTCTGAGGTATCGCCAGACAGATTTCCAGAGTGGTTGTATTAGCTTGCAACCCCACCAACAGTGAAGAAGTGTTCCTCTTTCTCCACAGCCTCGCCAGCATCTGCTGTCATCTGAGTTTTGGATCTTGGCCAATCTGACTGATGTGAGGTGGAATCTCAGGGTTGTTTTGATTTGCATTTCCCTGATGGCTAAGGATGTCGAGCACTTCCTCAGATGTTTCTCGGCCATTCGGTGTTCCTCAACTGAAAACGTTTTGTTTAGCTCTGTACCCCATTTTTAATAGGGTTATTTGATTCTCTGGTGTCTAGGTTTTTGAGTTCCTTGTACAACTTTGATATTATGCCTCTATCTGTTGTGGTGTTGGTAAAGATCTTTTCCCATTCTGTTGGTTGCCGTTTTGTTTTCTTGACGATGTCCTTAGCCTTACAGAAACTTTGCAATCTCATTAAGTCCCATTTGTTAATCTTTGACTTTAGAGCTTGAGCCATTGGTGTTTTGTTCAGGAAATTTTCTCCTGTACCTATGTGTTCTAAGGTTTTCCCTACTTTCTCATCTAATAGTTTCAGTGTATCTGGTTTAATGTGGAGATCTTTGATCCACTTCCACTTGAGCTTTGTACAAGGAGATAAGAAAGGGTCTATTTTCATTCTTTTGCATGCTGAGTGCCAGTTGGACCAGCACCATTTGTTGAATAGGCTGTCCATTTTCCATTGAATGTTTACTGCTCCTTTGTCAAAAATCAGGTGACCATATACATGAGGGCTCATTTCTGGATCTTCTATTCTATTCCATTGATCCACATGCCTATTTCTGTACCAGTACCATGCAGTTTTCAGCACAATTGCCTTGTAATATAGCTTGAGGTCAGGGATAGTGATTCCTGCAGATGTTTTTTTCTTGTTGAGGATGGATTTAGCTATTCTATGTCTTTTGTTATTCTATATGAAATTGCACATTGATCTTTCCAATTCCATGAAGAACTGGGTTGAAATTTTGATGGGGATTGCATTGAATCTGTAGATTCCTTTTGGTAGGATGGCCATTTTTAAGATGTTGATCTTTCCAATCCATGAGCATGGGAGATCTTTCCATTTTCTGAGATCAACCTCAATTTCTTTCTTTAGAGGTGAAGTTCTTGTCACACAAGTCCTTCACTTGCTTAGTTAGAGTCACACCAAGGCATTTCATATTTTTTGTGATGATTGTGAAGGGTACCATTTTCCTAATTTCTTTCTCCACATGTTTGTCCTTTGAGTATAGGAAGGCTACTGATTTGTTTGAGTTAACTTTGTATCCAGCCACTTTGCTGAACTTGTTTATCAGCTATAGGAGTTCTCTGGTGGAATTTTTGGGGTCACTCAAGTACACTATCATGTCATCGGCAAAGAGTGATGTTTTTATCTCTTCTTTTCTGATTTTTATCCCCTTGATCTCCTTTTGCTGTCTAATTGCTCCAGCCAGGACTTCCAGTACTATTTTAAATAGGTAGGGGGAGAGTGGGCAGCCTTGTCGAGTCCCTGATTTTAGTGGGATTGCTTCAAGTTTCTCGCCATTAAGTTTGATGTTGGTTGTTGGTTTGCTGTATATTGCTTTTATTATGTTTAGGTATGGGCCTTGGATTCCTGTTCTTTCCAGGACTTTTAACATGAAGGGGTGTTGGATTTTGTCAAATGCTTTCTCAGCGTCTAGTGAGATGACCATGTGATTTTGTTCTTTGAGTTTGTTTATATGGTAGATTACATTGATGGATTTCCTTATGTTAAACCATCCCTGCATCCCAGGGATGAAGCCTACTTGGTAACAGTGAATGATCGTTTTGATGTGTTCTTGGATTCGGTTTGCAAGGATTTTGTTGAGTATTTTGGCATCAATGTTCATAAGTGGGATTGGTCTGAAGTTCTCTTTCCTTGTAGCTTTTTTGTGTGGTTAAGTTACGAGGGTTATTGTAGCCTCAAAAAATGAGTTGGGTAATATTCCATCTGATCTATCTTTGGAATAGTTTGGCAAGTATTGTTGTTATATCCCCAATAAATGTCTGATAAAATTCTGTACTGAACCCATCTAGACTTGGGCTTTTTTTGGTTGGGAGGCTTTTGATGACTTCTATTTCTTTAGGTGTTATAGGGTTATTTAGATGGTTTACTTGGTCCTGGTTTAACTTTGGGACATTGTATCTGTCTAGGAATTTGTCCATTTCCTCCAGATTTTCCAATTTTGTGGAGTATAAGTTTTTGTAGTAGGATCTGATGATTTCTTGAATTTCCTCAGTTTGAGTTGTTATGTCACCACTTTCTTTTCTGATTTTGTTAATTTGGATATTCACTCTTTGCCCTCTATTTCATCTGGCTAGGGGTTTATCAATCTTGTTGATTTTCTCAAAGAACCAACTCTTGGTTTTGTTGATATTTCAATGGTTCTTTTTGTTTCTATTTGGTCTATTTCTGCCCTAATTTTGATTATTTCTTGCTGTCTACTCTCTTTGGGTATATCTGCTTCCTTTGGTTCTAGGGCTTTTAGCTGTGCTGTCAGGTTGCTGATGTGAGCTCTTTCCAGTTTCTTTTTAGAATCACTTAGGGCTATGAGTTTTCCTCTCAATACTGCTTTCATTGCATCCCATAGGTTTCGGTATGTTGTTTTTTCGTTTTTGTTGAATTGTAGGAAGTCCTTAATTTCTTTCTTTATTTCTTCTTTGACCCTGCTAACGTTTAACAGAGCGTTGTTTAGTTTCCATGTGTATGTGGGCTTTTTGTTGTCTTTGTTGTTGTTAGAGACCAACTGTAGACCATGGTGATCTGAGAGGATGCATGGGAGTATTTCAATCTTCTTATATTGATGGAGGCATGTTCTGTGTCCAATTATGTGGTCAATTTTCGAGAAGGGGCCATGGGGTGGTGAGAAGAAGGTGTATTCTCTTACTTTAGGATAGTATGTTCTGAATATATCTATTAATTCTAGTTGGGTCAAAGTCTCTGCTAGTTTTGCAGTATCCTTGTTCAGTTTCTGTTTCCCTGATCTGTCCATTGGTGAGAGTGGGGTATTAAAGTCTCCCACTATTATTTTGTGGGGTGAAATGTATTTTTTGAGCTTTGGTAGGGTTTCTTTTATGAATGTGGGTGATTTTTTATTTGGAGCATATATGTTAAGGATTGAGAGTTCCTCCTGACAGATTTCCCCGGTAATGAGTAAAAAGTGTCCTTTCTTATCTTTTTTGATAACTTTTCGTTGGAAATTTACTTTATTCGATATTAGAATAGCCACTCCAGCTTGCTTCTTGGAGCTGTTTTCTTGGAAGTTTTTTTCCCACCCTTTTATTCTGAGATATTGTCTGTCTCTGTCTCTGAGATGAGTTTCCTGTATGCAGCAAAAGGCCGAATTTTGTTTATGTATCCATTCTCATAGTCTATGTCTCTTTATTGGGGAGTTGAGACCATTTATGTTAATAGATATCAAGGAATAGTTGTTTCTGTTTCCTTCCATTATTGCTTTTTTGGGTTGAGTTGTGTCTGTCTTTTTTTCTTCTTATAGTTTTCTTGTTTAGGGGTTTTCTTGTTTTTACTAGGCTGTATTTTCCCTCATTGTATTGGGTTTTCCACCTATAGTTCGTTGTAGTGCTGGGTTTGTGGTCAGATATTGTGTGAATTTTGATTTGTCTTGAAATATCTTCATCTCTCCATCGATGGTGATTGATAGTTTTGCTGGGTATAGCAGCTTGGGCTGGCACTTGTGCTCTCTTAAGGAGTGCCTGATGTCTGTCCAGGCTCTTCTAGCTTTCATAGTCTCTGTTTAGAAATCGGTTGTGAGTCTGATTGGTCTGACTTTATATGTTACTTGACCTTTTTCCCTTACTGCTTTTAGTGTTCTTTCTTTACTTTGGGCACTTGATGTTTTTACTATTATGTGTCTGGAGGTATTTCTTTTCTGGTCCAACCTATTTGGAGTTCTGAAGGCTTCTTTTATGCTCTTAGTCATCTCATTCTTGGGGGTAGGGAAGTTTTCTTCTATGATTTTGTTGAAGATATTTACTGTGCCTCTTAGTTGATACTCTTCTTCCTCTTCTATTCCTATTATCCTTAGGTTCGGTCTTCTCATTGTGTCTTGGATTTACTGGACATTTTGGGTTAGGAACTTTTTGTTTTTTGATCTTCTCTGGCTGTTTTGTCTCTGTTTGCAATGTTGTCTTCTGCCCCCGAGATTCTCTCTTCTATCTCTTGTAATCTATTGGAAATGCTTGCTTCTGTGACTCCTGATTTCTTTTTTTGGTGTTCTGACTCAAGGGTTATCTCTTTTAGCATTTTCTTTATTGTGTCAATTTCTGTTTTAATTTCTCTCTTCCATTCCTTTATTTCTTTGGTTCTGTTTTCCTCTAGTTCTCTGAGTTCTTTGAGTGCTTTTCTTGTTTCTTCTTTAAAAGCTTCTGAATCTTTTTGTTTTTCCTCCCTTTCTTGTTTATGTATCTCTATCAGCGTCTTGAGTTATGATTTCATGTCTGTGTCTTCTTTTTCTGGAGTGTTTGGAATTCCGATGTTTGCTGTTATGGGAGAGTTGGGTTCTGGTGTTGCTAGATTGTCTTGGTTTCCTTGGGATATACTCTTTCTCTTTCCTCTTGCCATTTTGTTGTCAGTGATATGTTCTTGCCTTTCCCCTGTCTCTGGTCTGTGACCCTGGTTCTCCACTGTTCCAGGTGTCAGATGGGCCAAGCCCTGTTTTATGCCTCAGAGTCGTCGGGTGTGTGCAGCAGTTCCAAAGTTCTGTTTCTGGTGGCTGGATCGGTCTAGGCAGGGCTGGGCAAGTTAGGGTGTGCACTTTCCGTGTGCACGCCACAGAGATCTCTCTGCTCCCCTCCAGCCCAGGTCTCCCACCCACCAGTTGCTCAACCTCTATTCGCTGCCCTTCTGGGTGGCAGATGGGCCAGGTTCTGCTCTGTGTCCTGAAGTCGCTTCAGGGTGGAAACAGAATTTTTAATTTTCTGTTCCCAATCGCTGGATCGGGCAAGGCAGGGCTGGGCAAGTTAGGGTGTGCACTTTCCGTGTGCACTCTGCAGAGATCTCTCTGCTCCCCTGCAGCCTAGGTCTCCCACTCACCAGTTGCTCAGCCCCTATGAGCCGCCATTCTGGGTGGCAGATTGGCCAGGCTCTGCTTTGTGTCCTGAAGTCGCCTCCCGTGTTTTCTTTATTGTTTCTATTTCTGTTTTCAATTCCTTTATCTGTTTGGTTGTGGTTTTATTTTTAGTTCTTTGAATGATTTTTCCTGGTTCTCCTGTAATTGTTTGAGGGAGTTATTTATGCACTTCTCCAAGATCTCCATTATCATCATGCAATATGATTTCAAGTCTAAGTCTTGTTTTTCTGGTGTGTTTGGCAATCCACTACTTGTTATGGTCGGAGTGCTGGGTTCTGGTGTTGCCAGGTTGTCTTGGTTTCCACTGCTTAGGTTCTTTCACTTTCCTCTTGCCATCAAGTTATCTGTGGTTATAGGTGATCTTGTCTATGACTGGAGCCTGTCTCTCCTGTGGATCTGAGGGCTGGTGGGCTCAGAAAAAAATTGCTTCTGGGTGTTTGGCTCTTTGTAGGCAGGCATTGAGTTCTGATTGCATTGACTCTGTTCTGTCCCCCTGGGCTTAGGTGGTAGAGCGCTTGTGAGGCTATTCTGGGAGTGCAGGCAGGTCCTGCATGTTGATGGCGGTCACCCTGTCCTTTTGCTAGCCTGGAAAGGACACAATCCAGAAGTGTACCATGCTATTTGGCCTTCAGGGGCTTCAGGCTATCCCTCCCGGACAGCCTGAAGGGTGTATGGCAAGTTCCCTGTGGATTCAGTTGAAAGAGCACTTGCAAAGCTGTTCTGGGGTTTCAGTCATCTGCAGGTGGGTACCAAGTCTTGATGTCAGTCACCTGGCTATCTCGCCTGGGCTCAGGAGGGAAAACACTTTCAAGGCTTCTCTGCAGGCTCAGCTGTGTGCAGAGGGGTACTGAGTCTTCCTTCCACATGGGATTCGTGGCCCACCCTGGAGTAGGAACCTCCTCCCTACTTTCAGCTGCATTCTTTATAAATTTCTTCTCAAAATGGTTAAAGAATAATGACTGTACAACAGGAGAAAAAAGCTGCACAACAAGAAAAATTGGTTGTGATAGCACAAAGACTTGATATTCAAAAGACAGGAAATAATAGGATAAGGGGTGTTTAAGTGAATATGTGGTACCCAAGGAAATTAAGGCCCAATGTACACAGCTCATTGATCCTCAACACTTCCTATTAATGAAACAGACTGAAAGTGACTACCCCAACTATCTTCTCTAGTTAACTGGGGACAAATGCCAGAATATAATGAAAATTCACAAAATAAGTAACTAGTTTGGAATCTTCTTAAAATACAATATCTTGAACATTTTAAAGAATAAATAGTAACTTACAGAATGCACTCATCTTATGTAAGTACCTGGGCTACCCAAAACAGTATTATACCCCAAGACTTGAAAGATGTAGCAGCAGCTGTATTTGAAGTTGGTTCTCAACTCCACTGGCTGACATACTGGTGAAAAGAAGCTGCAGTTATGGAAATCATAATAGGTCTAAAGGTGTTACTATTGTCAAAGATCAATTGTTAGGTGAAAGGTTAATGTGCTGATTTATGAACACAGTTGAACTTTGATGACTATTATTATAAAATATACTTTAGTAGCTTTAAGAGCCTGGGATAGGGTGGAGAAACAAGAAAAAAAGGTCTATGTCATTCAAAAAGATTATACAAAGCCTCAGATAAGTTTTTACTGATTTCTTATGTAGATTAACACACACTGTAAACAGGCCAATATCAGATGCAGGTGTAGTATAGGTTTTTTTTTTTTTTTTTTTTTTTTTTAAGCAGAACTTTATTGATGGCATTCAAGAGAGTAGGGAGGGCTCTCTAGACCCATCATATAGTTATGGGGGTCTGGGATTGAAATTGTATGGGAGATACTCATGATTGGGAGCCGAGTTGGGATGGGACTCTTCAGCAACTGAGGACCTCTCTTGCTCTCAGTATCTTTGCGGGGGAGTTAGTGGTCCAAGGTTTCTTACTCCTTAGAGGCCATGTAGGCCATAAGGTCCACTACATAGGTGCTGTAGCCATATTCATTGTCATGCCAGAAAATGAGCTTCACGAAGTTGTCATCAAGAGCAAGGCCAGCTCTGGCATCAAAGGCAGAAAAGTGGGAAATGCTATTGAAGTCACACGAGAAAACCTGGTCCTCAGTGTAGTCCAGAATGCCCTTTCGTGGGTCTTCAACTGCCTGCTTTGCCACCTCCTTAATGTCATCATACTTGGCAGGCTTCTCAAGGTGGTATGTCAGATCTACAACAGATACATTAAAGGTAGGGACATGGACAGCCATGCCAGTGAGCTTCCCAATTCTGCTCTCAGGTAACCTTGCACACAGCCTTGGCAGCACCAGTGGATGCAGGGATGATGTTCTGGGCTACCCCCATGGCCATCACCCTACAGTTTTTTATAGGAGCCATCCACAGTCTTCTGAGTGGCAGTTATGGCATGTACTATGGTCATGAGTTCTTCCACAATGCCAAAGTTGTCATGAATGACCTTAGCCAGGGGGGCTAAGCAGTTGGTAGTACAGGATGCACTGTTGACAATCTTGAGTGAGTTGTCATATGGTTCACACACATCACAAACATGAGAGCATTAACTGAAGGGGTGGAGATGATGATCTTTTGGCCCCACCCTTCATCTGGACCCCAGCCTTCTCCATAGTGGTGAAAACACCAGTAGACTCCACTACATACTCATCAACAGCATCACCACATTTGAGGTTAGTGAGATCTTGCTCCTGGAAGATGGTGGTGGGGTTTCCATTGATGACAAGCTTCCCATTCTCAGCCTTAACTCTGCCATTGAATTTGCCATGGGTAGTCATACTGAAGCATGGAGCCCATCAATGAAGGGGTTTTCGATGGTAACAATCTCCACTTTACCATATCTAGAGCAGGAGGAAGCCCTGGTAACCAGGTGCTCTATAAGGCTAAATCTGTCCACACCATCCTTCCCCATCTTGTCTAAGAGATGAGGCTGACACTGCATGAGAACATGAAGCTGTCTCTGGAATGGGGAGGAGCAGAGAGCTGCAGGATAGATTTTAATTGAAATTTTAGCTTGTGAAAAATACAAATACAGACTGTAAAATGTTCTTAGACCTTTTAAAGTTCAATCAACATTTGTGAATGAATGGATTAGAACTGTTGCTGTTGCAGATTCTATGCAATTGGACAAACAATGGCCAATAATCTTAGCTATCAAAGTGACTCTGGTTTTTACTGTGGTAGATGAGGCAAGGCAGTTTCCCAGAGACTGCTCAAGAAGAACTCAGCCTTTAAGGATTTGTATGTGTGGTAAGGGTAGGCATTAGATTAATGAATAAAGATCATCAAAAGATATGGAAGATTATTCCTTACCAATGGGAAGCTCCCTTTCAGATATTCACTGGAGGGATTTGAGTGTACCTCAGCAACAAACAATTAGAGCCAGGTATTTCCTATCAGTGACCCACAGAGAAAACTAAAGGAGATGTTGGAAATCTACAGAAAGCAAGACTGTTCTGGACTTAACCATATGTAAAAATCTCACACTACCACTTAAATATCAGTGCTATAAAATACCTACTGAATTTATTCATGAACTTCTACCTCTAAAGCCAATAGAAATAATTTTAGGCAGAAGTAGTTAAACATCTCAAAGATTCACTGTACATCAGGGAATTACTGATGAAGATTTCAATGGAGAGATTAAGATAATGGCTTATGTAAAGAAAAACATGCAGTTAAAAGTGGGAGACTGGTTACTTAACTTGCACTGTATGCATATGTCAAAGTCAAAGCAGTTCCAGTTGAGGAAACAGAAAGATTTGCAAACATTTGAAGACAAAGTTTATAGGGAAACTATTATCAATAACCAGAGTCCAAATTTTAAATTAAAATAAAATGGTATTGGAATTGGAGATTTGGTACACACAGAGTGATTATTCCAGATTCTTTCCTTTGTACACTCTTAACTGTCCAAAGGGGAGATTTTTCAAGTATTTTATGCTTTGCTGACTTCTATGCTATCTCAGAGACCATATTAGATTCTAGGACTTTGGCTATAGAACCATCCTTATGACCACATGTACATTATAAAAAATGTTTCAATATAGTCTTCAGCATTATTGTGCACTCTGAATTGTTGTCTGGAAACCTGGACTAAAATGATTGTTGCCTGGAAACACTGAAATATACTGTGTTTTAAATATGCTGGCATTAGGCTCTCTAAATTCTGAACAGGTTGGCAAAGTCAATCTGAATTGAGTTTCCATTTTCACCTCTTCATGGATCATTCCCTTTATTGATACCTTCATTGTATCTCAGCATTTATCACATTGTACAGCATAGATACATGTAGTTAAAACATTTTTGATTGTTGCTAAATTAATCCAAAATTTCATTATCTTAACATACTTTAACTTTTTAAAAATTTTTGTTCAG
Source organism: Micromys minutus (assembly GCF_963924665.1). Lineage (NCBI taxonomy): Eukaryota > Metazoa > Chordata > Mammalia > Rodentia > Muridae > Micromys > Micromys minutus. Next base: position 184,431,022 of record NC_137969.1, on the reverse strand, counting down.
GCCCTTAATTTTTTCATATCTAATGCTTGAAAGCATTAGTGATATCCAGATATATTCTAATTTCTTATCACATACACATGCACCCACCCAGACACACACATACACACACAAACACACACACACATACACACACACACACAAACATATATGAGAAAGGGGGGGAATATATATCTGTGTATTTGGAAAGCAGATGTATATGTGCATTTGGACATGCAGATATTCATGTGTGTGAGGACAAAGGGCAACATTACATGATTTTTTATTATTTTATCTAACATTTAAAGTTGGCACGAAGAGTCTAAACTTAGTTTCCCAGGTTGTGTGTCAAACTTACACTTTACCAATCCTGAAAACATTTTCTTAAAGAAATACTGTAGATTATTTACAGAAATTCAACAAATGTTTACTGAATGCTATTGAAATATAGGGCTTACATTTTATTTTCACAAGAAATCACAAAGACAGAGTTGAGGCAGTGAGAGGGCCTGAAATTACATCCTTATTATCTTCAATGCACTTGGTATCTTGAATAGCCTTCATCAGTGGGTCATTTTCAAGCTCTGCCAAATGTGAATTCTTTACTTCTTTCATAAACAATAACCCATTCTTTCCAGTGGAGCTTTTCTTCTTCCAAAAGATCCTAGGTTTCCAAATCAAAGTTAATGATCCTTAAAATGATAAACAGCACTGCTTTTCTTAAATAAAGTGATATATTTGGTTTTCCTGAAATGCAGATATTTAGACAAGATAATATGTACAAGTTAGTTTATATGGCTCTTGACTCCAAGAGTAACAAAACAGAAATAGAAAAGAAATAACCAAAATCCAAACAAACTCACAACTCTGTATTACTTTTATTGTTACTGTAGGCATCAGAGGTGAGATCCTGCTGGGTTACTTCTGGAAATGTATGTGTGAATTACCATAAAAGAATGTAAGAAAGAATTTTTCATTATCACCCCAATACCCTAGTAGACATTGATTACCTTCAATAGTGATAGTGAAGCACTTCATGCTTTAAATGTTGTGTATTAATCAGAGTGGTTGATGCTCTTCTTATATCGTTTCAAGAAATTATGGTTGAGCAGAAGAAGCAAGAAACACTAGACAGAGATAAAGTTAATTCTACTATTTGTATGTGTAAGAAAAGCCATGTTCAGTATTTATAGTACAAAGGCTGCCCCAGCACCAGCAAAACAAAATAGATTAGAATGCGTTATGCTAAGAGGTCACACTGGAGTATATAACATGTAATAATGGCAGCATATTATGGGGCTGTGTTTTGGTCCATCCTCCTGCATGCCAAGGCTGAACTCTATGTACATGTGCATATATGATTTCATATAGTCGAAGGGGTTATATCCTATCTGCATTAAAGTTTAAAAGTCCTCACTGCCACACTATTCTTTTTTTGGTAGACACATTCTTCACTTGGTTTTCACAGCTGTAGCTTAGGCTCTTACTATGTTCTGTGGTAATTCTGTACTAAACTATCTCTAGCAAGCAGAACCACACAAACAACATTCTCAACACTAACATTTGTAAGTTAGTGATGATAATCCAAATACTTTTAATTATGTACAAACATCTCTGTACCAGAGAGTTGTATTCCTAGAAAAAAATGCAAAAAACCATTCCTTACATTAGACTTTATTCACAGTAAATCACAATGGTTACAACTTGGAATAGACTCTTAATAAAACTAAATAATGAAATGTGGACAATGAATTGAATTAGGAACGTACTAAATACTTACTTTTAAAATCAAGTTTTATTAATTTGCTTGATGCCTAAGGTCAAATTTACATTTAGATGTATTCTACAAATGAGATGCATTTTTTTGTTGGAAATGTGGATTACAATAACCTCTGATCCTTTTCTTCATAAAAGATGTTTTGGCTTACTGTTTGGATATTTTCAAATGGTGAGTTGTTTGTGCCAGAAAAAAAAAGAAAAGAAAAAAAATAATCCATGGGCTGAATCTTTCACCTTGCAGGACATTTGTGTTGGAAGAGTACATTAGGGCATATAAATTGACAGCTTTAGATAAATTATTCAAACCTTGGTTGATAAAGAGCAAAACCTTTTCCTTCAAGGTGTTTTTCATGGCTTCTTTTAGAAAATATAGTAGAGTTGGGAAAATATGTTGGGAAAAAACCTAACATCTCTATTATCATCATCTTATTATCATCATCCATCATTATTTAAGGCCTAAAATCACTATTATATCTGCTTAATAGTAATAGGATTTAGAAAGCTTGTAACTTAGAAAATTTTATTCCTATTCTTTTTTAAAATTTTTTATTATCTTTCCATCCCTCAATTTCTGTTCCATTTTTTACCTCAAATTTCTTATAGACAGGAACAATTACTCCCAGTAGAATGGCTAAGATAAAAAAATTCAAGCAACTTCTCATGCTAGTAAGGATATGGAGCAAGGGGAATACTCAGCCACTGCTGGTAGGAGTTTAACCTTGTACAACCTTGTGAAAATCAATTCAGTTATTACTCTGAAAATTGGAAATATCTCTACCTGAAGACCCCTAATCTATAGAATGTAATATGGGTATCCTCCTAATAGTGACACTCTTTATGGGTCTATTGGGGTCTATGTGTCTTTCAAGCCACAACAGTTAAAATGATCAATTGGTATATATGTTTCAAAGGAAAGCTTATCTTTAAAAGTATATTTTTATTTTTATTTTTTATATCCTGATTGAATTGAGTTGAAACGATTATAGTATGTAGGTCATACATAGTATATTGAAGATTTTCTCTCCTGGTTAATATTCACAATAAAGAAGCAAATTAATGATTCCCTAAAAAAATAAGAATTTTTAAAAATTTGTGGGTGGGCTGGTGTCTTTATTTCTCCACTGGTGGCCCTGCTAGGAATAGTAGGTTTTCAGCTCACGCTCCATATCCCCACTGCTATGAGTCTCAGCTATGGTCTTTCCCATTGATTCCTGGAAGCTTCCCTTATCCCAGATCTCTGGCACATCCTAGAAATTCCCCCTACCAACTACCCTGGTCAGATTTCCCTTCAAGTTCCTGACCCTCTGGCCCTCTTTCCTCCGTCTTCCTAAACCTGAATCTGAAACAACCCGCATTTCCCTCTCTATTCCTTTTACCCAAGTCCCTCACTTACATTTGCCTCCTACGACTATTTTATCCACTTTTCTAAGTGAGATTCAAACATCTTTGTTTGGGCATTTCTCCCCACTTATAGACCTTGGGTCTATAGAGTATAGCATGGGTATCCTGTACTTTATAACTAATATCCACTTATAAGTGAGTACATACCATGTACCTTCTTTTGGGTCTGGGTTATCTCACTCAGGATAATATTGACTAGTTCCATCCATTTGCCTGAAAAATTCATGATGCCTTTGTTTTTAATTGTTGAGTAGTATTCCATTGTGCAAAAGGAATACTGCACTTTCTGTATCCATTTTTCAGTTGAAGGATATCTGGGTTGTTTGCAGTTTCTGGCTATTATGACTAAAGCTGTTGTAAACATAGTTGAGCCAGCATCCTGTGGTATGGGTAGGTTTATGCCTGGAGCAGTATGGCTGACTCTTCGGTAGAACTATTTCCAATTTTCAGAGAAATCACCAAATTGGTTTTTGAAGTGGTTGTACAAATTTGGCCTCCCACCAGCAATGGAGGAGTGTTCTCCTTGCTCTATATTCTTGCTAGCATGTGATGTTGCTTGAGTTTTTATCCTTAGCCATTCTTATTGGAGTACATTGTCCTGTTTATAAGAAATTCAGAGTCAAAGACTGTGCAGTGACTGAGGAAATGGCTGAACCCATTCAATGCTGAACCCATGCAACTTGAGACCCATTCAATGGGCGAACATGAATCCCTGACACTATTAATGGCCCTCTGTTTAGCTTGCAGACAGGACCATAGCATAACTGTCCTCTGGAAGACACCACCCTTCATCTAACTGAAACAGGTGCAGAGACCTACAAGCAATCATTGGATGGAGCTCAGGGATTCTTATGCAAAAGTTGGGACAAGGATTGAAGTCCTAAAAGGAGAGAGAAACTCCACAGGAAGTCCAATAAAGTCAGCTAACCTGGATCTTTGGGGGCTCTCAGAGATTGAACCACCAAGCAAAGAGCATACAAAGGTTGGACCTAGGTGATTTGGAAATATGCAGTACATGTGCAGCTCAGTTTTTATTTGGGTCCCCCAACAATGGAAGCAGGGGCTATTTGTAAAATTGTTGCCTGTCTGTGGAATTTGCTCCCCTAACTGGGCTGCCTTGTCTTGCCTCAATGGGAAAGAATGCCCATACCTCTGGAGACACTTGATATGTCAAGGTGGGGAGATACAGAGGGGGAGAGTCCACCTACTCAGAGAAGAAATAAATAAGGGAGAGAGGAAGGACTGAGGGAGGGAGGACCACAAGAGGGTAATGAGGTGGGTGGTTATATGAAAAGGAAATGGAGAAGTTTTATAATATAAAGATATTATAGAAGAAGAAGAAGGAGGAGGAGGAGGAGGGGGAGGAGGAGGAGGAGGAGGAGGAGGAGGAGGAGGAGGAGGAGGAAGAGGAGGAGGAGGAGGAGGAGGAGAAGGAGTAGAAAAAGGAGGAGAAGAAGATTGTCTTTAATCTTTTTTTTTACAGTTCAGTCATTATTCCCCATGCCCCCTGTTCTGCCCTAGGACAGTTCTTCATCCCATTTTTTCTCCTTCATACACAAGAGTCCCAACACTCCACACTTCCCACACCCTGCTAGGCCTCCTCATTCACTTGAGAGAACCCAGACCTCTGAAGAATAAGATGTGTCTTCTCTCACTGAGACCATACCAGGCAGTCCTCTGAGTACCAACTCTTCTTAACAAAGCTGCAAATAGCCAGGATCTATATATGTATAAACATTAGTAAATAAGGGCAATTGACTAACCTGTCCACAAAGCAAAGCAAAGCCAAGCAAAACAAACAAGCAAACAAACAAACAAAAAACCAGTATCAGGTTCTTCCTTATGCCTATTTTATTCCCAGCCATGGTCTTTTGTGCATGATTACTGCACAAGGCATGAAATTCTCTCCTGTGTAGCAGGGTACAGATCCAATAAGAAAATGGTTAGTTAACCAATAAAAGTTGTACAATTCTCATCTTAGATCTGAAAATTCATTAATTTACTTGCTGTGACAGATACTTGAGAAATTTCATCCATAGAAAGAGTAAAGGCTATTTTTTACAAAAAACAAATTGTGTTTTCTCTGAGATTCCAAATCCCACCTGGACCTACGAGTCTTTTAAAGGTCAGAAAAGAATTCTATATTTGTCTTAGTCCATTCTCTATTTGGGAGAGAAGACAGAGAAAGGAGACTGTGCAATTATTTCCAAATTTCTAACTGCTGCTTGACTTTCACGAGGCCAAGTACAACCATGAGTATTTTATTTAGAGTGTAAGAACCAGTACTGTCCTAATTTTGTAGGTATTAAATTGAAGTACTAAACATCAGAAGTATAATGTCATAAAGGTAGCAAATTAAGGTTGTAAAGGGTTAATTGTGATGAAGTTTGGCAATGAAATTTTTCTCACCCCAAAATTATTTGCAGATGGTGTCCTCTATCCAGAAGTTTCAATCATACATAGTAAAATTCTCTATTTCACAGTAGAGATAATCTGCAATTTGATCCACTGAGGATGACACTTCAAATGTATTTATACCTTTTGTTTTCTACTATTTCTATTTTCCCCATTTATCCCTTCTTTTCCCCCTACTTTTTCAAGTAATGAAAGTCAGATGCTTGTGGGGAGCAGAATCTGGCTGAATGATGTGTGTTTACTAGGTGGTTCTATAAACATTTAGCTTCTGTGTAATATTAATGCCAAGACATTTATGTGCACTTTAAGTAATATGAATAGCTAAAGCTTTACTGTATCTATCCATGCCCTGTGCTAATGAGAGTTACTACTGTCCTTTGAGATTGTATCAGTTTAGATGCAATTTTGAAGGGAAGACATATTTTCACCAACTTTGCTTGACATTTTGCTCTCCTGATGAACTTGCTTCTTTACAGACTCTCTAAGGACAGTAGAAATTAATAGTAATGAGCTCATTTGGGAAGAAATGGGATCCTGATCATTTCGGCTTTGCCCACTGTGTTGCTGCTCATTTTATTTTCAGGCAGTTTGCTGAGGTAAGATGCTGAGTGCAGCAAGGTGGCTTCCCTAAAATAAATGCATTTTGTTAAGCCTCTAGAGCAGAAAAGTAAGGAAGACAATAGCCTATAAGGAGCGGAATTGTTATCTTCTGCTGAAGAAGAACAGTAGGTGTATGTGTCTTCTAAGCGATAAACATGTGTGTTTGTAACTTCATTTGTACACCTGCCAAGTCTCCCAGCAGCTGTCTTCATTACAGCCATCTGAACGCTAATAGAATGAGTCCAAAATGTCCCCATGAGCATGCATCATACTAAACTTTGAAAGGTTTTTATATCGCCAGTTTGGAAGTTTTTTGATTGTATGCATAGTAAATTCAGTAGATTTTAGAGTAAAGTTTGTAGAAGTTTTTATTCTTTTTATTTTCCATAAACGGGTCTGAGGGTAGCACATTTAGTAGATGGTAACAGATTTTTTTTTTTTTCCTTTTTATAAAGGGAAGAATGTGTTACTGATTAGAGATTATAGCTTACAAATTTTTTTTGACCTAAAATTTTTTATAAAGATGATACAACATGCTCTTATTTTTCATAGATATATATTTGAAAGCCAATTTTCCATCATATTATGGGAGTCAGTTCTGCAGATCACTCAGGTATACCTCAGGGACTAAACTCAGGTCATGTGGTTTGGCAGCATGTGATTTTACCGCTGAGCCACCTTGCTTTAGCACTTCTAATTATCTATGAACTTAAGAGAGGGGCATGCTATATTTTTACATATGTATATACTATAGAGATCTCAAATCAGGGTAAAAACCATATAGCCTTTCAAATAGCACATCTCTTGGACACAAATATCAAAATTCTTCCTTGTAGGATTTTTGTTCTTTTTTAAAAGAAATGCCAACTTATTACTTTCAGTCACTCTGATGTGAAACAGAACACCAGAACTTATTGTGCATTTGTCTACAACCTAGTATCTCTTATACATTTTTTTCATCCTTTCTTACTTCTATGCTTTCCAAATCTAGGGACAGCCATTCCTCCTTCTGCTTTGATAAAGTTAATGTTTTTACATTTTACAATTGAGGGAGATTACCAATATGGTACTTGCCTTCTATGACTGGTTTGTTTAACTTCCCCAAATGGTTTCCAGTTTTGTGTAATGGAATTTTAGTCATCAATTTATGTCCAAGTCTTCAGTCCTAGGCAATGTCAAGGTTTAATAGGAAAGTTAGCTTGAAGATACACATGGCAGTATTTATCCTATTATAACAGAAATACTTTTTTAGTCTCATTTTCTTTAATTATTATGAAACTAATAGTTAAATGACTATGTTGTGTCAGTTAACTAGTTTATGAAAATGTGGAAGAAACAATGTTTCATGTAAAATACGAAGTAATCGAATCAGAAGATACTAGAAAAAGATAATGATTCAGTAAGGCTAGACCTTAGGAAGCATAATTAAAAACTACTTTATTGAACTCTTTTTACACATCTCACATTCTTTCTGTGCAGCGTTGATAGTAAGAACCATGTTATAGATGGGGAAACAAATGTAGAAATATTTATGTATGTTCTTCTTTTTTCTAGATTTTTACTAGATATTCTCTCATTGCAGACAGAAAACAAAGAAAAGCACACACAACTCATAACTTGCAGCTCATTTCCTCAAACTCACTGATCGTTTTCCAACCTGACTTCAACCGCAGGAGAAACCTAGGAATCATTCATATTTTTAAAAACAGATTCATTACTGATATGAAGCTATTCCTTTTTATTTTTTGTAATGGCATCTTAATAATGATGCTGTACACAGATTTATAGCATATATTATTCAGAGCCATGAGATGTCCCAAATCAATCAGAAAAAGTAGAGTGAAGATTGTCCCATTGAAAGCAGAGGATTCCTTAGAAGTATTGATTCCAAACCTTTGTAACTAAAACCTTCTTCTTCCATCTTTGTAACCCTGGAAAAGTGAAAATGTTTGGACCCTTTCTTTGGGAATCAATTGTGGAAAGTAGAAAAGGACCTGAATACTTATTGAGATATACTCACATTCTAAAATGTGTTCATGCCGCTTAGTGAAAGTGAGCTAGCATTTGTACATGTTCTTCTGTGTGTGGGCACAATCATGGTAAAGTAGAAAAATGCTCCTCCCTATCACCACTGAGATGGGTTGTATCATCTTTACAACCTGCTAATGTAGGTATTTCAGCAATTCAAAAGATATCATTTTAAGAAATATCCAATTAAATTGGCCATTTTAGTTTTTGAATGGCAACAGGCTGGTTATATTAATGTTAACTCAAATTTCACAGAGATTTTATTACTTTCAGCATTTAGATGGCACTGTCAAATATCAGATATAGGTAAATTTTTTCCTAAGTAAATCTATATTGGTGCCTTTTGTACCTTGGTGCGTATCGGTTATGATAAAGGTATATTTTTCTATATTAATTGCACTTAAAATAATGTGTTCACTATTAATAATACACGTGAAAAATGTTCTATAATCAATTTATAGTTTACATTTCTACCCCCTTCTGAACTCCTGAAGCTGGCATTCTAAGAGGGCTCTCATTTACAAGTAGAGGTCAAGTGGAGTGGTTTCAGTTTCTGGTTATATGAGGAAATCATTAGCAAAAGAAACAAATGTGATTTAAGTATTTCTAGTCTATAGAAGCATAGTTCACTTTGAACTTTAAATTATTTATGACACAAGAAACACTTAGTAACAGGAAAAGAAGACTGCGGTATTTGCTAACTTTAACACTTGAGCTACCAAAATCTGAGTCTGATGGTAATTTATTTGTCTTGAGTTAGTTCCTAAAAAATAGTTATATTTCTAGCTGAAAAAAAAAATAAAGTGACTATCAAATGACTGAGATAATTTCTCCCAGAAAATGAAAATAATCATTTTGGGTTGATGCTCAAGGTGAGCATATAAAACTGACAAGAATGCTAAAATATCTTGTCATAGAACTTAGGAATGATTGATAAATTGCCAGTCTATTTCAGTGTTACTTAATGATGACAGTTACCTATGGCATGCAAAATTTCATCTCTAGGACAATAAATTAACGTGCACAGGAAGGTTGGAAAAGTAACTGTGTATATAAATATACATACATTTGAAATGTTATCCTCTTCCCCCACCCCGCTCCCCCATCCCCCTCCACTTATCTTTAAAAAGGTGCGCTCACTCCTAATCACCCTCTCCACCTCAGTGCCTTGGCATTCCCCTACACTGAGAAAAAGAGCTCTCCCTGGACCAAAAGCCTCTTCTCACACTGATGCCAGAATGCTACCTTCAACTACATATGCACCTGGAGCCATAGGTCTCTCAATGTGTGCACAAAGGTTGGTGTTGTAGTCCATGGGTGTAGCTAGTCCTGCAGCCGTTTGTATTTTGATGCTAATTCCACTTCCCCAAGAAAGGCTGACTTGTTACTTACTCATGAAGGTGACTTCATTTGAACCTTCTTCCCATTTTAATTAGTAAAATAAAGGTGAGAGCCAGCGATTGGGCAGGGGAAGGTAGGTGGGTCAGAGGTCAGAAGACAGAGGAGGAGGAGGAAGAAGCTCCAAAATGGAGGTTGAGAAAGATGAATTGGATCCAAGTGGGCTTAATTGGCGTTAGGAAGCCATGAACATTTAAGGATTTTATAGGGTTCTTATCTTATATAGAGTGGCAGTTTTTATCTTTGTCCATTTGATGTAATCTTATCGTGTAGAGAGTTTGTGGATTCAGAGTTTGATATATAAACTTGTATGAAAAGCTATTGAGCCACAGAGTTGTGTTTGCGTTGGGATTTGGGGATAAAGAATCAGCCTGGAATGGAGGTAGTAGGGCAGACAGATTAAACTGCCTGGGAAGGGAGTTGTGTTGACTGAGTGAGACCCTGGAGGCGTCTTGAACCGTGTGACAGAGTTCATGCATGCGGCTCCATAACAGAAGCAGTGCCCACAATGTGAGATGGCAGGAGCCAATAAAGAGATAAGCAATACATTTTTAATATTTACTGCAAAACATGAGAATTGTGGAGGGTTTGGTTGGTTGATAATGTTGTTCTTCCCATCGGTTGCAGACCCTTTCATCTCCTTCTGTCCTTTCTTTAGATCCTTCATTGGGGTCCTGGTGTTCAGTCTGGTGTTTAGCTGCAAGCTTGCTCAGCTGTATCTGTATGATTCTGGCAGAGGCCCCGGGAGGTATCACTATGTTTGCTTCCTATACATCTAGTTTATTTTGAAATAGATTTACCTTTTAGAAGGGTAAAAGCCAAAATATTTTCCCCTAGAATTTATTTTTTTTTGGGGGGGAAGGGTTTATTCAGCTTACACTTTCATATCTCTGTTCATTACCAAAGGAAGTAAGGACTGGAACTCAAGCAGGTCAGGAGGCAGGAGTTGATGCAGAGGCCATGGAGGGATGTCATTTACTGGCTTGATTCCCCTGCCTTGCTCAGCTTTCTTTCTTATAGAACTCAGGTCTACCAGTCCAGGGATGGCCCCACCCACAATGGGCTGGGCCCTCCCCCTTTGATCACTAGTTGAGAAAATGCCTTACAGCTGAATCTCATGGAGGCATTTCCTCAACTGAGGCTCCTTTCTCTGAGATAACTACAGCTGTGTCAAGTTGACACAAAACCAGCCAGTACAGAAAGTATAGACAAACTATGCAGAACAATGAATGGCCTGTATCTGCATAATACCTACTTCTGTATAGCTCAAGAGCTAAGAATAATTGTTTCATTTTAAATGGTGAGAAATTATTTAAAAACTACTGTTTTGTAAGACAGGGCTGTTATATGATATCCAACATGTAGTGTCCACAAACAAAATGGTATTGGACTATAGACATGGTTGCCTATTTGCCTGTCTACCACTGCTTTCACAACACAAGGGCAGAACTGAGTAGATGTGACAGCACAGAATTTATGACACCTAAAATATTTTCTATTTGGTACATTATAAAAAAGCACCCTAGTTTATAGGACCCAGCCAGGTGATAAAGCACTTTTTTTTTTTTACATATGACCAAAATTATTATAGGTTTACTAATTCAACTTTTGTTTTGTTTTGTTTTGTTTTCTTTTTTTCTTAGACTTCACACAGCCTGTGAGTGGTTTCTGGGACAGTGCAAGCCTCTGGGGTTAGCATCCCACTATCAGTGACTGCATATTATGTCTGTTCTTTTGTGACTGGGTTATCTCACTCAGGATGATATTCCCTATATGCAGCCATTTTCTTAAGAATTTGGTCAAGTCATTGTTTCTGGTGGCTGAGTAGTAATCCATTGTATAAATGTACCACAATTTTTGTATCCATTCATCTACTGAAGGACATCTGGGTTCTTTCCAGCTTCTGGCTATTATAAATAGAGCTGCTATGAACATTGTGGTGCATGTATCTTTGTTGTATATTAAAGTGTCTCTGGGGTATATGCCCAGAAGTGAAATAACTGGGTCTTCAGGTAGTACTATGTACAATTTTCTGAGGAATCGCCAGACTGATTTCCAGAGTGGTTGTATCAGTTTACAACCCCACCAACAGTGGAGAAGTGTTCCTCTTTCTCCACAACCTCGCCAGCATCTGCTGTCATCTGAGTTTTGGATCTTGGCCAATCTGACTGGTGTGAGGTGGAATTTCAGGGTTGTTTTGATTTGCATTTCCCTGATGGATAATTATGTTGAACACTTCCTTAGATGCTTCTCAGCCATTCTATATTCCTCAATTGAGAACTTTTTGTTTAGCTCTGTACCCCATTTTTTAATAGGGTTGTTTGATTCTCTGGTGTCTAGCTTTTTGAGTTCTTTGTATACCATGGATATTAGGCCTCTATCTGATGTGGCGTTGACAAAGCTCAAGTGTAAGTGGATCAATGCTCTCCAGATTAAACTAGATACACTGAAACTATTAGATGAGAAAGTAGGGAAAACCTTAGAACACATAGGCACAGGATTAAATTTTCTGAACAAAATACCAATGGCTCAAGCTCTAAGGTCAAAGATTAACAAATGGGACTTAATGAGATTGCAAAGTTTCTGTAAGGCTAAGGACATTGTCAAGAAAACAAAATGGCAGCCAACAGAATAGAATTCATTTGAAATTTTCAGTGCACATACTTTTTAAAAAATTCAGTATTTATTATTTAAATTTAAATTCTCTCAAATTCATGCTTTTTGTGGTAAACTCACTTTAAACATAACATAAATGATAAACATAACATCATTCATTTCAGTTTGCAGTCTGGGTTGTCCAAATAGAGTAATAATTGTGAGCATAAGAACAGTTTTTACTTCTGCCATTCCCATCCCTCACTTATTCTGTCCTTCCCTTCCATCATGGTGATTTTCATTTTGTCACAAATTTGGAAGCATGACTGCTCCATTACTAGTGCAATGAGCTTTCTGTTACCTTAGGTGTTTCTTAAAGGGAACATGTACAAAGATGACTATATATATATATATATATATATATATATATATATATATATGAGAAATTTTTACAAAGTTTAGCAAAATTCAAATAAATAGTTTATATTAGCATGAAGATGTTAAAGGAAGAAGAAATACAAAAAATATTTTGTAGATTTTTTTCCATTTTGAAATAATCACACCTGGATGCATATTCTGGTATTGGAAGAAGACTCACCCAGTCAGAATGTCTTTGTTAATTTGTAGTATGCAATAAAATATGTAAGAAAATACAGCTATGAGTTGTAGAATGAAAAGAATAGGAGATGAGGTTTGTAGAAATTCTATTGAGGAATTTGATGAAATCTCTCATGACTCACCATATAAATCTCATATCCTGGAGCTTTGGCTCTTCTCCATCAGACAAAGAAAATAAGAAGGAAACAGTAACAATGTTCATATGGATTCTCTACCCCTTGAAAGATAAAAGTTGATGAGCTAACTGGACAGTCTAGTAAGACGTTCTCAAAGAGGACTACATTCTGGAAAAGGTACTAAAATTAAAATAATTTTGAAGAAAAGAAATAAAGGTTTAGATTCTCAGCTTGTGACTCTGGTGTAAGTATTTACTAAGATAGTCGATATAAGCATGCAGTTTGAGTGAAGTAAGCTCAGAGTAAGAAATCATGGTTGGTGTTGTGAGAATATGGTCAAACATTATAGGGAAAAGAAAGCCAATATTTGAGACTGTTCTTGAGTTGTTTATATGCCCTACATCATCAATATGTGACCACATCAGTACATGTGTCACCACAAACAGTCTACATATTTTCATCAGGCAAGAAAGGAATGACTGAATATTGTTTTTCCCATAAAAACCAAATATTGAAGACTAACATAAAGACATTTGCCTATTTTGGTTTACATTAAACTGGTAAGAGAAAAGCAAAAAGTAAGGAACAATATTATGAATTATATACATATTTGGTTTTTGAAAGTGTTAAAATAATGAATTTATTTATTAGCAAAATTGATTTTAAATCATTAGTTTTAATAACTTTGCTTCTGGTAAAAATAGAGAAGAATATGTTTTGTTCTAAAATGTAAATGTTAATTCAATGCTGGTTGTACTTTGTGGCACAAAGTAGTTAAACACACACACACACACACACACACACACACACACGCACACGCACATGTACATGCACATGAATATATACAAAAATTAAATCCTGATTATGATGTTTCTAAAGTCTTAAAACCAACTAATCTTGAAAGAACTTAAAATTCTAAATTTTATGAGTTACTGGTAAGTTCTCTGTACTTCACCAGAGTATATGCATGCTTGTTTTATTCCGGTGTTTTCTTTCTATTATAACTTTTAGTTATGACCTACAGTGATTTCATGTTCTGCATTTCATTCATTTATATATTAAAATCCTTAAAAATGTTCATAACTAATGTCAACCTCATTCTTCAGTTATCTCCATCTCCAGGCAGCACATTTTTTTTTAGGAGAGACAAATTAGTATTCATCTAATGAAGTTATTATTTGTTATAATTTGAAGTGTCCTCCATTGTCTCAATTATTTCCAGCTTGGGCCCCAGGTGATGGAAATCTCTTACAAGACTGTCAATATGTTAGGAGGTAGCATTCAATAGGTGTTCACTGGAATGTGTCTTGAGCATACATTATTCCTGCTTTTTTTTCTCTGCATTTTGTCAATCAAACAGCCTCCAAAATTTCTGCTATCATATATTTTGTCCAAGCCCACAAGATCAAAAGTACATGGACTGAGCAGTCTGAAACCATGACTCAGTAAATTGCTTTTCCTTGATACACTTTTTATAGGTCTTTGCTTATAAATACATGAAAGCACTTAGTACATTATATAAGGTTCATCTAAAATTAATCAAAATACTTAATAAAATTAAATATTCTATAAATAAATTTGGTCATATTTATGTTTATTTTAATGATTTAGATGTTATCAAAATTTTTATAAAAGCTTTAGAATCTTATAAGTATTTTTTCTTATTTGGATTATTTCAAAAAGTTATTCTGGAATGACATGGGGAAAGGGAATACTTATTGATTGTGGATGTGAGGGAAATCAGTATGAAGTTTTCTGAAATGGTTAGAAATATGACCTAGTCTAACATTTTTGGGCATATACCAAAAGTATATATACCAAAAAATATACAAAGCATATACCATAAGCATATACATTTTCTTACAGAAATACTTGCTCATTCAAACTCAGTGGTGCTATGTTCACAATAGTCAGAAAATTGAATTAACCTCTATGTCCATTGCCTGATGAATGAGTATGAAAATAAAGCATTTATATATGACACAAAATTACTGAACTGTAAAGAAAAATTAAGTAATGAAATTTATAGTTTAGTGGATGAAAATGGAAAAATTGTACTGAATGAGGTAACCCAGACCAAGAAAGGCAAAGGCCTACAAGTTCTCTTGTATTTGTAAATCTTGCTTAGAATTTTTAGGTTTGTATATTTGAGTACCCCAGGAATCTAGAATGGTGTGTTGGAGGAAAAAATTCTGTAAGTGGTGTGGTAGTATACTATGGATGATATGAAAGTATGGAAGGGAAATACTGGAGACAGAAAAGCATCAATAGTCAGAGAGGCAGGAGATACAGGAGATGAGAGGGTAGCAGAGCAGAGTTAACCAAAATGAACACTCTACATTAGAAATGCCAGGGATCTTACTACTTTATAAGCCAAATAAAAATGCAAATTACAGGCTGAAAGGTAGCTCAGTGGTTAAGAGCACATATTGTTTTTGTAGAGGCCCCAAAGTTGGGGGTCCCCTCACTTAGTCAGGTGGCATACAACCATCTGTAATTCCATATTTAAAGAGAACCAGTATGTTTAGCCTCCACAGGCCCCGAAAGCTTTGGAAACAGATTAGTCTCTTCTCATTTATTTTCATTGTATACCTGAACTAATTGATACCACAACGTTACCACAGACTTTCATTAGAGAAAATAAAATGGATCTGGGTTTGAGGCTTGCTTCCTGATAGCTGCCCATCACAGTGCTGGTCAGGCCCTTTAGAGGCTTCTGGGAATTGTGAGGATAACATCTGCTCTCTGATTGAATTTGTGACCCATTGTACAGGAGAGAATTTATGACTGCTACTGTAATACTTGTCCAAACTCATGGCTGAAGAAGTCTTAGGCCACAGGCTGAAACTGACAGTTGCTATTTAACTGAATTGACATGGCATCAAACTGTCTCTTAAGTACTTGGGTTTATATCTATAGGCAAATGCCTACTCTCAACCAGAATCAGAAAAGCTTCTCTTTGAGCATTGCTATCACATCATCTAAAACTCAGGCGACATTGTGAAAAAGGGTATGCAAAAAATATAAGACATAGAGAAACATATGTAAAATGTTGACTATTGATCAATATGTCTATCATAATCATGACCATAAGGCTATCTGTTTGAGTCCTGCATAAGACTGGGCCTGTCAACAGTTAACTATATGTTGAAGAAGAACCCATGGGCCACACTTTACCCTAATGTTACTGATATCATTAGCTACTGGTAAAGTCTAAAATGATTTTTTTTTTTTTTTACTTTCAGTTGTGTAGACATGGAAAAAATCTACCTATGGATAGTTTTAAACCCAGTATCACACAAACAGTGCTTGTTAAACTCATAGGATCACAAAACAAGACAAAAAAGTCTAGGGATGTAAAGCAATGTCTGAAAGCATCTTTCAGGGAGGATAGAGGCTTGACAGGAATGTGGTGATGGTCAGAATATCTAGGCAGCTAAAGTGATCCAAGCATGTTTTAAATATGCATAAAAATATCAAAGAATAAGTGTAGGAAGATTCTGACCACATGGCTCGAGAGGGAGTGAGTGCCTTTAGACACTTACTGACAAACTAGTTCTAATCTTGGAACATTCATGGAGGAAGAACAAAACTGGTTCCTCCAACATGCATTCTGACATCCACATCATTCCAATAAATAAATGCATTAACATTGTTCCTATATGAAAGCCACAAACACAAAACAACAAAAGAAAACTAATAAAAACATCTACCTAAAATTGAGGATGATGAAAGAAAGTTGATTTGGTATCCTTGTGACTTATATTCAAATGCTTGCTTTATGTTGACATGCACTACAAGGATGCCTTCAAACTAAGAAGATGTCTAAAATCCAGTATAAAATTCTAAAAACAGTTAAGGATTTGTATATGAATTTAGAAATATTAATTATTGCAAATATAAGTGCAAAAATGGGTAAAATTATTTGTAAATAAAAGGTCTCTCAATGAAACTTTAGCTAGGTCACAAAACATATTGACCATGGAGTTACTACTGAGAATTTAAGAGCATGAACAAATGTGGGCTGTGATTTTTTTAATAGCGGTGAGTTAAAATAAAAGATGTAATAGAACAAGATGGTCTGTTTTCCATAACAAGACTTTTATCATTAGTATAATTTCAGTGACTTGCAATTAACATAGGTGATATACAACTATGCTCCTTATAGTTGTCAATTAAATTTACCATTTTATGTGTGAGATATCAGCTATTTTTGTGAACATAAAATTTGTGTTTTCCTTAAGAAGTCTCTAGTGATAGAATATACACATTGAGAATAAGGAAAAAAAAGTCTATGCTATACCAACTGCAAAAGAAACACCAGCTATTTAGAACTACATATGTTAAGGTAATCTAAATATTGCAAGCCAAAGGCAACTAATACTTGACAGATGTGCAAGAAGAACTCACAGCATGTAATTGCTCCAGAGCATAGAAAGAGTTGCAAACATTTATAAATATTTTGAAAATGTTATTTAGCCAAATCTGCAGCTCTTATATATAACTAAGTATACTTAATATCTTTTATTTATTAATTCTATATGAATTTCACTATAATTCACAATGTGTTTAATGGCTAGTAGTTAAAAAAGCTTCAAATGCTCAGATACCTTTCTCACTTAGCAATTATGTATTGAAGGAATGAATGTCTAACGTTGCAAGATTGGAAGAGGATAAAGAGAATTAGAGGACAGTGGTCTGCAAATTTCATGGAGACCTATGAATTTCACTTGAAGAAATTTCTAGGCCAACTGTTATCTAAATACAACACTTTTCTTGCAATTATAAAGGCTTAATATTCATTCTATTCTTCTCATAGAGAGCTCTGTAGAGAGCTGTTGACAAAACATAATTCATATGTATTTTCATTATTGTTGTCTTTAATCACTCAAAACACTTTATTGTCATCCAAGGTTGTACACATAAATTGTAATACTCAAACGTTTTTTTCACATTTCTGTGACATCCAAATAATTTGCTGTTCTCAGTACAGGATGACTTAAAAAAAAGTACCCAGTGAAGACATGGCCATTCTTAGCACAGGATTACTTAAGAAACAGTACCCAGTGAAGACATGGCCAAATGCTACAGTGTATTCGTTCCCTGTCTCTATGAGTCAGGTGTCTATCAGTTGTTTTAAATAGAAACTTAAGCAAAAAAAATTTTCTCCTTGTTTTATAAATAAGGCATCTGAACTTTGTGATCTTTGGTAACCCCAAAAGTTTATTATGCTATAATGAAGTTCCACTCTGTGGTTAATATTGTGAAATTGTCTCACATTAGAAATGTACATCTCTGGATGTGTCTATGAAATATTTCTAGAGGCAGCTAAGCAATATGAGGAAACCCATTCCAAATGTGAGTGGTGCTATCCCGTAGGCTGGAAACCCAGGCACAATAAAACAGAAAATAGAAGACAATAGGGAAGCTCAAGTTTTCTTCTCCCTCCTTGTTGGTGGCCATGAGCTTAACAGCTCTTTCCTCCTGGAACTTCTGATAGTGATCTAAGATACATTTGTCTCAAGTTGCTGTCAAATAAGGCTCCAGTGTAGTAAAGAAAGCTGGGACAGAGTCAGAATCACTGCTGAGATTCTAATCCATGTTACCTCAAAGGCTTTGAAGCTTGTTTCCAAATTATTGTGGAAACAATTTGGAAAAGTACCTAATGCAAAAGAGCAGTCAAATAATTGAAGCAGAGATAAGAAAACCCTTGTGTTGGGAGCTTGGAAGACCAGAATGATATGCAGAAAGCTATGGGAAAGTCAGCACTCTTTGAGGGAAGATTTTATGAGACATGGGCAAACAGCTCTGTACGAGTGAAGTTCAAGAAAGCTCAGCATTTGGTTTGTGGGTTGATCATTATGACATTCTTTTATCCAAGTGTATAGTGGGAATTGGTAACAAAATGCCTAACAGGAAGATTTGATGGGACTATTAGATCGAAGAACATGACAATGTGGCAGTGCATTACTGTAATTCCATTATAAATGGACAAAGACAGGTAGATCCTGGGAGCCGACTTTAGTGAAGTACTAAATCTATCGTTTAGTGGGAGAGCCTCCTCACGGCAATATGATATATGTGCTTCCCTGGCTTTGGCATGCACTCACATGCATACACAGACTTCTTTCATGAATACATACAGACAAAAATGTCTTGTCCTGTGGCAAACTCAATTAAAAGAAGAAAATACATGAGAGTAGTACAAAATGCAGTTTAGAATGGTTTTGTTCTTTTAATTCAAAGACAAGGAACAAAGATCGCCCTGGAATTCTTGTGCTTGAGAAGATGGAATAGGTGGATGACAAACTGGGGACCAGTCTGATCTATGTTAAGAAAAGCATGACTCAAAATGAAAAATGGAACAAAACTTCAGTGAAAGTGATAACAGCTAGCTAATAGCACTAGCAGACAGTAGAAAAGATGTGAAATACCTGTAAAGCATCCAGGCTGAAAGGCAGAAAGCACATGACTTTCCAGATTAGAAATAAGGTCTCTGCTTTCCTCACAGAGTTGTCCACAGTTCTGAGGAGGTGAGGGGTAATTTAAGTGAAATTTGGATCTTCACATAATTTTTTTTCATTGTCTATCTGAAACAGGTATACGTGTTTGTGTTATTTCATCCACCAAATCCTGGATAAGAATAACCACCTCCAAAAATTACTTATATCTCATATTCAAATGGTATATATTTATCTTACTCTGTTTGAGTCACATCATGAATACCAATGAAATTTCTAGGGTAGGTTAAAACAGGTCAATTACGGTAGCTCAGGTAAATACTTTCAGTAGATTATCTGTTTATCAGGCCTGTTGTGTATTCAGTTAATGATGCAGAAGTAGATAGTAGATATATGGTTTAGACTAGAAATGTAAATTACAGGATTCTAGGTGGTACGTAAGTATATTAAATTATATATTTATATTCCATTTACCAATAAACTGTAACTAATGAGTAAGAAAGGAGATGTGGTGCTAAGAATATTATTTAACTGGTGGATGTAGAAAAAAGAGCTAATTTCCCAGGTCTGAAATTTGAAATGTTCAACAGGGGTCCCTGAGATGACATAGCAGGTAATGGTGCTTGTGTCGGTTGCCTGATAATCTGAAAAAAACCATATGAAGGTGAGAGGAGAAAACTGACTCCACAAAGTTGTCCTCTGTCTTTCATGTGTACACTCAGAGGTTCACATGTGTATGTGTACCCAAACACATAATAAATACAATTTAAGAATGTGTTAAAATTAACTCTGTTGACTAGTGATTCTCAACCTGTGGTGGTTCTCAACCTATAAGACCAAATATTTTTTTTGGGGGGGGTCAAAGACCCCTTCACAGGGATCACATACCAGATGTCTATCTTGCATATCTGATATTTATGCTATATTTCATATCAGTAGCAAAGTTATAGCTATGAAGTAGCAATGAAAATAATCTTATGGTTATGGGAATGACTCCAGCATGAGGAAGTATATGAAATAGGTGCAAAATATGGAAGGTTGAAACCGCTGCTGTAGATCAAGTTCTTAGTGTTTCCTGTCTGTTTCTCTTAAAATTACATACAGTCTTGTGCTTGAAATTTCTCCAGCTTTTTCAACGTTCAGTAGTTCAGAAAGAACAATTTAAACATTCATTGTATCTGGTGATAAGCAGATGAATACTTGTTGATCCTAAGGCCCATTTGCTATCAAGGATAAGATCAAACACTTCCAAATAACTCAATTCTATTTTGAAAATAAAAGTTGCCATCAGTGATAGTATTCATGTTTTTGAATATTTTTCTTGTCATATTACATTATAATTCCAGAAGGAGTTTTATTTGTCTTTATTAAGACAGGGTCTTAACAAGTAGTCCTTGATGGCCCATAACTATGTAGGTCAGCACAGACTCGAACTCATAAAGACCTGCCTGCTTCTGTCTCTGAAGTGCTGTGATTAAAAATGTGCACAGTCATACCTGATGATATATTTACTTAATGTTACTATTACAAGTGAGGTCATGGCTGTCATTTATATTCATGTTCTATTTAACTAGATGAAATTCTACCTGATCTTACAGGCTAGGTGAGAAGCAGTGTGGGAAGATGTTTAGGAAGAGAATCAACTATTCCATCCATGGGTTCATTCCTGACTGTCTCAGAAACTTTAATGTGTCTATGACTGTTTCTAATGTGGTGATGGTGTTGCTAGTTGTGGAAATTGTTTTAATGAGTTCATTTTTGTGGAACATTATGATAGAGATTAAACAAGCACTGCATAAGCATCAGAGTTTGCTTTTATTGAAAAAATTACATTCTTAATTCCTAACTCATTTGTCAATTTTGCACTAAGTCAATGTGGTGTACAAGAAATGGGCAACCCATGGGTTCATGTTACTTTACTGGCTTATCTGGGCCCTGCAAATTCCTTTTCATAGCCTGTGACCACATATGCCAAGTGACCTCCCACTTCGTTCACTTACTCCTTTTCCCAGCCTGTCCCTAGTTATTCAGCCTAAAGTCTATGAAGCACATGTATCTTGTGGCTTCCATGTGGCTTCTACCATAGCTTTTGAGAGGGAAGCTCAGGGAAAACACTGATCACTAAATGATGTAAGAGGACTTTTGGGATGGTGTCTTCCCAGGGCAAGGACAGAGGCTTCAGGGTGAGAGCCATGCAACATAGTTCTTAGAATTCTTCCCATGACCTATCAGGTCTGGATGGGTATCCCTTAGAGACCAGGAGTACTTTCTGGAGTACTTATGACAGGATGCGTAGGGTCTGGAGGAGTGAGTCACCAGTACCTTGGATATGGGATGCCTAGGCAGCGATAGGCTTATAAAGCATAATAATCTATACAGTAGAATTAACGGCGCCCAATGTAGTTTTCATCAGGATTATTTTCACCTAAGGTCAACAAAGCTGGTAATGAGTGCTTACAATGAAAGATCTTCCTGGACAAGAAACTCACCCATCACTGGTCACATATTTGACACTTACTTTTTTTTTTTTTGACGCCTACATTTTAGTGGTATTTATTTTTATTTTTTATGTATTTTTACTTCTTTACTTTTATATAATTGGCATCAACATATTTTACCATTAAAACCAACAACATTTTAGTATTCCTGAACTTAAAATGTTAAAGAAGTTATAGAAAATGCACAATGTTCTGGAATGGGAACAACACCACATTACTTCTTTGAGGCTCCTAAATTCTGAACATTTAAGAATTATTGTTTGTTTCCTCATTCCCACTTGTTTGCTTCCCCCTCTCTCCCTTCCATTTTCTCTGCCTTATTGTTCCATAGCGTCTCTAAACGTAAAACACAGAACACATGCTCCATAGGTCAGTTCTCTAATAATCAATGAATGAAGGCAATGGAGCACAAAGGACTGGATTTCTTGTCTCATGTGCTCATGTTCTCTTACTCTGACTTTTCTTATTCATATTTATTTCTCTTTGTAAAATTCTAGATCTTCAAAAGTGCCATTTGTAGTCTTACCACTTATTGAGGTCATTTGGAATGACTCTCCAAATCCATTATTTTCTTTAGACATACTTCATGAAGTCAATCTTATAATGTAGTCATTAATACATTCAACTCTTCTAGATGTGAACATTTCAAGGAAAGAACGTGCCTTTGAAAAATATTTTGTAATAGTTTCCGACCTTTTGAAAATATTTGCCTCAGCTAACACACAAGTGGTAGCTGATGCCTGTTCTGAAATTTATTTAGAAATTAATTTCACATTGAAATTCAATTGTATTTTTTTAATAATCCTTCACTTAGCTTATTTATCTTTCTTGGATCTTAAAATTACTATATAATCACAGATACGACACAAGGCAAAAACTATCACAAAGTTGAATGGTTTGATTTTTAAAGACAAGTAATTTAATCCCCACAGTGTTCTTGTTCTTGACAAAGGCAAGGTGGCTTGCACAGGTCCTCTGATAGCAAGCCTCTGAGGATGTTCTAATGGAATCTCACATGAAGGGAACTCATGCTATAGAATGAATAATGCACAAGTGAATGGTTAACACTTTTATTTCAAAAACCAGAATTTGTACATAACACTTTCTGAGAAAATAAGTAAGATAGTTTAATTAAACAAACCTTATGTTTTAAACACAATAGGAATATATAGAAAGGTTCACTCAAAC
This sequence comes from Micromys minutus, assembly GCF_963924665.1. NCBI lineage: Eukaryota > Metazoa > Chordata > Mammalia > Rodentia > Muridae > Micromys > Micromys minutus. The sequence continues at coordinate 184,407,949 of NC_137969.1, read as the reverse complement.
CTAAAACATAATTCAATTCAATTGGCTGGTTTAAGGAGGTGATTCTGTCTTTCATAGAACAAAAGGCTTTTCTTAGATTTATGTATTACTTTTATTACATTCCACAGTTTCAATAAATGATATAAGTGCTAGAAAGGTATATCCTTTAATGTGGAATATACGTTATGCATTGATTAATTCTTTGAGGGTTATATGTACCATAAAAATACATCTTTCTTTTCAAAACCAATCAAGACCCAGCTAACACTAACAGTAAAAGGAAAGGAATCACTGAAGAGCCCTCACCAGTGTGAGTGGCATTGACAGTCTCAGTCTCAAACAGATTCAGCCCCACAAAAGGTACTTAGCTCTGCTCTCTGTCTAATACAAGACACCTGAACACAGTGGGGAATGGATGTGTGTCTCCACAGTGCTCATCATTGTACATTCTTGCCGCAGGGAGACTGTCTACACTGAACCCCCAATCAGAGAGTTCTAGAAAGGCAACAACCACATAACCCATTCAAAGTCAAAATCTTTTATCTTCTATTACAAAAACTTGATCATCACTCTCCACATCAAATACACATGATCCACACATGATGGGGAGTGAGAAAATGTACATTTGACATTTGTAATGCTGGATGCATGTAGATATCACCCTTCCTGTTTCCTGAAAGTGTGTGTTTCCCGGCTTCTTTGTCATCTCTGTTTATGAACTTAGTGTTTGGCAGTGTTCAGCAGGGTATGAAACTATCCTTGAGGTCCTCTGTCCTTTGTAAGTTAGTGCAGTATTCACCATCACAGCACTTTACTTAGAACTTTATCACTACAATGTCTACGATAGTTAAAAAGGTTGACTCAACACCTCCAACACCCACACACCTGGAAGAAAAGTTTCCATTTTGTTAAGCTAACATTCATTATTCAGTATTTTAATATGCCATAGAACTTTCCATTTAGAATTTTCCTTAAAATATATATTCTTCACACGAAGCTGTCATAAAAAAGAAGAGAATATCTTCTCTTATTCAAAACCATCAAAGAAGATTTTAAAAAACTACTTTCCAAACCCCAGGAGTAGTGTACTCAAAGGGCAAGCACATCAGTTATCTTTAAAAAAAATGAGTTTAGAAAACTCAAAATTGATCCCCTTTTGAAGACTTATTAGTGTTACCCATGAATCCAATAGACTGAGATGTAGTGCCTGCTAGCTCTGGTTGCGGTCATGCAGCCATGCTGAAGTGCAGCACGGGCCCAGTGTGTCAGGTACGGAAACCACCCAGGCCAGTTCTTTTGTCTTCTATTACCATTCCCAGTGCACAGATGCTGTAAATAATTCAGAAACCACTGTTGCCTTGCTGTCCTCCAGAACATGCAACAACTGGTGGGTGAAGAATAACATTTTGGCTCAAGGTCAGCCTGCCCACTCTAGAAAATCTCATCAATCTGTGTAAAAAATATTTATTACCTGTAATCAGAGGTGCACAAAAGCAAAGAGTGTGTTATGTAACATTATGTCAGTGATGCGTTTGTGGTTGCTTTGATTCATTATTTTGGTCTAGATTACTGTTCTGATGAATAACTATTTTACTATTACCATACTAGTACAACTGATTGCTGTACTGAATTTGTAATTTTAATCATAATCTTCCTGGGTAAGCTAAATTATGTCCTAATTCTATTCAGAAGCTTTTATTTTTAAAGCAATTAAAGTTATTGTTGATTGGTATTTAGCATCCAGTGTTCCTGGAATACTAAAGGAATACACTTTGTACATAATCTTCCATTACAGAACATTGCTTGAGAGCAGCTATTTGATACAACAGCATTCACTTCAGTTTTCAAACCAAAGAAGTAAAATTACAGCAATTTCACTTGAAATCAATAAATCCATGCACAGGGTTGTGTTCAACAGAATCACTAACTGCTATTTGTTATTCAAAGATGAAAGAATCAATAGAAAAATAGAACTGATAAATCATTAGCACTTTAATGCAGAGCAGAGAGGAAAGCTGATAAATCATGCATTTCAAGCACTCGTTTTCCTGATGGCATGGTGTCTGAAAACATAAATCGTGCAGTGATGAGATGCCGGTCAGTGTGACTAAACTGCACCGAGGCTGCTCAGAAGTATTTCATTTCATATGATAGCCTCAAAGAAATACTAGGAAAAGTTCCACATTTCTTTAAACAATCAGAGACCAGACTGTGCTATCAATGCGCCTTAAGCAGGCCTTTATATATCCCAAACATTTGAATACTCATAAAGATGGAGCAGGAATGAATGAGTCATAAGAGGCTAATTGCATGCAGGATTTGCTTCAGTGAGTTCAATATTGTTGCAGGTACCAATTTACTCAAAAAGGAACCAATGCTGTCATTTACCTTCCTACAGTGCACTTAACAGATCCATTAAAAAATCACAGTCATATATGGTAGGGGAACCAAATAACCATGAAATTGGCAGTTGAGATTTGATTATGTTGTATGATATACTGGTTTTGAATGGTGAACATTTTAATCACAATAAATGGGTAACTCATTCTTGTCTGACATTTTACTTTTCACAAACTCAGAAGAACTCTAATTTCTGATCTTTGGTGGGAAACAGATTCATTAGGCACATAGTTTAAACTGTCTACTTGGCTACCACTGTGGTGTCTAGATTCTTATGCAGAAAGGAACAAAGCTTGCAATACTATCACAATTACTCCCAGTCACATTTTCTCCCGTGCTTTTGGAGTTAAAAACAAAGCTAAATAGAATAAAAATCACTTTCTAGTGTTTTAACACACAAAAACATCTTATGCATGATATTTTGATGTCTTCTAGGAAGAATAAAGATATTGAAAAAGACCATTTAGATAGAACATGATATCATGGACAACTCTAATAAAATCTTGGAATTTAGCTTCTCCTTAAGCCATGGCTTCAGTATCAAAGATGTGGTTATTCTAATAGGCAAAGAATGGCAGATTGCACTTGGGATTGTTGCAGCCTTTGTTATTACTGCTTGCCAATGACAGCAATTATATAAGACATTTTTCCATCATAGTTCTTTGATCTTTCACAAGTTTTCCCGCACAATTGGTAAACAGAAATAAATAGCAGAATATGCAAGTGGGTGACAAAAACCTTATGTGAGTGCATGCAACTAAAATATGCAATGTCACAACATATAAATTTCTACCTTTTTCATGCAAATATGCCTATAAAAACAGAGACAACAAATTTTCTAATAGCCAAATTTTACATCAGCTCAATAACAAAAACTGAATTCCATGAATTTGTAGAAGCAGGAGACTCAGAATGATTCAAATTGTTCCATGGCCCAAGTATGTTATTTAAATTTCTCCTGATTGAGGCTCATTCCTTGCTTCGGTTTCTTGTTCTTTTGATGAACGAGCAGAATAATCCAGTTTTGGGTGGAGGGCCCATCAGCATTGGGGCCTGGTTCTTGTGTGTAATTTTTATCTAGGAAAAAGAAGGAGTAATATCAAGACAAAATACCAAGTTCGAAGAACCTCTGCTGCTGTATTTCGTGAGTAACATAAATAACACAGGGTTTAAATTACATTTCAGAAATTTCAGAAATATTGAAGGGAAACAATGACATATATTTAGAGAATACTCACATGTAGTCCCAATTTTTAATATGGTCTTATATCTAAATCGCTAGTACTACTCCAGTCTCTCAGACCTCTTAATTTAGACTGCATGATTAGCCAGTGTCATATCATGAGCATTAGTCACATATTGAAATGAGAAAAGATGTGTTATTACCACACTCAGTCCATAGCCCAGTGTTAGGAGGTCCTTAGCATTAGGTAAACCTTATTTATCCTTTTAATCACATTGTTTCTCTCTTTCAACACGAGCTACAAGGCTTCATTTCCAAACAATAATTAAGAGTGAAAGTCAAAAGTTAACATGCATGGAAGGTCAGAAATGATCTTTCTAATTTGTTAATTAATTGGTAATACAATAGAATCAGATACTGAGAAGTCTGCTTCAGACACTCAGAGGCACTGTTCTAAAGCCACTCATGTTGATTCCTGTGCTATAAAACTGCGAATCACCTTAAATGAGACAACCTTAAAGTAGATTATGTCTGCAATTTTCTCTAATTCAACTCTAAATTAGAGAAGACATTTTATGAATATATGCTATGCTCAAAGCTAATTGAAAGCAATTATCAAAGTGGCATTTTGTCTGTGACTTTAAGATACATTGTAAGATAATAAATGATTCTCATTATGTAATAAAAAGGTCACATCTTGCCTTAGGCTATGAGTTTCTCAAAAGCAATCGGAGACATTTTCTTTAGCGAACTGCTACTAATACAAGAGCCATCGCTTATTAAATATCAGTTGTCACCTGTGCAGCATCCGCACTAGAGATGAGCATCCCTTTCAAAAAGAAACACCACCTCATTAAAAGCTGAAAAAATGTATCTCTGAAAGTGCATACCTGACATTTTCAAGTTAAAATAAATCTCCTTCACTTGTCATTCACTAATAGCAATGAAGCAAAAAATAATAATAAAATAAAATAGATGTTTGTCACATGAATCACAACATTAAATCAGTATCAGGACTTTTCGGAAATAAAAATTTATAATCTAGAAAGACAGAAGTACATTAAAAAACCCCAAATGAACAAAACATTTTAAAATATTTTGGAAGCAGATTATTATGGAAAGATACTTATTTTTATAAAAAATATAAATACATTGGTTGTAAAGGCTGATAAGCTAAGCCAGTGCCAAAATTTTTAGATGCTGACTTTATTTTATTTTTGTTCTTTATGACTTACAAAGTTGGTACCCATAAGTTAAGGTGTCAATATCCCCTTCATATGTAGATTAAAAATGATCTCAATCAAACTTTTTCTTCTTAATTCAGGTTTCTATCACACTGAAAATTAAACGATTGATTTCTACATTTATTAGTTTGTTCTTTGACAATTTCATATATCCTTTATCTTCTTTCTGACCAACTAAAATTTCTCTTCATCTCATCCAGTTTCCATCTTACTTTCAGGTTGTTGTGTGACCCATTGGGTTCTACATGTGTCTACTCATGGAGATATAAGTGTGAAGCCAACCGCTGGAGCATCAATAAGTCACCAGTGACACCCGCTCCCACAGAAAACACTGACCTTCTCTACTCCAGCAACACTGGGTTGCTACTAGTTCTCTTGAAGGGAACAAACACAAGCTCCTCTGCCACCTCAGAAGAAGTAAGAACCATCTATAATAACATTACAAGTGCTGAAATAGGGAACTAAGCAGAAAGGAACTAGTTTTGAATTCTAAATGGAATAATTTTATGAAAATATTATTTTTAAATGAACACTAAGGGAGTAGTTATTATATATTACTTATATGATGATTCTATCTCTAGATAAAAGTAAACAAAGTAAAACAATAAGAAAATATATTCTGTATTTTTAGTTCAGAGTCTCCATATGATATCGGTTATAATATGATAGGGTCATTCTGGAAAATGTAATAATTATTAGATCAAACAAGCAGTCTGTATCTAGAAAAATGAAAATAGATCTAGATTTTCACCTTGCACAAAGCTCAAGTCCAAGTGGATCTATTGCCTCAACATACATTCAGATACACTGGAAAGCTTTTGTAAGCCAAAGGACATTGTCAATATGAAAAACCGGCAATCTAATGACCAGGAAAAACTTCATTAACCCCACATCCAATAGAGGACTAATAGCCAAAATATATAAAGAATACAAGAAGCTAACCACCAAAATTCCAAACAACCCAATCAAAAAATAGAGTACAGAACTAAACAAAGCATTCACAACAGAAGAATCTTGAACAGCTGAGAAGCACTTAAAGAAATGCTGAAAGCCCTTAGATGACCTGGAGATTCCACCTTACAGAAATCAGAATGGCCAAGACCAAAACCTTAGGTGACAGCATATTGGAGAGGATGTGGAAAACAAGAACATTCTTCTATTGTTGGTAGAATTGCAAAATGGTAAAACAACCCTGGAAATCAATCTGGAGATTTCTCAGAATGAAACTACTAGATGAGAAAGTAGGAAAAACCTTAGAAAGACATAAGCACAGGAGAAATTTCTTGAACAGAACACCAATGGCTCGTGCTCTAAGATCAAAGATTGACAAATGGGACTTAATGACATTACAAAGTTTCTATGAGGCTAAGGAAACTGTCAAAAATACAAAACAGCAGCCAACAGAGTGGGAGAAGATTTTTACCAACCTCACATCAGATAGAGGCCTAATATCCAAGATATACAAAAAACTCAAGAAACTAGACACCAGAGAATCAAACAACCCTATTAAAAATGAGACACAGAGCTAAACAAAAAGTTCTCAATTGAGGAATATCGAATGGCTGAGAAGCATCTAAGGAAGTGCTCGCCATCATTAGCCCTCAGGGAAATGCAAATCAAAACAACCCTGAGATTAAACCTTACACAAACCAGAATGACTAAGATCAAAAATTCAGATGACAGAAGATGCTGGTGAGGATGTGGAGAAAGAGGAACACTTCTCTACTGCTGGTGCAGTTTTAAAGTAGTATAACCACTGTGGAAATAAGTCTGGTGATATGTCAGAAAATTGGACATAATACTACCTGAAGGACCAGTTATTCCACTTCTGGGCATATACCAAAAAGAAACTGCAACATACAACGAAGACACATGCACCACAATGTTCATAGCACCTCTATTTATAATAGCCAGAAGCTGGAAAGAACCCAGATGTCCCACAATCGATGAATGGATACAAAGGCTGTGGTACATTTACACAATGGTGTACTATTCATCTATCAGAAACAATGACTTTACCAAATTCTTAAGAAAATGGATGCAGGAGATCCAGGAACACAGGCTTGGTGATAAGGCATTCAGAGTAGCCAGGGGGCAGAGAGATCTCTGCCGAGCATGCGGAAAGTTCGCCCCTGCGCGGCTTAATCCAGGGAACCAGGAACCCAGCATTTTGCTCTCTGTTCCCAGCCAGCGGCTTTTGGGTGCAGAACAGGCACTAAGACCATCTGCCACCAGGAACATAGGAGATCCAGGGACACAGGCCAGGAACAAGGGAAAGATGAGAACCAATCACTGACAACAAGATGGCAAGAGGAAAGCAAAAGAACATACCCCAGGGAAACCAAGACAACCTGGCAAGACTAGAACCCAGCTCTCCCATCACAACAAACAGCGGAATGCCAAACACTCCAGAAAAAGAAGAATCCTACCTCAAAATGATGATAGAGATCCTAAAACAAGAATGAGAGGAAAAGCATGAAAAAAAGTTTTTAGAGAACCAGGAAGAAAAATACTCAAAGAACTCAAAGAACTAGAGGAAAACAGAACCTATGAGATGAGGAAATGGAAGAAGGAATTTAAAACTGAAATGGAAACAATAAAGAAAACACTGAAAGAGACAACCCTAAAGTAGAAAACCTAAAAAAGAAATCAGGAGTCACAGATGCAAGCATCTCCAACAAACTACAACCTATGGAAGAGAGAATCTCGGGGGCTGAAGACAACATTGAAAACATAGACAGAACAGAGAAGATGCAAAAACAAAAACGCTCCTAACCCAAAATGTCCAGGAGGTCCAGGACACAATGAGAAGACCAAACTTAAGGATAATAGAAATAGAAGAGGGCAAGAATATCAACTAAGAGGCACAGAAAATATCTTCAAGAAAATCATAGAGGAAAACTTACCTACCCTTAAGAATGAAATGACCACGAGCATAAAAGAAGCCTACAGAACTCCAAATCGGTTGGACCAGAAAAGGAATTCCGCCATACACATAATAGTCAAAACACCAACGGCCCAAAGCAAAGGAAGAATACTAAAAGCAGTAAGGGAAAAAAGTCAGGTAACATATAAAGGCAGGCCAATCAGAATCACACCTGATTTCTCAACAGAGACCATGAAAGCTAGAAGAACCTGGATAGACATCATGCAGACCCTAAGAGAGCACAAGTGCCAGCCCAAGCTGCTATAACCAGCAAAACTATCAATCACCATAGATGGAGAGACTAAGATATTCCAAGACAAAACTAAATTTACACAATATCTAGCCCAAAACCCAGCAATACAACAAATTATAGGTGGAAAACCCAACACAATGAGGGGAACTACATCCTAGTAAAAACAAGAAAACTTCTAAGCAAGAAAACCAAAAGAAGAAAGACACACAGGCACAATTAAACCTACAAAAGCAATAATAGCAGGAAACAGCAACCACTATTCCTTGATATCTATTAACATAAATGAATTCAACTACCCAACAAAAAGATATAGGCTATCAGACTGGGTACATAAACAAAACCCAGCATTTTGCTGCATACAGAAAACTCATCTCAGAGACAAAGACAGACACTATCTCAGAGTAAAAGGTTGGGAAAAAAACTTCCAAGCAAACAGCCCCAAGAAGCAAGCTGGAGTGGCTATTGTAATATCGAATAAAGTAAATTTCCAACCAAAAGTTATCAAAAAAGATAAGGAAAGACACTTTTTACTCATTACAAGAAAAATATTTCAGGAAGAACTCTCAATCCATAACATATATGCTCCAAATACAGAAGCACCCATATTAATTAAAGAAATCCTACTAAAGCTCAAAAAATACATTAACCCCCCACACAATAATACTGGGAGACCTCAATACCCCACTCTCACCAATGGACATATCATGGAATCAGATACTGAACAAGGACACTGTAAAACTAGCAGAGGTTATGAACCAACTGTAATTAATAGATATGGACAAAACATATCATCCTAAAACAAAAGAATACATCTTCTCCTCAGAACCTCATGGCACTTTCTCAAAAGTTGACCACATAACTGGTCACGAAATGAGCCTCAATCGATATAAGAACATTGAAATACTCCCATGCATCCTTTCAGATCACATGGTGTATGCCTGGTCTTTAATAACAACAAAGACAACAAAAAGTCAATATATACCTGGAAACTAAACAATACTGTATTAAACAACAGCAGGGTCAAAGAAGAAATAAAGAAACAAATTAAGGATTTTCTAGAATTCAATTAAAATGAAAACAAGACATACCCAAACCTATGGGACATAATGAAAGCTGTACTGAGAGGAAAACTCATACTTCTGAGTGCTTTCAAAAAAAAATGAGAGAGCATACACTAGCAACTTGACAACACAGTTGAAAGCTCTAGAAGAAACGGAATCAGATACACCCAAAAGGAGTAGATGGCAAAAAATAATCAAACTTAGGGCAAAAATAGACTAAATAAAAACTAAAAGAACCCTTCAAAAACAACAAAAGCAAGAGCTGGTTCTTTGAGAAAATTAACAAGATTGATAAACTCTTAGCCAGACTAACTAGAGAGCAAAGAGAGAATATCCAAATTAACATAATCAGAAATGAATGAGGAGACATAATTACTGAATCTGATCAAGTTTAAGAAATCAGCAGGACCGCCAGCCCCCAGGGGTTGAAAAACTGGTGAGTGGGAGATCTGGGCGGCCAGGGAGCAGAGAGATCTCTACGGAGTGCGCCCTCTGACCTGCCTGATCCAGGGACCAGGAACAGAACTTTGGAACTTCTTTTTCCACCGGGCGGCGACTTCAGGTTGCGGAGCAGAGCCTGGCTCATCTGTCATGCGGACTGCCAGCTCCTAAGGGTGAAAAACTGGTGAGTGGGAGATCTGGGCAGCAGGGGAACAGAAAGACCTCTGCGGTGTGCACACGCGGGGCGCACAATCCGACATGCCTGACCCAGGGTCCAAGAACAGAACTTTGAAACCTCTGTTCCCACCCGGCAACTTTGAGGCATAGAACAGGACTGGGCCCATCTGCCACCTGGACCAGTGGAGATCCAGGGACACAGACCAGTACAAGGGAAAGGCGAGAACATATCACTGACAACAAAATGGCAAGAGGAAACCAAGACAACCTGGCAACACCAGAAACCAGCTCTCCCATAACAGCAAATATCAGAATGCCAAACACTCCAGAAAAATCAGACAAAGACCTGAAATCATACCTCAAGATGCTGATAGAGATACTTAAACAAAAACGGGAGGAAAAGCAAAAAGATTCAGAAGCTTTTAAAGAGGAAATGAGGAAAACACTCAAAGAACTCAAAGAACTAGTGGAAAACAGAACCAAAGAGACAAAGGAATGGAAGAGGGATATTAAAACTAAAATTGACATAATAAAGAAAACACTAAAAGAGATAACCCTAGAGGTAGAACACCTAAAAAAGAAATCAGGAGTCACAGAAGCAAGCATTTCCAATAGATTACAAGAGATGGAAGAGAGAATCTTGGGGGCAGAAGACAACATTGTAAACATAGACAAAACAGCCAGAGAAGATGCAAAAACCAAAAAGTTCCTAACGCAAAATGTCCATGAAATCCAAGACACAATAAAAGACCAAACCTAAGGATAATAGGAATAGAAGAGGGAGAAGAGTATCAACTAAGAGGCACAGTAAATATCTTCAACAAAATCATAGAAGAAAACTTCCCTACCCTCAAGAATGAGATGACCATGAGCATAAAAGAAGCCTTCAGAACTCTAAATAGGTTGGACCAGAAAAGAAATACCTCCTGACACATTATAGTAAAAACACCAAGTGCCCAAAGCAAAGAAAGAATACTAATAGCAGTAAGGGAAAAAGGTCAGGTAACATATAAAAGCAGGCCAATCAGAATCACACCTGATTTCTCAACAGAGACTATGAAAGCTAGAAGAGCCTGGACAGGCATCTTGCACACCCCAAGAGAGCACAAGTGCCAGCCCAAGCTGCTATACTCAGCAATACTATCAATCACCATACATGGAGAGATGAAGATATTTCAAGACAAATCATAATTTACACAATATCTGACCACAAACCCAGCACTACAATGAATTACAGGTGGAAAACCCAATACAATGAGGGAAAATACAGCCTCGTAAAAACAATAAAACTCCTAAACAAGAAAACTAAAAGAAGAAAAAGACACAGACACAACTCAACCCACAAAAGCAATAATGGCAGAAAACAGAAACAACTATTCCTTGATATCTATTAACGGAAATTTACTCAACTCCCCAATAAAGAGACATAGGCTATCAGACTGGATACATAAACAAAATCCAGCCTTTTGCTGCATACAGGAAACTCATCTCAGAGACAAAGACAGACACTATCTCAGAGTAAAAGGATGGGGAAAAAACTTCCAAGCAAACAGCCCCAAGAAGCAAGCTGGAGTGGCTATTCTAATATTGAATAAAGTATATTTCCAACCAAAAGTTATCAAAAAAGATAAGGAAGGACACTTCTTACTCATTACCAGGGAAATGTGTCAGGAGAAACTCTCAATTCTTAACATATATGCTTCAAATAAAAAAGCACCCACATTCATAAAAGAAACCCTATTAAAGCTCAAAAAATACATTTCACCTTACACAATAATAGTGGGAGACTTTAATACCCCACTCTCACCAATGGACAGATCATAGAAAAAGACACTGAACAAAAACACTGCAAAGCTAGCAGAGACTTTGAACCAACTAGAATTAATAGATATATACAGAACATATCATCCTAAAGTAAAAGAATACACCTTCTTCTCAGGACCCCATGGCACCTTCCAAAAATTGACCGCATGATTGGACACAGAACGAGCCTCCATCGATATAAGAAGATTGAAATACTCCCATGCATCCTCTCAGATCACCATGAACTACGGCTGATCTTTAACAACAACAAAGACAACAAAAAGCCTACGTACACATGGAAACTAAACAACGCTCTGTTAAACGATAGCAGGGTCAAAGAAGAAATAAAGAAAAAAATTAAGGACTTCCTACAATTCAACAAAAATGAAAACACAACATACCCAAACCTATGGGATGCAATGAAAGCAGTACTGAGAAGAAAACTCATAGCCCTAAGTGCTTCCAAAAAGAAACTGGAGAGAGCTTACATCAGCAACCTGACAGCACAGCTAAAAGCCCTAGAACAAAAGGAACTAGATATACCCAAGAAGAGGAGACTGCAAGAAATAATCAAAATTAGGGCAGAAATAGACCAAATAGAAACAAAAAGAACCATTGAAAAAATCAACAAAACCAAGAGTTGGTTCTTTCAGAAAATCAACAAGATTGATAAAACCCTAGCAAGACTAACTAGAGAGCAAAGAGAGAGTATACAAATTAACAAAATCAGAAAGGAAAGTGGAGAAATAACAACTGAAACTGAGGAAATTCAAGAAATCATCAGATCCTACTACAAAAACTTATACTCCACAAAATTGGAAAATCTGGAGGAAATGGATTAATTTGTAGACAAATACAAGATTCTAAAGTTAAACCAGGACCAAGTAAACCATCTAAATAACTCTATAACACCTAAAGAAATCGAAGAAGTCATCAAAAGCCTCCCAACCAAAAAAAGCCCAGGTCCAGACGGGTTCAGTGCAGAATTTTATCAGATATTTATTGGGGACATAACACCAATACTCTCTAAACTATTCCAAAAGATAGAATCAGATGAAATACTACCTAACCCATTTTTTGAGGCTACAATAACCCTCATACATAAACCACACAAAATCCGTACAAGGAAAGAGAACTTCAGACTAATCTCACTTATGAACATTGATGCAAAAATACTCAACAAAATCCTAGCAAACCGAATCCAAAAACACATCAAAATGATCATTCATCATGACCAAGTTGGCTTCATCCCTGGGATGCAGGTATGGTTTAATAAAAGGAAATCCATCAATGTAATCCACCATATAAACAACTCAAAGAACAAAATCACATGGTCATCTCACTAGATGCTGAGAAAGCATTTGACAAAATTCAACACCTCTTCATATTAAAAGTCCTGGAAAGAACAGGAATCCAAGGTCCATAGTTAAACATAATAAAGGCAATATACAGCGAATAAACAGCCAACATCAAACATAATGGTTGGAAACTTTAAGCAATCCCACTAAAATCAGGGACTTGACAAGGCTGCCCACTCTTCCCCTACCTATTCAACATAGTACTGGAAGTCCTGGCTGGAGCAATTAGATAGCAAAAGGAGATCAAGGGAATACAAATGGAAAGGAAGAGATAAAAATATCACTCTTTGCCGATTACATGATAGTGTATTTAAGGGACCCCAAAAATTCCACCAGAGAACTCCTACAGCTGATAACCAAGTTCAGCAAAGTGGCTGGATAGAAAATCAACTCAAACAAATCAGTAGCCTTTCTATACTCAAAGGACAAACATGTCGAGAAAGAAATTAGGGAAAAGATTCCCTTCACAATCACCACAAAAACTATGAAATACCTTGGTGTGACTCTAACTAAGGAAGTGAAGGACCTGTAGGATAAGAACTTCAAACCTCTAAAGAATGAAATTGAGAGGAGGATCTCAGAAAATAGAAAGATCTCTCTTGCTCATGGAGTGGAAAGATCAACATTTTAAAAATGGCCATCCTACCAAAAGCAATCTACATATTCAACAATATCCCCATCAAAATTCCAACACAGTTCTTCATGGAATTGGAAAGATCAATGTGCAATTTCATATGGAACAACAAGACCTAGAATAGCGAAATCCATCCTCAACTACAAAAAAACACCTGCGGGAATCACTATCCCTGACCTCAAGCTATATTAAAAGGCAATTGTGCTGGAAACTGCATGGTACTGGTACAGAAATAGGCATGTGGATAAATGGAATAGAATAGAGGATCCAGAAATGACCCCTCATGTATATGGTCACCTGATATTTGACAAAGGAGCCATAAACATTCAATGGAAAAAGGACAGCCTATTCAACAAATGGTGCTGGTCCAACTGGCACTCAGCATGCAAAAGAATGAAAATAGACCCTTTCTTACCTCCTTGTACAAAGCTCAAATGTAAGTGGATCAAAGATCTCCACATTAAACCAGATACACTGAAACTATTAGATGAGAAATTAGGGAAAACTTTAGAACATATAGGCACAGGAGCAATATTCTTGAACATAACAACAATGGCTCAAGCTCTAAGGTCAAAGATTAACAAATGGGACTTAATGAGATTGCAAAGTTTCTGTAAGGCTAAGGACATTGTCAAAAAAACAAAACGGCAGCCAACAGAATGGAAAAAATTCTATACCAACTCCACATCAGATAGAGGCCTAATATTTAAGGTATACAAAGAACTCAAAAAGCTAGACACCAGAGAGTCAAATAAGCCTATTAAAAATGGGGTGCAGAGCTAAACAAAACGTTCTCATTTGAGGAATATTGAATGGCTGAGAAATATCTGAGGAAGTGCACGACATCCTTAGCCATCAGGGAAATGCAAATCAAAACAACCCTGAGATTCCACCTCACACCAGTCAGATTGGCCAAGATCCAAAACTCAGATGACAGCAGATGCTGGCGAAGTTTCAGAGAAGGAGAAACACTCCTCCACTGTTGGTGGGTCTGCAAACTAATACAACCACTCTGGAAATCAGTCTGGCGATACCTCAGAAAATTGGACATAATACTACCCGAAGACCCAGCTATTCCACTTCTGGGCATATACCACAGAGACACCTTAGTACACAACAAAGATATATGCACCACAATGTTCATAGCAGCTCTATTTATAATAGCCAGAAGCTGGAAAGGACCCAGATGTCCTTCAGAAGATGAATGGTTACAAAAATTGTGGTACAATGGAATACTACTCAGCCACCAGAAACAATGACTTAACCAAATTCTTAAGAAAATGGCTGCATCTAGAGAATATCATTCTGAGTGAGATAACCCTGTCAAAAAAGAACAGACATAATATGCAGTCACTGATAGTGGAATGCTAACCCCAGAAGCTCGCACTGCCCCAGAAACAACTCACAGACTGTATGAAGTCCAAGAAATAAAATAAAACAAAACAAAACAAAAAAATCTTTACACAACAAGAAAACTTTCACTATCTCCATGTTACATTTTGTTTTACATATACTTTATGTTCAGTGTAATTATTAAGTTTTCAATGCATACTATCAAACCTTTAAAAAAATCAAGTACTGATTATAAAAATATATTCATATAGTTTTATGTAAAATTTATTTTAAAATCTGAATAAAAGTACTGACAAAAACGTATTGTATAATATTACGCAAAAAAATGCTTAAAATCTGTACATTTATCTTTGTTTTGTAAAATAAAGTTGTTAAAAAAATACTCGTTACATTGCATTATGTGGCAGTGCCTCCATGAAAAATCTGTCAATCTTCCTTTTCTCAAACCAAAACCAAAACCAAACAAACAGAAAGAGCAAATCAATTTGGCACATTAAAAGGCTAGACAAAGAGTCAAATTTTTCAATTGTGAAAAATTGCAAAAGAGTAATTCCAAACATTTTTAGCTAGAGTGTGACAGCAAATGAGTAAAATCATCCTAATTTTGTAGAAGTTATAGAGTTATGTTTTATAAGTTCTTTTTGGCAGAGAGAATTTTATAGCTCAGCTGATAAAGAATGACTCTGAGTAAGAATGAGAGTATTAATCTTGTTCTGAAAATACATGTTGCATAATTATTGTGTAGATCTTTATATTCTTTTACAATAAGTGTAGCAAAACATTTCATAAATGATGTCTTCTGAAAATATATTTTTAAAGAAAAATAAGTAGATTTAGAGAACTAGACTGAATTGCTAATTCACTTTCTGAACTAAATAATTCTACCTCAGACATTTAGCTGAGTAAAAAATCAAGTCCTTCTACTTCATGGCTGACTAGAAGTACCTTTACCAGTTTATCATCTCCTAGTTACTAAAATATCAATTAAAAGTGTTTTGCCATTTGATGAAAAGTATTCAAGATTAACTTTTAAAGTTTTAACTCCATAAACATAGAAATGGGGATTCAATCTGTTTACAACTTGAATTCTAAATAAAAGCTTCTATTACTGCTTCACATATGATGGCAAATAACTCATTTCACACACACACACACACACACACACACACACACACACACACACAGGCATGCATACATGCATGCACATACACATACTCACTTTTTAGAACAGTCTTAAGGGAAAAATAATGGGAAAGGTAGATGATGTTGCAGCTGCAACCAAAGTATGCTTGTATTTGTGCTGAAATTTATAATTTTTATGAAATTGTCACCATATACTTGATCATAATGATAATAAAAGACGTTGATGAGTATAATAATAATAAAAAAAAGAAATCATCAGATCCTACTACAAAAGCCTATACTCAACAAGGCATGAAAATCTGGAGGAAATTGATAAATTCCTAGACATATACCAGATACTAAAGTTATACAAGGAACAGTTACACCATCTACATAATCCCATAAAACCTAAAGAAATAGAAACACTCATCAAAAGCCTCCCAACCAAAAAATGCCCCGTTCAGATGGACTCAGTGCAGAATCTTTTCAAACATTTATTGATGACCTAATACCAATACTCTCCAAACTATTCCACAAAATAGAATCAGATGAAACTCTACTAACTCACTTTTTGAGGCTACAATAACCCTCATTCCTAAAGCACACAAAGACCTACAAGGAAATAGAACTTCAGACCAATATCACTTCTAAACATTGATGCAAAAATACTCAACAAAATCCTTGCAAACCTAATCCAAGAACACATCAAAATTATCATTCACCATGATCAAGTAGGCTTTATCCCTGGGATGCAGGGATGGTTTAATATAAGGAAATCCATCAATGTAATCTACCATATAAACAAACTCAAAGAAAAAAAACACATGGTCATCTCACTAGATGCAGAGAAAGCATTTGACAAAATTCAACACCCCTTCATACTAAAAGTCTTGGAAAGAACAGGAATTCAAGGCCCATACCAAAACCTAATAAAAGCAATATACAGCAAACCAACAGCCAACATCAAAGTTAACCGTAGGAAACTTGAAGGAATCCCACTAAAATCAGGGACTCAACAAGGCTGGCCACTCTCCCCCTACCTATTCAAAATAGTACTGGAAGTCCTGGCCAGAGCAATTAGACAGCAAAAGGAAATTAAAGGGATAAAAATTAAAAGGAAGAAGTAAAAACATCACTATTTGCAGATGACATGATAGTGTATTTAAGTGACCCCATAAATTCTATCAGAGAACTCCTACAGCTGATATACAAGTTTAGCAAAGTGGCTGGATATAAAATCAACTCAAATAAATCAGTAGCTTTCATATACTCAAAGGAGAAACATGTGGAGAAAGAAATTAGGGAAACGATACCCTTCACAATAGTCACAAAAAATATGAAATACCTTGGTTGACTCTAACTAAGCAAGAGAAGAACCTGTAGGACAAGAACGTCAAACCTCTAAAGAAGGAAATCAAGGAAGAGCTCAGAAAATGGAAAAATCTCATGGATTGCAAGGATCACCATTTAAAAAAAGACCATCTTACCCAAAGCAATCTACAGATTCAATGCTATCGCCATCAAAATACCAACCCATTTCTTCATTGAGTTGGAAAGAGTAATGTGCAATTTCATCTGGAATAACAAAAAATCTAGAATAGCGAAATTTATCCTCAACAACAAGAGCACATCTGCGGGAATCACTATCCCTGACCTCAAGCTATATTACAAGGCAATTGTGCTAAAAACTGCATAGTACTGGAACAGAAATAGGCATGTGAATCATTGGTATAGAATAGAAGATTGAGAAATGAGCCCTCACGTATATGATCACCTGATTTTTTTTTTTGATTTTTGACAAAGGATCTGTAAACATTCAGTGGAACATGGACAGCCTATTCAACAAATGATGTTTGTCCAACTGGCACTCAGCATGCAGAAGAATGAAAATAGACCCTTTCCTATGTCCTTGTACAAAGCTCAAGTGCAAGTAGATCAAAGATCTCCACATTAAACTAGGTACACTGAAACTATTAGATGAGAAAGTAAGAAAAACTTTAGAACACATAGGCATAAGAGAAAATTTCCTGAACAGAACAGCAATGGCTTGTGCTCTAAGGTCAAAAGTTGACAAATGGGACTTAATGAGATTGCAAAGTTTATGTAAGGCTAAGGACACTGTCAAGAAAAGAAAACAGCAGACAACAGAGTGGGAAAAGATCTTTATCAACCCCACATCCCATAGAGGCCTAATATTGAAGGTATAAGAACTTAAAAAACTAGACACCAGAGAATTAAACAACCCTATTAAAAATGGGGTACAGAGCTAAACAAATAATTCTCAATTGAGGAACATCGAATGCCTGAGAAGATTCTAAGGAAGTGCTCGATATCATTAGCCATCAGGTAAATGCAAATCAAAATAACACTGAGATTCCACCTTATACCAACCAGAATGACTAAATTAAAAAATTCAGATGACAGCAGATGCTGGCATGGATGCAGAGAAAGAGGAACACTTCTCCACTGTTGTTGGGGTTGTAAACTTGTACAACCCCTCTGGAAATCAGTCTGGTGATTCCTCAGAAAGTTAGATGTAATACTACCTGAAGATCCAGTTATTCCACTTCTGGGCATATACCCTAGAGACACTCCAATATACAACAAAGACACATTCACTACAATGTTCATAGCAGCTCTATTTGTAATAGCTAGAGTCTGGAAAGAACCCAGATATCCTTCAGTGGATGAATGGATACAAAAATTGTGGTACATTTACACAATGGAGTACTACTCAGCTATCAGAAACAATGACTTAACGAATTTCTTAAAAAAATGGATGCATCTAGAGAAAATCAACCTTGAGTGAGATAACTCAATCACAAAAGAACCGACATAATATTCAGTCACTGATAATGGGATACTAATCCCAGAAAGATCTGAACACCTCAGAAACAACTCACAGACTGTGTGAAGTTCAAGAAAAAAACAAAAAGGAAAAGAAAATAAAAAACTATTATACTCAATCCTTTCACACCAAAATAACTTTGACTAATTATGGGTTACATCCCGTTTTACATGTACTTTATGCTCATTGTAACTAGTAAGACCTTAATGCACACTATCAAACATTTGAAAACAAAACCAAGCACTGACAAAAATGTATTTGTATACTTTTATGCATAAATGCTTAAAATTTGTACATTTATCTTTGTTTTTTAAAATAAAGTTATTTAAAAAAAGAAATTTGATCTACCTGAAGATCCAGCTATACCACTCCTGGGCATATACCCTAAAAATTCCCCAGCATATAGATACTAGAAGGAAGGGTGAGAGGGAGAGAAACAGGGAAACAGAAACAAAGTCTATCTATCTATCTATCTATCTATCTATCTATCTATCTATCTATCTATCTATCCATCCATCCATCCATCCATCCATCCATCCATCCATCCATCCATCTATCTATCTATCTATCTATCTATCTATCTATTTATCTATCTATCTATATCTATATATGTATTTATTTCCTTCTATCTATGTAGAGAGAGAGAAAGATAGAGACAGAAATAAACTTTGTAACTGGGAACAACCTCTCTACTAGATACTACATGTTATCAGGTAAAAGTCACGGTTTCCAGAATGAGTAATTTCTTTTTGTGTTTGGCCAGTAGCAATCCCAGAGAACCCCAAGTCTTACAAGCTGTTGCTATTTCTCTTGGCTACCCACCAAACCTGATGGTAACTCTGTACTTACAGGAGCCATAAATTAAGAATAGAGCAATACATACACAGTCCTACATGGCAAGTGAAAACTTTAAAGCAGATTAGCAAACTATATAAAGATTTACTAAGATGTTTTGTCACAGGTTTTCTGGTAAGTCCTTTGCTCATACTGTTGGATACTACCCGTTTCATCCACATTATTTGAGTTGTTCTCATCTAAAAGCCATTTGTATGAAAACAAACAGTGGTATGAAAAAGTATAGAATTGAAGTAAAATTTTATTAAATGAAAAAAGAGGGGTTTTATACCTTCCTTGGTTCAAAGCAGAAAGTGAGCATGGTCCCTTCACCTTAGGCCATAATGCTTTCTCTAAAGATTTACTGGTACCCAAGTATAGTAGTACAGTCTACAAAAGACTTAAGCCTTCTTTTATATAGTTTCTGAACATTATTTAGCTCAGTTCACAGGCAAATGTTTATCTGGTTTTCTGTCATCTAGTGTCAAATATTTCCACCTACTTTTACTGTGAAAAATAAATTTTTACTTGCTTATGGAATCTGTAGATTGGGTATTTCCTTGAGGCATATCTGTTTATCTAAACTCTTAAAGCATAGGTCCGGAAAACGATGGGCTCACTCACTTTAAAGATGTCATATATTGCTATGGTTTCAATCTTGGACATCCATAAAGGCATCAGAGATTTACTCCTGTAGCTTGTGGTGCTGTTGGGAGTCAGTGAAACAGTAGGAGGTGGAGCCTTGTGGAAAGAAAGTAGGCAGTGTGCTCTTAGAGTGATACTTAAACACTCCATCTCTTTGCTCCCTCTTTTTTTCAAGCATTGAAATATATATACTTAAATATTATTGTGCAAATTATTTACATTGAACTTAATATGTAAAGTGTTGGTCTCTTGTGTATAACCAGTGAGTTTAGATATCCTTTCTTGTTTGTTTGTTTAATCTCATTTTTATTAGAATCTCTGTATTTACATTTGTGATGTTATCCGTTCCTCCAACCCCACTACTATCCCCCCTCCCCCACTCCCTCGATTTGTCTTCAGGAAGGTGCAGTCCCTCCTAATCACCCTCTCTACCCCATTGCCTACTCATTCCCCTACATTGGGAAAACATGCCCTCCCTGGACCAAAGGCCCCTTTTTCACACTTTTGTATCTTGGCTGCTTTTTCTGCTTGAATTTAGCTCCATGGTGTTCTGTACCACCACAGAACCAAAGCAACAGGACCAGATAATTATGGGCTGTATGTTCTGAAACTAAAAACCTTTCCTCCATAGAAATTATATTTCTTGAGTATTTTCTCACACTGAAAGGAAGATTTCTATCATACCTACTCTGAAAAATCGAATGCTTTGCATGACTTTTCTTTTTCTGGATCTGATTTTATTCTCACAGCAACCTTAATATGTCTCAACATTTTTACTTCATATTAAAGCCAAATTTATTTGGTTTCTAATCTGTGTAATACACTGATTTGTAAATGTAAGATTAGAGTTTGCTAACTGCCCTTGATTTCACCTTGCTAACTAACCCCTCAGTACCTTGATAGTAGCTATTTTCCTGGAACGATCACTTTTCGGATAACACCAAATATGTAACAGTAGAGCAGTATATTTGTGTGTGTGTGTGTGTGTGTGTGTGTGTGTGTGTCTGTGTATGTGTATGTGTGTGTGTGTGTGTGTGTGTGTGTGTGTGTGTGTGTGTGAGGGGGGAAGGGAGGGAGGGGGAGAGGGAGGAGAGGGGAAGAAGAGGGGGAGGAAAGGGAGAGGAGAGGGGGAGGAGAGGGAGAGGGGGAGAAGAGGGAGAGGGGGAGAAGAGGGAGAGATGGAAGCAATGTCTATTTGTCATGGAGGGAGAGATGGAAGCAATGTCTATTTGTCATGGTGGAAAACTGTGGCATATGAGTGAATCTGCATTTTGTTCTCATCAGCATAGTTAGGGACTGGGTGCCAGATCTAAGGCAGGACAATTAGCAGGCAGGCCAAGGTAGTGATCCACTCAAAAAAAGGTACAGGTTTTCATTGAGGTAGAGCCAAATTAGATTGAGCAAGAGCAGATTTAATGGTCCCTAAGAATCTACAACCTATAGAACATGGCAATGTTGTGCTGAGTAATGGAAAAGCGGAAGGCACATTTAGGTCTTCGCTTTTAGATTTGAATCCCCACATGAACCAATAGAACCAAAGGTACTATTAGCATTGGTGACAACTGGGAAGATGGTGATGTCAGTGCAGAGTGTGACCATCTGAAGGACAGGTCCAATGTCTTTGTAGGTTTGGTGTTAAGAAGGCATATGTATATTTAGTGTACCCATGATAACATGAAAATAGATTACTGACATGATAGCAAGAGGGAAATATGATACATGACATTTTAAACAAGAGAATATTGATGTTTAATATTGATGTAAGATAATGACATCCTGTAAGAAGTATACCATAAACCACCAGAGAAGTGGGTATAAATGCTAAAAGGAGGTGCTATCATATTCATTTTTTAAAATTTTATTGACTATTCTCTATATTTACATTTCAGATGTTAAACCCTCCCCCCAACTCCCCTTCCTCCTCACACTCAACTTGCTTCCTTGAAGGTGCTCCCTCACCCAATCATCCTCTCCACCTCAGTGACTTGGCTGGTTGCTGATGATGTTCTTCCCAAAAGGTTGAAAACCTTTCAGTTCCTTCAGTCCATTATCCAGCTCTTTCACTGGGGTCCCCTTGTTCATTCTGATGGTTAGCTGCAAGTATCCTCATCTGTATCTATATGACTTTTTCAGAGCTTCTGAGGAGGCATCCCATATCTGGTGCCTGCCAGTAAACACTTCTTGGCATCAGCAATAGTGCTTGGGTTTGGTGGGAGGACCCAGCTATACCAGTCCTGGGCATATACCCAAAAGTAACTTCAACATCTAACAAGGAAACATGCTCAACAATGTTCATATTCAATTTCTAATATGTCTTCAATGTGGTCTAATCCTTGTCTATTAAGTTGGATGTAACTTTCAAAGCACATACATTTGAAGGGCATGCATGGTGAAATTTGCTGCAATCAATGATCTGCATACATGTATGTAAGCTATTAAAATGTTCAACCCAATTCTAAATATTTAAATTATTTTTGAGAGCTATACATTACAAGATGTTTATGCATATGTCTCCATTAACTGTGTCACTGGCAAATGTCCATATTTCTGTGGAGGGATAGATTGTAAATGCAGGTGGCTTTTAGCTACTTGTTTTGTATAACTTTACACATGGTGATTAAAATTTAGAGGCATACAAGATGTACAAGTACCTTCCGGCTTTCCACTACCCACCAAAATCAAATCACCATGATCCGCAGGCTGTGCCTCCTTGGCATCTCTTGAATCTTCTTTTGCTAAATTGTTTGGTGATACCATACAATCTAAATGGTAAAATCTTTTAGTTGCTATAGTTCAGTGTAGTTTTTGGATTATGTGAAAATAAATGAGAATGACTGTTCCAATAAGGCTTTATTTATGGAAACTGAAATTTGAATTTCATTATGTTTTCACATTATGAAATATTATTCTTCTTTTGATTTTCTTACCATTTAAAAATATGATAACTATTCTTATATATGGCTATATAAAAAGTAGCCATAATTTGATGACCTTTGATGCAATAATAAAAATCCAATGTTAAATTGTGAGTTATAAAGTGAAAGTTTTAACTTAAAATTATTCTATATAAAGTGATCAGATTTTTGAATGAAAAAAGAAAAGATTCTTAGTGGCATATCTTTGCTGTAATAAATGCCAACATTCAGAATTTATTTAGTGAAAAGTTTTCAATTGGAATGTATAATAGCTGTCCTCTAGTTTGGTCATATGCACATTGATTAAACTCAGCTTCAGTGAATAATATCTTTAATTAATTCATATGGCTCTGAACTAGGTTAAGCTTAATAATACCATGGCTCTTAAAATGTACCTCAGTAGGTAACATATGCCTTTACAAATATTCTTTCTCTGCCTAGCCAAAATTTTCTTTTCTTGCTTCATCTCTTTAGGAGTTTATTATCTATCACTGGATTTATTCAGCTGCCTTAGAAATGAATGGAGTTTTCCACACAAAGTAAATATTATAAAATATCTGTGGAGAGAGCTTAATTTAGCAATCACCTGTAACATTAAAATGTACCAAGCTTGAATTTGGAATAAGGTTTTATCCTTTCAACAGTGGAAACCCCTTTGAATTTAAGGATGTAACTGAGTCACATGATAGTGGGGGTGGGGTAAAGTACATGCAAAATTTTCAGGTGGATAACTGCCAAAATAAAGAGAGAGGGAGATAGAGAAGAAAGGAGGGAGAGGGGGAGGAATGGAGTGAAAGGGGGGGAGGAAAATGTGTGAATGAGGGGGAGGGAGAGAGGGAGAGAAGGAAATGAAGGGAGAGGGAGAGAAGAAAAGAGATAGGGGAAGGGAAAGAGGGAGAAGAAGGGGAGAGGGCTGGGGAAGGAGAGGGGAGAGAAAGGGAGGTGTGGGAGGAGGGAGAAGAAGGAGGAGAGGGAGAGGGAGGCAAAAAGATTTTCTGAAATCCATTCTCAGCTTCATTATGATTCAATTTTCTGGAATAATGACAATTTCCAAATTTAATGTTAAGTCTTTAATAGCACCGAATTCAAAAAAGACATTGTTAGGATTTAAGACAAACTAAATGTGAAGTTGAGATTCTTCCTTGCTGATGCAATTCACAGGAATTTTAAATACACATAAAAAAAAGAAGAGCAGTTTTTTTTTCTTTTTCCATTTGATGGCCATGAGCCATTTATTTGGTCATGCTGAAGGAGAAATAGTTCTAAATCTTGACTTAAAATCTTTTAATTCTTCACTCAAAAAATATTTATTGTCTTAATTGGTTTTCAAGAAGGTCAAAGCCACTTTTAACACATTTTTACCATTCCTGTATTTTTAGTAAGAAATTAAACTGACAGTTTTATTCCAGGCAAGTTCAAGTGTTTGATCTTATGAGAAAACACTACCAACAACAGGATAATGAAAAGACTAAAAACTACTCTCTCCTGAGAACAACTCATTTTTGATGAATTGTACTTCACTTTAATTTCTCTGTATGTCCTTTCTTTCTAATATAATCTAAAAAAAAAAAAAAAAATTGGACTTAATGACGTAAACAATGTTTGAGCTTGCATCTAGTTCCAACCAGCTTTTGGATTCTGCTCAAAGACTTTATGAGTTTGCTGCTAAGTCAAAATCTGTCCCAGGAGGTTTACCAGTATCACTTTATGCTATGGATGTTTATATAAGATTTATCAAGAATAGAAATTATTTTTTAACAACAATTTATTCCTAATTTTAATGTAATCATGTGTTTTCTGGTGAAGAATACATTTGGTCAACTTTTCTGAGATGCAACTGTTCAAATTTCCTGGGTGTCACTGCGGTCCTTCACAGTACTTTCACCTCATTTTGCTCTTACATCTAGTGGCATCTCTGCCCTTTTAGCCAAAGAAATCCTAGAAAAATATTATTTTGAGGAATTTCTAGTCATTACAAACTAAGTTTCAAAATAAGGGTGTCTGGATTCTAAACTGAGCCATGCCCTATTCTATCATGGCAATGATCAGAAAAACCTGGTCTCTGTGTTAAGGTGTGTTCAGTGGTAGGTGAACTCTAAGTGTTGAGGCTGTTCCATTTTGACACCATAGCCATTACAGAATTTCCTCTGAATGATGTCATAATAGTTGATGTTCTGTACAGTGTATCTCGAGCACTGATGAGTGAGCACAATTTAGCTAACCTAACCCTAAGTAAAAGGAAAACTACTTGAATGTTTTTGAGATTCTTTCATTTCTAGGTGTTGGTCCATCACTTTATTCAGTTGCTCAAGATAATTCAGAAGTGTAGCTTATTCTTACATGGCATAGTTTTCTTATCCCTCAAACAGTTGACCGATCCTCCCTCCCTCTCTCCCTCCCTCCCTTCCTCCCTCCCTCCCCCCTTTCTGTATGTGTGGTTTGTCTACATCCTCCCTCTCTCTCCTTTCTTTCATCCTTCTTCCCCTCCTTCCCTTCTTAGCCTTTCCCTCCTTTTTTAAAAAGATTTATTTATTTATTTTATGTGAGTACACTGTAGCTGTTTTCAGACACATAAGAAGGGCATCGGATCTCATTACAGATGGTTGTGAGCCACCATGTGGTTGCTGGGATTTGAACTCAGAACCTCTGGAAGAGCAGTCAGTGCTCTTAACCACTGAGCCATCTCTTCAGCCCCCGCCTTTCCCTCCTTAATTGCCTTTTTATCTTCCTTCCATCCTCCCCTTTCTCTTTCTTTGTTTCATTCTTCCTTTCTTAACTTTTGATAATTTCATTCATTAATAATCACTTGACAGAGGAATATTTAAGAAAATCATTGATTTTTTAACTTGGTTTTAATAAATTAGCAGAAGTTTCTTATTAATTTGTATTTAATGAGTTGGACATCATTATCTTAGTTAGAGGTTCTATTACTGTGATAAAATGACATGTCCAGGATCAATTTGGGTAGGAAAAGGTTCATTTTATTTTCCAGCCTTAGAGTGTCATCTAGGAAAGACAAGACAGGACATGGTTTCAAGGCAGGTAATTGGGGACTGGAACTGTAGCAGAGCCTGTGGAAGGGTGTGCTTACTGGCTTGCTCCTACTGGCCTGCTCAGTTTTCCTGCTTATACCATCTAGAACCATCTGCCCAGGGTGATACCAGACACATTGTGCCAGTCTATTTCACATCCATTATTAATCATACCAATACCCCATGAATTAAAAACACAAGTACTCCTACAGGCAAATCTTTTAAAGGGGGCATTTTCTTAATTAAGATTCCCTCTTCACAAATATGTCTGTTTGGGTCACGTTGAAAAAAGCAAACAGAACAGTCTTGTCTAATAATATTCATTTTGGACACTAGAGAAAAGCGTGAAGATGGCATGGTTGATACATCAACACAACTTTCTGTCACCTCAAAGGAAACCTGAGATGACATCTTCAGCATCCTCAAAGAGATAGAAACAGTAAATTATTAAATTCTGTGAAAATTGGTTTTATTAAGAGCGATTAAGTATATTTTTATTTGAATTAAGTAAGATATTTATGAAACACTAGTTCTTTTTATTTATTTATTTACTTATTTATTTATTGAACAACTTTATTTAAAAAAGAAAGATAAATAAACAGATTTTAAGCATTTTTGAATAAAAGTGTACAAACACATTTTTTGTCACTGCTTGGCTTTTTTTTTCCCAAAGGTTTGATAGTGTGCATTAAGGTCTTATTAATTACAATGAGCAAAAAGTACCTGTAAAACAGGATGTAACCGGGAATTAGTCAAAGTTTTCTTGGTGTGTAAGGATTAAGCATAATGGTTTATTCTTTTCTTCTTTTGGTTTCTTGAACTTCACACAGTTTGTGAGTTGTTCCTGGGGTGTTCAGAGCTTTCTGGGGTTAGTATCCCATTATTAGTGACTGAATATTATGTCTGTTCTTTTGTGACTGGGTTATCTCACTCAGGATGACATTCTATAGATGCATCCATTTTCTTCAGAATTGCATAAAGTCATTGTTTCTGATAGCAGAGTAGTACTCCATTGTGTAAATGTACCACAATTTTTGTATCCATTCATCTACTGAAGGACATCTGGGTTCTTTCCAGATTCTGGCTTTTATAAATAGAGCTGCTATGAACATTGTGGTGCATGCATCTTTGATGTATATTGGAGTGTCTTTGGGGTATATGCCCAGAAGTAGAATAGCTGGATCTTCAGGTAGTACTATGTCCAATTTTCTGAGGAATCGCCAGACTGATTTCCAGAGTGGTTGTATCAGTTTACAACCCCACCAACAGTGGAGAAGTATTCCTCTTTCTCCACATCCTCACCAGCATCTGCTTTAATCTGAGTTTTGAATCTTAGCCAATCTGTCTGGTGTAAGGTGGAATCTCAGGGTTGTTTTGATTTGCATTTCCCTGATGGTCTAGGATGTCGAGCACTTCCTTAGATGTTTCTCAGCCATTCAATATTCTCCAATTGAGAACTTTTTGTTTAGCTCTGTACCCCATTTTTAACAGGGTTATTTGATTCTCTGGTGTCTAGCTTTTTGAGTTCTTTGTATACCTTGGATATTAGGCCTCTATCTGATGTGGGGGTGGTAAAGATCTTCTCCCAATCTGTTGGCTGCCATTTTGTTTTCTCGACAGTGTCCTTAGCCTTACAGAAACTTTGCAATCTCATTAAGTCCCGTTTGTCAACCTTTGACATTAGAGCACAAGACATTGCTGTTCTGTTCAAGAAATTTTCTCCTGTGCCTATGTGTTCTAAGGTTTTCCCTACTTTCTCATCTAATAGTTTTAGTGTACCTGGTTTAATGTGGAGCTCTTTGATCCACTTGCACTTGAGCTTTGTACAAGGACATAAGAAAGGGTCTATTTTCATTCTTCTGCATGCTGAGTGCCAGTTGGACCAACACCATTTGTTGAATAGGCTGTCATTTTTCTATTGAATGTTTACAGCTCCTTTGTCAAAAATCAGGTGATCA
The DNA here is from genome assembly GCF_963924665.1 of Micromys minutus. NCBI lineage: Eukaryota > Metazoa > Chordata > Mammalia > Rodentia > Muridae > Micromys > Micromys minutus. The sequence goes on along the minus strand of NC_137969.1, from coordinate 184,379,783 downwards.
TATACGTGAGGGCTCATTTCTGGATCTTCTATTCTATTCCATTGATCCATGTGCCTATTTCTGTACCTGTACCATGCAGTTTTCAGCACAACTGCCTTGCAATATAGCTTGAGGTCAGGGATAGTGATTCCCACAGATGTTTTCTTCTTGTTGAGGATGGATTTCACTATTCTAAGTCTTTTGTTTTTCCAGATGAAATTGCACATTGCTCTTTCCAACTCAATGAAGAATTGGGTTGGAATTTTGGTGGGGATTGCATTGAATCTGTAGATTAGTTTTGGTAAGATAGCCATTTTTAAAATGTTGATCCTTCTAATCCATGAGCATGGGAGATCTTTTCATTTTCTGATCTCTTCCTCGATTTCCTCCTTTAGAGGTTTGAAGTTCTTGTCCTACAGGGCCTTCGCTTGCTTAGTTGGAGTCACACCAAGAGATTTCATAATTTTGTGACAATTGTGAAGGGTATAATTTTCCCTAATTTCTTTCTTTACATGTTTATCCTTTGAGTACAGGAAGGCTACTTATTTGTTTGAGTTAATTTTATATCCAGCCACTTCGCTGAACTTGTTTTCAGCTCTAGGAGTTCTCTGGTGGAGAAACTCTAGTTCTTTTTTAGTATCAATGTAGTTGATCAACTCTTTATAAAAAGTTAGAGTGTATTAGCTTAATTTCTAATGTTAATATGGGAAATCAAGGAAAACAGAGTAACAGTGAAATGCACAAATGTGAGACAAGAGACAGGAGAAGAGCTGGTGATACATCTGAAGATGATCTGAATTATGAGAAGAATTCAGTCCTACTCACTAGTCTAATGATACTATTAGCTGAAGTAAATGTCTTTAATGTGACCCAGTCTAGAGGAAAATGTTGTAATTTGACTTACATCCCTACCTTGATACTATTGAAAGCTGATGTTTTACTTATACCTGTCCTCTCTTCCTTCAAGGGTTACTGTATTTAGAATTCTCTTATTACATGCATTTCTCTTTATTTTAGAAATTGCAGTCTTTTATCAACATTGTACATTTATAAGGAATTGCAGAAAGGGTATACTTCTCATTATGTTTCTTGCTTTTACATATTGTGTCCAGTTGATTGTTACATCTCTTATTGAAAAGTGTAAATATGAGAGATTATTATTTTTAACTAAATAAAACTAAGTTTCAACCCTGAAAACCAACTCTTTCAAAATAAGCAATAATTTACCACTTTAATTATATTCACAATATTTAAACTGACCATATTAGGGCAAAGATATAGAGATTGGTCAATATAGTAACAAAGAGAAATTGTGATAAACTTTAAAAATATAACAGGGCAATAAATGTTCTTTAAACTATTTTTACTTGTATCACAATCAAATGTAATCAGTTTGGCATTAAATTAAGCTCTAATAACACTTCAGTATCATTCCTAAGTAGTGTTACCGATTTCCCCTTCATCCAGTTTGAACTGTGCACATTGCAGTGTCATCATCATTCTAAAACATACTGAGAAAATGACAGAGCTGCAAAATTAAAATAAATGATTAATAGTATTTTTTTCATGTTTTATCCTAATAGGAATACTGGACTTTTAAATTAATAGAGCTGTCAAGAAATTGAACCAAAATGGAAATTATATATTCCAGAAACACCTAAAGATGACATTTTGGAATATTTTAAATCTTAATGAGGAGGAACAATTATTTTGTTCCCCTGCAAGCACTGAAAATTAATTGGAAATTAGTCACAACCAATGCTTTTATTCCCAACAACCCCAAATGAAGAAGCTGAGGCTTTTTACCGTGCTATTCTTGTTTGTGGGCCAGAACACACATAGGCAGTAAAGTGTGTTGTCAATTACAAAAAACAACACTGTTGTGAAATTAGGGAAAATTATGCAGAGGTAAACAGAACTAATTAATGCATAAGTAGCAAGGAAAAACATAAAATAATGCCCAGCTAAACATTAACTTGTCAGTCTTTGAAAGAATTTAAGTTTAGAAATGTAAATTTATGCACACTGTACCAATTAAGACTTAGGTAAGAGGTGTTTGTACTGTATTTATCCATGTATGAGGAATTATTTTTATTACTATCTTAGAATAGGTAGTCCTCCCATAAGAGCAGCACACTGCTTGTTCAAGTATATTTCATGTTAGTTTAATATTCTTCCAAGTATGAAGAGTGAGGAACATTAAATAACAAAACATAGTATTACTTTTAGGAAGCTATCACTATTGTATTTAAATATTAGGTCCAATGTCATTGTTTTATGATTTTGCTATGTGTTTATTTATTTAATTTTCCTCAACAGTGTCACAACTGTATATAATGATTTTTGCCCCCTAACATCACCATGAACCAGAAGTTATGCCACTGGACAAACAAGAGATCTCTTTCTCTTCTTTCCACTTGTTGGTAGTCAGAGAAATGTGTGTAGGCCCAGTCCAACTTCTAGGCACATAAAAAAATTCACTCTTTGCATTTTCTACTTATAATGCATGGATTATTCATTTTCATTCACAGCTAAAAATATATTTGCTCCTTGCTGGATCTCTTCCATCCTTCTAAAGTAAGCCATTAGAACCGTACAAGATTCTCTAAGAGCTAGTGTCTGTCAACTCAGGGAGTGTTAAGTTATAGTAGCTATATAACTTTTAGTGAGAAAATAATATTCATAACAAACTTTCCAGACACTAGTTACTAGAAAAAAAATGAACCAGTACTTCAAACATTATTTAATAGTATTTAAAGTTAATCAGCTTAGTGTAAGACAATGAAAAGATTCAAGTTAGGCAAATTTACTGGTAACTTTTATATCACGATTCTACTTCTAATATAATCAGATATGATTTTCATTTTAGATAAGTATTAAGTATATTTTGTCTTATTGTGAAATACCGTCATTTTCCAGTGATCTCATATGCAAATTCTAATGGAAAACAACAGTGATCACTACTTCCTTTTCTATAATATTGTGTCCAAATCTTATACCTATGTTATATTTTGTCTGATCATAAATCATATGGGTTTTTTTCTAATTTTCAATACTATCTAAGATTATTGATAAGTTACCCTAAATACGAAACAGAATGAAGTCAAGCATGGTGGTACACAACTTTAATTCCAGCACCCAGCAAGTCCAGGGAGGCTGATATCTGTAAAATCAAGCACAGTCTGGTTCTACAATATAATATCTAGGGTAGCCAGAGCTATATGGAGTGATCCTGTCTCATAAAAACAAACCAGACTACAAAATCTTTCAAACTCCCACCAACAAAATACTGTGAAAGAAATATTAATTGTGTTAAATAATATTCATAACTTATACCATGAAATCTTTACTGTGTCTTTCTTTATATTACTAAGTACAATTAGTAATAATCTCAAGAACCTTCTATTATTTGTTTGTGATATATAGGAAGCTTTGTCAGAAATAAGGAAGGTTTTGGCTGGAGAGATAGCCCAGAAGATATAAGCATTGACTGTTCCTTCACAGGACTCAGGTTTAAGTCCCAGCATCCACATGTCAGTTCACAACTGTCTGTAATTCTAGTTCCATGAAATATGACATAAACATACATGGAAGGAGGAAACAAATGTAAATTAAATTTAAAATAGAATTCATTTAAAAAATGTAAGGAAATCTTTTTAAGAAGCTGAAGTAACTTTGACATCCGGAGGACCTGGATCTGACAGAAGATGAGACCATGGTTGGGCTCTGGCCCTCCTTCATTTTTCTCCCATGGGATGTAGAAACACACTTTACTTCCAAAGTAACGTTTCCCTCTCTCCCTGCAGAAGTTCCATAAAATGTTGCTTTCAAGGAGTGAACAGTATTTTTAACTTCTGACTGCATGCAATTTCTGCTAAAGTGCAAGAAAAGTTGACTATTTCAGTTGCAGATGCCAGCTTTCTCAAAATAACATTTAAAATAGTAAAACCTAGAATGGTTTTTAAATAAAAACTGATGAAAAGTTGTTAACAAAATGGCTGAGATTCTGTCAAGGAGACTGTCATGGCCTTTCTTCAAATTTCAGACGTATCCTTAGTACTCAAGCTTGGAGGTCAGTGAACTTAACCAGGAGACCCAACATCAAATTTCAAAAATAAACAAACAAGCAAACAAAACATATCTAGTTGTGTTTTCATTGTTCAAATTTGTTCAGTTCTGTCCTTCTGTCTTAAGTCTTCCCTGTGTATTATTTTTTTGGCTGAAGGAGCTTCTTGGTGAAAACTGATTCATGTTGGGGCTGACCTTAAGAATCTGTTTTTCCTTAAAAAACCAAAGCAACAATCACAAACCAAAGAGCTATATGTGGCTTAGTTGATAAAGTACTTGTCCATCATGCATGAAGCTCTGTGTGTGATGAACCCATACTGCACATAACTGGACTTAGTGGCATACTCATGTACTTTTAGCTATTGAGTGGTAGAGAACAAAAATGGAAAATCAAGGTCATTCTTGGCTATAAAGCCAGATGAAAACAAGTCTGGTTATAGTTCCACAGTACCATGTATAAGTAAAAAGAAAGTCAAAAGCAATATAAGCACATAAAACAAAATAGGTACCATTATGTTTTCTAATATACTATATAAAATGTCGGTTTTCATGTTATTTCTAAACAAAGAACAATTTCACACTTCTCAACTTTGCATGGGCTTTTGAGAAGGTCATTAAACAAAATCTTTTTCAAATAGCTTGTTAGAGTCAATTCCCTGATTCAGGGAAATGTATGTGTGTGTCAGCGCATCTTCCTGGACTGCCTGTCTATTGTATAACCACACTTCTTTCCTCATCAGCTACATGCAGAAAAAATTTCAAAGTCTGCCATTT